>NC_079167.1:68380316-68725316 GCF_947568905.1 Ostrea edulis
TGCGTCAAATTTATGCGCGTACGGTTCGCCGTAGATTGTTAGACGACGTCATTTGAGCGTTTGTAATAAACGGGAATACCCGCATCGATATACGAAATATCGCAGTGACAGTTATTGATCAAATGTCAACAGACGTAAGTTTTTCTGCTTTCCTGTTTACATAACATTCAGTATGGTAAAACAAATATTGCATGTAGTTGAGGGTAACATTGAAATTTTCACCCCTCGAGAAACCATTGTCAACCTCGGCTACGCCTCGGTTGACAATAGTTTTCTCGGGGTGAAAATTTTCAATGTTACCCTCAACTACATGCAATATTTATATAGTATCAGATTCAGTGCGAATATCTATCATGTATTTGGAGAACTTAGTCTGAGTCAGTTATCTGTGTTTGATATGTGCAATTTTGATCTGGAGGAACTTCATACAGTGGACAGTGATGTTGTTTTTCTCTCGAGAATGTGGGCGGGGTTTGAAGAAAAGTGTGGGTTATGTACAGATAACCCACACTTTTAACAAAAGAAAGCACGCCAAACTATGGTACAAAGAAATGATACCCGTATTTCTACTGACACGTGTTTCTCGACTTGTTTGCACACATGGAGGAGAATATGGAAATAGAAAGTCTTTGGGACGAAACCATTAACGACATTATCTTGTCTCAAGCTTTAAATGAGATTGAGTGCGAATATTTATTTGGAGAACTTAGTCTGAGTCAGTTATGTGCAATTTGATCTGGAGGAACTTCATACAGTGGACAGTGATGTTGTTTTTTCGAGTTTGTTGACGGGGTTTGAAGAAAAGTGTGGGTTATGTATAGACATTAACAAAAGAAAGCACGAAAACTCGATATATATATATATATATATATATATATATGTGTGTGTGTGTGTGTGTGTGTGTGTGTGTGTGTGTGTGTGTGTGTCCTCGGAGATGACCTTAAAAACGGATGTCCCGTGTCACAGTAGGTGTGGCACGCTAAAGAACCCCCACTGCTAAATTTGAAGCCCTTCACCGGTCTTGGTGACGTCTCCATATGAGTGAAAAATTCTCGAGCGAGGCGTTAAGCAAGATACAATCAATTAATCAATCATTATTATATATTAATTATTATATATTATACATCATATATAATATAATTTACATTTCCAGCTCTCTATTTTGTATTGCTTATAGGAATTATGAGATTGATCACTGTTCCTTTTCTTCACCTTTCATGGGATACCTTTTAAAGATATGTTATATTCATTTCTTTATTCTGATCACCATTCGATTTCACTTCCTATAAACATACGGAAGTTTGCTACATTGTACCTTCTGCAGAGTCAAAGATCAGTCAAGAAAATATAGATAAAGCTTAAAGGAAATTAATCTAAAAGTTTATCCCACAATAGGAACCGCGCAATCATCGTGACCGCATCCACTATTTAATATACTACGAACATCCTTATCCCAGAAATCCGTATAATCCTCCCTGTAATTTGTCCCTACGGCAGTTTTCAACGATTGGAGGGCCATGTATGGATGTGAGGTACCTTCATCGTATTGTTTCCAATGTGGTAAACCGGGACCGTTGGGATTACTGAAAAAAAAATCAAATACTGAAAGAGCGTGGTGAAGACTTGTATTAATTTCCGTCATAGATTACTGCCGCTTTTCAGTTAAACTCTGTTGCAATTACTAGTTGCAGCAAATGTAATGCTGATTTTAAAAATATGTTGGAATATTACTTACCCCGTTTTCGCAAAGTTTGTCCAGTATGATCGTAATTGGTCCACTAAAACGCCTGCGCCTTCTGTGAAGTTGCCGGTCGATTTCAGTTTCTCATAAAAGAACATGTAAAACACATCCGTAGCATGTGCTGATCCCTTGTACCAAGAAGCCTCAGCAGGAGTCGTATAGGATAGCTCATCATAAAAAACGTATTGGTAAGTAGTTGATCTTTGCATGTTATGAGAATGATATTTCAAAGCCTGGGTGGCAGGGGCAACAAAAGCAGCGTCACTCCACATGTTTAGAAACTGTCGCCCTTGCTCTTCATTGTCGTTCCTTACACAGTACCTTTCACAAATAATATTTGAAGCACCAGCACTGCTGTTGAATAATGTCTTTGTAAAATAAGGTATCAAAGTATGGCTCATGTCACGTGTAGGGACGCCTTGACTAAAATTAAAGTTAATAGAATTTTGAAATGCTACACTAAGATCCACTACTAGAGATCCTTCCCCGGTACAGGTTCCTGTCAGTATGTCTAAAGACTGATAAAAATTGAATTCAGAGGATGTTTCATCACTCAGTATCAAAACTGGATCCCTACGAATAAGCTCTCCATCTACTATTGGTCCAAATGGAATCTGCATGATGGTGTTCAGTCCAAGTTTACTATTGACTACATCAACTGCTTGTAAAAGGACATCAGAATCTACTCCTTTCATACAATCAATGAAACTATGATCATTAAGTGAGTGATCATTGTATACACATCCAACATTTTTACCAACTTCAACAGTAGAAGATGTAGAATTGGAAAGAGCTAAAAAGGAATTAGCAACTCCACTTTGAGATATCACTTTATGGAAGAGTCCCCTGTTGCTCGGAATTAAGGATTGAATTGAAACGCTGAAACCCCCAGCAGATTCCCCAAATATTGTTACATCATTTGGATTTCCACCATAGTCTCCAATGTTATACCTTACCCAATTGAAGGCGAGAATCTGATCCCACAGTCCTGCATTTCCTTTTGCTTGCGTATTTCTCGAAGAAAGAAATCCAAAAATTCCCAAACGATAGTTTATCGTCACCACAATGACGTCCCCGACCAACGAAAGCATGCCTCCATCGTACAAGCCCCCAGATCCAAATGCAAATGCGCCACCATGAACCCAAACCATGACAGATTTGTTATTTGTAGAATGAAGGTCATTTGGAATATAAATGTTCAGCTTGAGACAATCTTCAGCGAATCCTGGATATTTAAAATTCTGGTTAGTTGATTGAAGACAAACTGGACCCAGTTTGGTTGCGTTTAGTGTGCTGGACCAAGCTCCATAAGGACGTGGTTTTTGAAATCTAAAATGGCCGATTGGTGCTTTACCGTATGGTATATTGAGAAATTCATACACAGTTCCTTTATTCATATAAGTGGTATGGCGTGTACCTATGATACTGCCAAGCCTTGTTTGGATAGTAACTTCATTTGTATCAGATGCACATTCCAAAGCGCAAGTCGAAATAATCACAAGGAGGAAGACTTTCCACATCTTAAAAGAACGAATAGTATTCCATCTATTACTTTAAGGTTTTTTTCATTGGTGTATTTATAAACAATGTCTTATTCTTCGATACTAAGGAAATTGCTGAAATGAATATACATACCTTTCATCAAAGAATATGATCGTAGCAGAAATGTAATGCTATTTTCACGCCTTTTGCTCGTACTCTTCCAGTGTGAATAATGATCCAACCAAAACTAATGTTTACAGCTGATAACATCGTCCCAAATTCTATCCCTACGTCTGTCCTATTGCGAGCCCCAAATGATAATCTCCAGAGAACCAAAGTAAGCTCCCTAGTATGAAAGGGATGTTATACATTATATTTACAGATATAACAAAACGATCATGATCTGTCTCATCTCCATGTATGGAATTTATTGAAACTTGGAATAACTAATAAAAATCCTCTTTAGACTTCATTTATTATATGACAAGCTCATAATAAAAGTTACATTTGGTGTTAGATTCATATTCATTTTGTTTGGGTTATTCAATGAAAGCCTTTGGATGAAATAGAAAATAACCGAGCGACTTTATTAAGATGATAACGATATGTGAATTATTTTGTCAAAATGTTTCGTCTTGAATTTTCTTTAAAAAACCAAACAGGTGATATAAACAGATATATTATCTACCGTAACTTGTTATTTTTTTTTTATATACATTTACATTGGATTGTAGTTGTTTGTAATGATGTTTCTCATCACCACGTCGAAATGATACGTAGTATTAATTCACGCCTGCAGATATAAATAAATGTCGACAGATATATTGACCTATAACCTATTTAAGAATTCAATGTCGTAATGGAAAACACGGTATTTGTTTCATCCTGAATTGTCCAACAACGGACTGAATTTTCAATGGTACAATGATTTGTTTTTTAAACAATTTTCTACAGTAGATCATATTTTAACATATTTATAGATTAAAAAACATCTTATGCTATATGTTCAACATCATGGTTACAACGTTTACCAGTTAAAAGTAATTCTTTAAATACAGGGGATAGAGCTCAAGTGTGCAAGTTAGCTAATAACCTTTGACCTTCTTGATCTATTGTCTGCTCAGTATTCGATTCATTTGTAACGTGACGGTCTTGATGTTGTTTTGAGAAAGTATGATATCCATTTTCAATTTTATAAATCCATTTTCTTAAAAGATACAATGCTGATTAATGGTCATCCTTTTGATTTTTGATCTTCGTTGATAACAAAGAGTTAAGCGCGTGTTTTTGTTGTGGTAGACGGTATTACCCACGTCATAAGTAAGTCATACTTCGACTGAATCGTGTTACACAAATTTCAAGTAAACTTTAATGTAGTATTTCTATCCGATGTAGTGAGTGGCAGAGAATATCTTAGGTAGCATGTTCTAATTTGAAAACTATAGATAAGATTGGTAGAGTCAAATTCAAAGAGGTCACGTTAAAAATTGAAACAGCAACACTTTAATTTGTTTAGAGAAACGATTTCAAAGTAGGTCCAAATGAAGCTACTATAACTATATAGATATCTTTCTTTATGTATATTATTTCACAAAGTTTTTGCACTTGAGCAGTAAACGATGTTTGAGAGTTGATTATAGCCAATGCATGGACTTTACTTCCAGTTCACCATGACGATTCGAGGGGTAAGACCTTGATAGAGTTGCTTCTAAACGGTAGGGGTCTAAATATCATATCGAATCGAACTTTTCGCAAAAATTGCAAGCGATGCAACTGGTACCAAAACAAAAAACAACAACCCAAGATGGCGGCGTGATATACATTGTGAATAGTTTATTTATAGGTAGACAACTTTTTTATCATAGATATTTAAAACGTCGAGTAATTGTGACTCGGGTCGTTGATTTACAAGTGATATAAACAGTTTTCCGCAATGGTGTGCTCGATTTTGGGTAATGATACAAGAAATGTAAGACCTTTGTTACATAAAATCGACAGGGGATATTTGCTACTCCTGGGCACCTGATCCCACCTCTGGTGTGTCCAGGGGTCCGTGTTTGCACAACTATCTATTTTGTATTGCTTATGAGATTTATGAAATTGATCATTGTTCGTTGTCTTCACCTTTCATAATGTACGACTCTTATGTATTGAAAATAAGTATTCGTGACGTAAATATGAGAGAGTAAACCTTACAGTGAGAGAAGTAGCATTTGTTTGTGATGGTAGCCAATCTTCATTTTCCCATTATCCTCACCGATGACATGGTATTTTAGAGTATTTCATTCATAGCTAAGCAAATGTGAAAAGTATGTGTAGGTGACAAACGATAAAAAAAATAAAGGATTCTCTTTGTCGCAACGTTATAGGAACGGAAAGGGCTGGGTGGCGCGAATTGTTATGTGCAAAGTATTCATGCTGATAACACACATAAAGCATTGTACATTGTTCTGATATTTGTACATTTACATTAGTATGTTTTATATCAAAATATCATTTCACACTATTGTCACTGTCCTTATCATAAAGAGAACAAGATGTGTTTGTGAAACACAAATGCCCCCGATAAATGGCCAATTCCAAAGATGGCCAAGGTCACAAGGACAAATATCTTGGTACCAGTAGAAAGATCCTGTCACAAGAAATGCTCGTATACAATATGAAAGCTCTAATATTTCATTTACCATTTAGAAGTTATGATCAATGTCAATTTTTTAAAAGTAGGTCAAATTTCAAGGCCAAAGGGTTTAGTACCAAAGGAAAGGTCTCATAAGGAATACTCATGTGAAATATCAAAGCTCTAGCTCTTACTGTTCAAAAGTTATTTGCAAGGTTAAAGTTTTCAAAAAGTAGGTGAAACTCCAAGGTCAAGGTGTCAAAAATGTTGGTACCCATGGAAAAGTCTTGTCATAAGGAGTACTCATGTGGAATATCAAAGCTCTATCACTTACTGTTCAAAAGTTATTAGCAATGTTAAAGTTTCAGACAGAATGACAGACAGGACAAAAACAATATGCCCTTCGATCTCGGGGCATAAAAATAGTACATGTTCACGAACTCTTTAGACAATCCTCGAATTTTTCTTTTTTCTTTCAATTATGAAAATTACGGATAAAACACCATATTTGAAGACTTCCTCCTTTTCAAGACTCTCAAAATATTGTTAGACAACCATGATAACATGGCTATAATGAGTTCCTTGTGGCGAGGAATATTGAAGAGATGAATGTCAAAGGTTTGTCTGTAAGTTTCGGGAAGATCACCTGGAAGGGTACAAATACGACTCGTATATTAGCAAGGATGATCTCTTTTAAAACATTTCTTCGCACCATGTTAGAATTCGCCATCTGTCATAATCATATGCAAATAGAGGGAAACAGATTCAGCAATAACCAAGTTACATCGAAATACGAAACTGTGCAACCAAGGAAAACCTGTTACTCACGAATGATCTTAACTTGATATTTTAGGTTCATTTAACATGCATGTAGCATTTAGTTTAAAAGAGATCGGGCATTATAATGAGGAAAGAAAATCGACTTCCTGTATTAAAGAAACCTTGAATTTAATTAGTCTAATTTTAAAGATTATTTCATAATTCACTCTTACTTTATTTCGTAACATTGGAAACAATTTACATATTGCTGCTCTTGTATATGAGCAAGGAGAGATTATTATTACTTAATTCTGCCATGAACACCTGTCATATAAAATCAGTCTACTTACTACAAAGACTACTCGGTAAGTTGAACTTTTGATTAACTGAATTCCTTATTGCTGACATTTTATGCGAATGTATTTTTTATATCTTAATTACTGCATGGTAATTCATTATTACTGTAGCTGTCATATTTCTTTTCTTACGATAAAAATACTTATTTGATTTTTAGTTTGGTGGTTGCGTCACGTATTTGACGCAAACAACACGGTCAGTTCTGAAATTAAGTGTAATTACTGATAGCAAGTTCTTTCGATGATTGAGTGTGTGGTGTACTATACTTTTCTCTTCATGTTGAATTCGCTTGATATATGATACACAAGCACGAAACAATCCGTAGATTCTGTGTTACATACATAGTTCACGAGTTCTTAATAACTATCTCAAACTAATAACAGTGGCCGAATGTTAACATTCATCGTCATTTTAGTAAAATCACTTGGTAAAGAACATTTAAGCTTATTTGAATATTTGTTAAGCTTTACGTCGGTGTGTTATATTACTTTATATTAATCCAAAATCATGTAATGTAACATCGAACATTTGTTTAATTGTTTAGATATTTATCAATCAATTAATTATGAACGAGATCCCACATACAAAGACAAGGTAATAAGGACTACTTAAACATGTCTCTATTTTATCTCTGACAGATAATCCAGTTCGACAACGTGATTCTGCTTTTAAGGTAAGATAAATTGTAGATCTCGAGTGTAAGGACATATACGATATCCAGAATGTGCTAGAAACACCATGTTTTAAACACATTTTATTGAGCGAATCAAAAATATTAGAAACATATTTTAACAGCTTACTATTCTCTCTCCTTAAAAGAACCATTCTGTTTGTAATTTACTCATAATTGTGATCATAATTCACGATTATGATTGCACTATTGAGGATTACTTCTATTATGAATTATAATGGTAATGTTTCAAATTTTCATTTCGTAGTAGTAGAGGAAGGAATGTAAGATTGAATACAAACAAAATATGTACATGTAAACATTGAATTTTGGGATACTGACACGAAAACCACAATGTGAATAGAACTACTTTCTATTTCCAGATGAAGTTGTCTTGGTGTTTATTTCCCTTTATCTACGTCATTGCGTTACTGAATATTAGATGTAGTTATGAACAAGAGGAACTTGTTCGGCAGACGAGGCTTGGCGATATAGCTGGTCTATATTTCCGTAACTACACTGCTGGAGGAGTATGCAACCAAAAGCTATATACATTTTTAAACATACCGTATGGAAAATCTCCAGTTGGACACCTCAGGTTTGCAAAACCTCAACCATTCGGGTCCTGGCATGGAACACTTGACGCCACAACCAAAGGTCCAGCTTGCTACCAAAACCCCTCTAGGAACTTCAATGGGACTTCGGAAGACTGTCTGCAGCTAAATATATACGTTCCACACAATTTTTCATCCACCACCAACAAAAGTGTCATGGTGTGGATTCATGGTGGAGCTTACATAAGTGGATCTGGAACGACAGTTGATGGAAGCATGCTTGCTTTGACTGGAAATGTGATAGTGGTCACCATTAATTACCGTTTGGGTATTTTCGGATTTCTTGCTTCCAATGATCCAGATGCCAAAGGAAATTGTGGTTTGTGGGACCAAATGCTAGCGTTAGATTGGATAAGGTACAATATTCAGGACTATGGTGGAAATCCTAGGTCCATAACAATTTTCGGGGAATCCGCAGGCGGATACAGCGTTTCGTTGCTGTCTTTGATTCCAAGAAACAGAGGAAGTTTCCATCGCGTTATCGCACAAAGTGGGGTGGCTAACTCATACCGTGCCCTATCCAACTTTTCTTTCATATCTACGACTAAAGTGGCTGAGAAGGTTGGTTGTACTCGATCTACAAACGATCGCTTTATGATACAATGTTTACGACAAGTCGCAGGAGACGATTTGTTGAGAGCTACGCATTCTTACAGACAGGAACTAGGATTAGTTGCATTATCGTATCTTCCATTTACTCCAGTAGTGGATGGTGAGCTATTTCGGAAAGAACCCTCACTGTTACTTCAAGATAAATCATCATCAGAATTCAACTTCTTTCAGTCCCTGGATATGATGATAGGAAACTGTGACAACGAAGGTTCGATAGTACTTAGTTATTACCCTCTGTTTGAAAATAAATTAGACATTAACATCAGCCAGGGCATCTCTACTGATGAAATGTGTAATACATTTATTGATTCAATTGCAACTACTTTATTTCACAATAAAAGTGAAGTAAAAACTGCAGTATGTCAGAAGTATACTGTGAATAACGGTATTGAAGAGCAGGGTCGACAACTCTTACAGTTCTACACTGATGCTTTCTTCATTGCACCAGGCGTATCTATGTTGAGAGACCATTCCGACAACATTCAGGGATCTACAACATATCAGTACGTCTTCTCTGACGAACTTCCGGACATGTATCCCAACATGCCACAGTGGTACAAAGGATCCGCTCACGGAACAGAACTTGCTTACATTTTTTACTATGAAACTCTAAGAAGTACCATCAATTTTCCGCTTGGAGCAGAATATCTTGTGATGATAATCAGAAAATATTGGACAAATTTTGCCAAGACTGGGTAGGTGTTTCACATTATTTTATATTACAAAAGACAGCATCTATAAGCACTATAAATTCGATTTTAGGATATTTATCATATTAAACATTTTCAACGGAGGCAACTTACTTTTCTTTTATACGTTGTATATAAGTCGTTTACTAGTATTTATCCAACTTAGTGGGGTTTTTTTTTTTAATTTTCCAAGATATTATTTTGTTCAGTGTTTTGATGGCCTTGCTCGTGATGAAATTAATCAAAACCTGATAGAAGATGTGACACATTACCACATGATTAAAGCCGTTGTTTATATCGTGTTTCTTCCACAGGGATCCGAATAGCTCGGGAATACCTAAATGGCTGCCGTATGATCACGCTTCCTCTCATCCGTACCAGTGCCTGAAATCGGGGAACCTGACTAGTGAATTGAACTATAGACAATTGTTCGTGGACTTCTGGATTCAGGAAATTCCGAGGGCAGTAGCAAACACAAACTGTGGCCAAAATGAATGTGCAATTTCATCTATTTTAGGGTAAAGATAGTATGAGGCACATTATGCATTTTCCCCAATCTGTATGCAACAAAGTGTCAATGGACCACAATTAATACACATTTGCGGATAAAAGCCCAAGTCCGTTTCTTTTAATGGAGGAGTGATTGAAGAAACTTTAAAAACGTATCATTGATAATTGTACATTTAGAATTAATTTACAATGAAAAAATTGAGAGAAACACATATGAATATCTATATCTATCTATACCATGGTTTGTCTTCGTGTGATTTGCGATTTTCTATGATACAAGACCTTCATCTCCTAATCTCATGGATTTCGCAAATATGTGGAATATATATTTTGACCGGTTGGTAAGCCTATCATAATTTACATACATTTATCTCAGAACAGTGTATCAATGAACAGAAAAAATATATATGAATACTGATTTCTTTATTATGGCGTTTGTGGGCACGGCTGTATTTACAACACAAAAGAGACGGGCCGCCAGCATGATAAAAGGCAGGTCCCCAAACTTCCACCAGAGTTCGTTTGCTCACAAACCAAACTCTTCCACTTGGGCATTATGGGATAGCGATTTCTTAGGCCGCGTATACTGTGATGTCACTGTAGAATGACGAAAAAACATAACGTCAAACGTAAACAACTTTCAAAACAAGAACGTAAACATCAAGTTCATTACTTTACACAATAATTTGAACAGAGTCTCCCTACTTTTTAATGATCTTTTGATCATTTTATGATCAAAATAAAATCCATACTTTTATATCATTGCTCTTAATATCAATATCTTCAAACTTTTAACTGCGAACTACTTCTTTAGTGTTATTTGCCTGCGTGATAATCGCGGACTCACAATATACAAATCTGTATATTGTGCTGCGTCACATAGGAGAGGTCTATTCGTAGGTGACGTAATGAGGCCTCGACGGGGAGTTTGGGCAGGTCCTAACAAACAACAAAAGCATCATCAAAAGCAAAATCAACATATTCTCTTGCAAAGTCAACATTCAAAAATATCAACATTCAAAGTTCACAGGATATCAAAGAGTGCTTGACCCTGGGAGGTACAAAGGTCAAACTCTCACGACCTTGACCCTGGGAGGTGCAAAGGTCAAGGACTTGTAGATTTACACATTTCATCATAAGTTCTGACAGTGCCGCTCGTAAGCGCTAAAACCAGGTACCAACGTCACACTGCACACAGCCGTACCGGGATGCAATATACGCTAAAGTTGCAATCGGATCACCCGCTCGTCTTTTTCCGTCACCGGTAAGAAGACTCGGACGTGGATCGGCGCAAGAATTGCATCAAATCGATGCATTTCTTCGCCGGAAGCTCGCCTGTGGATGAGGTTTAAATGTCAGAACCGAAGCCCTGTATAATGTGTTATCAAAGATTCAGTTTGGGTATCATTAACGTCTTATTCACTCTAATACATAAACATATTTATTGATGGAAAATGATAGTGTTAGAATACTTTAGATATGTATGATATTTTAGATTCATTTAAAAGCTCGCGTTTCATATTGTAACGTACAACTGTGACGTCATAGTTACATTTGTGTACACATGGCAACAGACTCTGATGGTATCTATTCACATACAAGGTTCATTTGCGGTTACGGAAATAGCCGAGTAGTTACGATTGGCTAAAGTTGATCAACTAGGACACCTTCGACTCCATTTGTGTTGTCAGCATGGAAGACGAGGTTTTCCTTAAAGTAGAAATTAACAGACGACGCAGAAAAAGCAAATAAAGCGGAGGGAGGGGTGGGTTTTACAGAAAAAAACCCTTTGATTTCATCACCGACTTGATATGATGCTGTAGGTTTGGAAAGGGAAGAGGCAGACAAAGCGCCGCCGCTTACATATAGAGTAAGGGGAAATAATGAGAATGGATTTCGGTGCATTAGACAAACGGGGAATAACTACGTATTGTACTGTCTTCATTAAAACCATCTAATTCATATGCGAATTAGATGCAAGTATGATCTCAGAACAGTAAATCAATGAACAACAAAAAAATTATGAATACAAATTTCTTTATTATGACGTTTATGGGCACGGCTGTATTTACAACACAAAAGAGACGGGCCGCAGCATGATCAAGGACAGGCCCAAACAAACAACAAAAGCAAATTCAAAATCAACATTTTCTTGCAAAATCAACATTAAAAAAAATTAACATTCACAGTTCAAAGTTCACAGGATATCAAAGAGTGCTTGACCCTGGGAGGTGCAGAGATCAAACATCTCATGACCTTGACCCTGGGAGGTGCAGAAGTCAAGGAATTTTAGATTTTTACATTTCATCATAAATTCTGACAGTGTCGCTCGTAAACGCCACAAGTTTCCTACCTTGAATGGCAGTACTGGCAATCATTGCAGGAAACTCCGCCACACTGGGGATGGGAGAAGAGCGGCACTTTGTTATAATTAAGCCGTACCCATAGGGACTACTGCGAAAAGTATACAACATTGTGGCATAGTATAGCTTCTAGGCTCCCTTGTAGTGTGTTTAATAGAATGGAATTCCCTAGTTTGGATAGATGAACCCCATCAATGTGTAAAAATGTGGGATGTGGTTTGATATCTGGATATGAAAAGATTTGATTAAAGCGCTTGCAAAGGAATTAAGTCGCCGGCGTGCTTCCTCCATTTTGACACTATTGTGGGAATATTTCCATTTAATGCGCAGTAGAACGCAAGACCATAGAATCCTAGCATTGGGAAAATCTGTTTTTATAAATGTTGTAACTTTTTTAGTCTGTAACCTTAATTTTCTTATGGATGTATGGCCTAAATCGTTCTCACCGTAATGTAGTATAATGGCGCTTGGCTGCAGACCAAATCTACTTTAGTATTTTAATTTATTGATGGCCTGCACAAGAGCTAGACCGCTGTAACCCTGCCACCATAAAAATATATTTACCCTATCGAGATTCAAACCGCAATCACTAGGCCTAAGTAGAACTTTTGTTTGTGCCTACTATAATATTGAGGAGCCCACCAACTAAACGATTTGACTCTCTACAAAATAAATGATCTTTGAAATTACAACTTTGGTATACGGATGTATGTTTTATAACAGCTAGACCGCCATCTACCAGATTTCTGAATTACATCGGATGAAAACTCCTTAATTGCTAGCTCAATACTCGCCCCAATCCTAAAAGAATGAGTTTTATACTTGCCTGGCAATAGAAGTAGTTTAATTGCTTTTGACAAAATAGCAGTGAATTGGTATCTAGTCAATGGGGACGAATCGAAATGGCAGAAAAGTGGGCCCGAGTCATTAGGATGAACATTTAGAAAAACATCCATATGATAAAATGGAATGTTAAGTACTGAACCCTTGCCCACCTGACCAGTCTTAGAATATGTGATGGCTAAACTTATTGAGCCATTTGCTCTGTCTAGTTTAACATCACCTCTTTGTACAACTCTTGCTGGTGAACTGGGATGGCTAACTAATTCGCCTACCCTCAGCAGCCCGTGAAAAGCTAATGAGAATGCAGCGGAAAACAAAGCAGACTCATAAACATTACTACAAATACATGGAAGCACCTGAAATATCCTAGCTAAAATATATTTTGTTATTGGAAGCCTGCTATCTGGAGTATGCCTCAAACGTTTCATACCTTGCAAAAGTTTAACAACCAAACATTTAGAAGTAGGATCATAACTTCCTTGCAATTTGCAATGATATGACAAGGCTGCCATGTATGAGCGGGCTGTTGAAAAAGCTAAACCCCTGATAGATAAATTTAACATGAATTGAACTATTGAAGCTAAGTTGGGTGGCCAATTTAGACTGTATTCTGTACGGAATAAAATGTTATACTGCATGCATTTCAAACAAGGGATCGAACCAGAGTCATAACCAATTTGGATGTTTGAGGACTGCTTATTTAATATTGCTACAAGGGCCTGATTGTCCATATGAAGGATGGTTTTCTTGTTGGCAAGCTTATCGACCCATAAATAGACTGCCAATACGACCGGTATTAGCTCTAAGTGTCTAAGTTCCCAAAAGGGGTACCAACCAAGGTAGCATCATTTACCTTGACAATAGGCCCCACAACCTAAGTTTAAAACCCTGAACTGTCTGTAAACAACTGTAACAAATCATCTGATGTCCATTCCTGGTCTCAGAAGTAACCTTGACCATTAAAGTTGTTTTAAAAATTTGACCATGTGCAAAGATGTCCAAGCATGGCTATTGTAATACTAATATGGTGGTGAAGCTTTGTTGCCCCTAATGTAGCCACATACTGCCACCTCACAAATACATGACCAGGGAGGATAGCTCGAGTGAAAAAGTTTAACTTTTCTAACAATGACTGTAGGTGTTTTAGAGTAGTCTTTTTCCTGGACATGAAATCCTCGATAATGACATTAAGTTCAAGCACTTTGGGGCCTGGGATTTTAACCAACATCTGCACTGTGTCTATCTCTAAGCCAAGAAAAGTGGCAGGTTGTTGGACCTACTGATTTGTCATCTGCTAGGGGAACCCCAAGTTCACGGCACACATTTTGAAATGTTGACATAATGTGTTTACACCCTTGAGCATTTTGAGCAGCAAAAATAAAATCATCGAGATAGTGATCAACCGAATCAAACCCGCACTGGTTAATTGACAACCAATTCAAAAGATATAGAACATCCCATGGGCAGACATTTATAAATGTAATAGTTTAAAGATATTGTCAAAATTGCAACCCAATAGATCAAACTCCCCAGGATATATGGGTAAAAGTCTAAATGCTGATTTTATGTCACATTTACAACATGTAGCAATAAATGCTCCCTTACCAAAGCAAGCTATCATTTGGATGACTTCATCAAATGAAGTACATTGAACTGAAGTCTCATTGGGGTCTATGGATGCATTGACGCTGCAGTGGTCAGGGAAGGATAAATGAGTTATGAGCCGCCATCCTGAATTATCCCCCTTTGGTATCACCCTATTGGCGAAATACGAAGATTGGATATAGGCAACTCTTTATATAAACCTTCAATCCTGCCCAACTCGATTTTCTAACAAAGTTTTTCTTTAACCTTCCGGTGGTGTTCATATGTCTGATTGTATGTGTGACCTAGGCCCCAAATAATGTAACTTGAAATCCCTGGGTAAATCCTAGATATAATTTGTTTGCCACTGCTCTATTTGAATATTGATCTAAGTATTTTTTAAAATAAAACTCTAATTGGCGTTTTGCCTAACCCCAAATTTTGTTGGTTTTGAAATCGGTTTCTAGAGCGCAAAGAAATATTCGGCCCTCTATAAATGAATGATTGATTTTGTTGCCCTCTGTAAGTGGGTGCTGAATTTGACGCCGAAAACTTAAATTTCCCTGGGGAGCGAAAATTGTTGAGGGACTTGTGTCCATTTGCTTGCGGTTGATGAACCCCTGGACAGTGCACCATGACATGCTGTCCATTACATAGCAAGCACATATGATCATTAAAACCAATTTGCTACAAGATCCTTTAAAGTTGAAATCATAACATTTCCCTGCCGGGGCTTGTTTCAGATTCAGAGTTTGAGTTTACACAGGAGATGGAGTCATATACATAAGACAAAGTTCCGAGTCGACCCCAAGAGCTACTGGGGTTGTTGGCCTTGCGAAGGCGGTACTGAATATCATACTCATACCACCACTTATAACCCCTACTGGCCGCCATTGTTACTGTTTGATTGATTGAATATTGTTTAATGTCCCTCTCGAGAATATTTCACTCATATGGAGACGTCACCACTGCCGGTGAAAGGCTGCAAAACTTAGGCCTATGATCGGCGCTTATGGCCATTGAGCAGGGAGGGATCTTTATCGTGCCACACCTGCTGTGACACGGGACCTCGGTTTTTGCGGTCTCATCCGAAGGACAGCACCATTTAGTCGCCTCTTACGACAAGCAAGGGGGTATTGAGGACCTATTCTAAACCGGATCCCCACGAGACTTACTGTTTAAATGAACTTAAGAAGGTCAATGGTTTTAGCAGGGTGTGCCTGCAAGTAGATTGCTGTAAAAATTAACATGACATCCGTCCATTTTTCTATAGACTCTATACGTTTAGGTGTCGAGTCCCTAGTTACTATTTCCTCGAGGTTGTTCATGTTTTCCCCTCCCCCCAACTTTTTGTGGTAACATAGAGACTAAATCAACGTACTGACTCTCGATAATTTTCTGCCGAGTGGCTTGCACAACATGCATACCTATCAGGGGCGGATCCAGAAAATGTAGTTACAGGGGACGCCACTTTATGAGGCAGTGGGTCCAGGGCGAAGCCCTGGTGGGGGTTCAGGAGGCGAAGCCCCCAGAAGCTCCTGGATTTTACGGGGCTTGAAATATTTCTCCTATTAAGTCATTTGTACTATTTTCTATCATTTTAACAAGGTGAAATTAATAAAATGACCCAAATTTTAAGGGGTTTTTGGAAAAAATTAGGTTCTCCAAATAAAGTAATTCAAGAAATCAAAGGATTTTGTCATTTATTTTTCTGGGAGTGGAAGAAATCATTGCTTCTTTTATCGTTTAGTACATTTTCCGAAACAAGATACTGCGATTTACCTTAAATTTGAGAATTTTAGGGGGGGGGGGGGGGCACTGCCTATATTGTTAATGGAAAATGTAGGTGCCGGCCAAATCCATCGCCACTTGAGAATTTTGTAGTCCTATTAAGAATAAATCAACACTCGGAGGTACAGCTGCCATAGCTAAATTAGCTGGGCTCGTAGTTGACTTCTGAAGTTCTCCTTCCTGACCCAACTCATCCATAGTGAGAAGTGCGGGGCCCTGACTCAGCATCTCTATTGGGGGGGGGGGGGTGATACCACTGCCTTTGAACTTGCCGACGACTTGAGCTTCGACCTCCGTGTCCTTTTTATTTTCCGAATTGGTGGCATACTCCGATGCAATGAAAATA
This sequence comes from Ostrea edulis, assembly GCF_947568905.1. NCBI lineage: Eukaryota > Metazoa > Mollusca > Bivalvia > Ostreida > Ostreidae > Ostrea > Ostrea edulis. The sequence continues at coordinate 68,397,295 of NC_079167.1, forward strand.
TGTAATGATTTAATTGCCTTCTCAATTATTGTATTATGAATCTAGCCGATTCAATGGTCTACTTTAATTAAATTATTTAATTAAAATGGCTACCCACGCTAACACTCGTGACTCAACGGGTGAAATGTTTCAATAAAAAATCTATCAACATCAGGGTGGAATTTAGTTAAATTCTTCGTACTACTTTTAAAATTGCAATTAATCAATCAGCAAACAACTGCATTAACTCATAGATAGAATTCCTGCCAAACTCGCACCTAATGTTACAGAAAAAAACCTTTGATTTCAACACCGACCTGATATGATGCATGAAGAGGCAGACAAAGCGCCGCCGCTTAAAGATAGAGCAAGAGGAAATAATCAGAATGGACTTCGGTGCAGTAGACAAACGGGGAATAACTGCGAATTGTACTGTCTTCGATAAAACCATCTAATTCATATGCGAATTAGATGCAAATAATAGTTCCCTATTGGAAAATATCTACAAGTTGTTTCATAGAAAAGACACGCTTCCATGTATTCCTCATTGTCTTGTTTTGAAGACGAACAAGGAGTGTAGACGTAAATTAGTAATCTTAGCTGACGGAGACAAACATTCGATGTAAATAACTACCTACGTAGAACATGTATAAATAATTCTCTTTTGGATGCTAACATGATATGATTTGATTTGAATTAACGAGTTATTCCGTAGTGATAGATCGATCAATGAATTTGCTCTCATGCTCTAAATGTATTTTTGGGGGATGAAATGACAGCTGATTTTCTAATGGACGACACATATTGTAGATTCATTTGATATGGACACGTTCTCGGATAAATCTGTCCAGTTCCAAGTGGCAAATGAGCGCCCATCAGTCCTTTTCTTCTCAGAAAGGTTAAAGGTATCGTAGACTATATATATTTATATATATAAACTCTAAACACTTTATAAACTCTAAACACTTTGTAGAAATATTTCGACCGTGTTACCGATATATATATATATATATATATATATATATATATATATATATATATATGTTACCGATATATATATATATATATATATATATATATATATATATATATATAGGCTTCAAACCCACTTTTGCATCTATGTTTACTGCCGCCTGACTGTTGACGAGTTGTGTTATTTGGAAATTAATTCCTTTGGGAAAATATATTTCTTTTATGATTTTTTTTCCAATTCCAAGAGGAAAATAAATTCTTAATGGAAAAATAGATTTCTTACAGCAGAAATAAAATTCCCAATGAGAAAATTAAAATTCGTACAGAATTTTTGAAACCCCCAAATGAAAGGTGAAGATAATGAATATTGATCAATCTCATAACTCCTTTAAGGAATACAAAATAGATAGTTGGGCAAACACGGACCCCTGAATATACCAGAGGTTAATTTGAATAAAATGTTGAATGACAGCCTAATACCGGTACGGAAAAGATTCTATATGTACAACACAACACCTCTTTGTCCAGTGTAAAGTCCAATGTTTAGAAACGGTGTGCTTTCAGAGGGACAGAAGATGTGCACTTCTCGCAACATTTGCAGGAACACCATTTCGATGCAAGGTGAAGATAACGAACAGCGACCAATCTCACAACTCCCACAAACAATACAAAATAGACAGTTGGGCAAACACGGACCCCTGGACACACCAGAGGTCTGCGACATTTATAAATATTCTCAAATCAGAAATGCAAAGATTGCATGCCTAGTAATCGCATTCGTTTCACCAAAGACAGGTAACGCATTAGTAAATCCGCTTACACATACATTTACTTAATTAAGAAGTCGGTGTTTTAGTCACCCCGTTTATTGATATGGCATGAGGATATGACAGAAGAACTACGTGCGTTAACTCTGGATTCCCGCATACATTTTCAACTCGTATACATTTATTGTGTATTTTAAAAAGCTTTGCAATTTTTCTAATGATATTTTTTAAAATGCAAAGTAAAATTCATTAGTTATTGATTATTATCTTTAAAACCTGTGTTAATTAAATAATTGCTCTTAATCACAATTCCTTTTGCGTATGGGGTAGAAAGATATGTTCCCTTGAAATCAGACTTTAAAACGTCATATATTTTTTAATGCTTTTTGATATCAATAAATAACTATTTAATTTGTCAAATTACTTATATGATTGAGTAACTAATGGTTAATGATTTCTCATAGTTTAACCTCATTTTCAATTGATCAAATAGTAAACATTTTCGCCGTGTTTTGGTCTGTAAACGTATGTTCCCCCCGTGAAACAATAAATGCTCGGATATGAATCTGCTAAATGACAATTTATAACATCTGTGAAAAGTAATTTCTGTTTCGGGGCGGGGAGATGTTTTAAAAATATTTTCTGTTTTCCATTGATTTCCATGATAGTGGAATGCGTGATTTTAACCCAAATTATATATTTGTTTTGTCAAATAATTCAACTTTTATGAAAATTTATATAAATATCTGTATTGACATAAAAATCACTTAACATTGATAACTTTTGAAAATTGACCCAAAGGTAGGTGGTGAAACAATACTATCGTTCGCAGTTCTTTAATCAGAATACACATTTAATCTTACAATCACGAGCTTAGACTTCTATACAAAAACCATATATACTGGTAACGGCAACACAATACATAGGACATTCGCTTCACTGGTTACGGCAGCATAGTAGATATGACATTCGCTTCGCAACGGAAGGTCTCTGGTTCGATTTACGATCCACACATGCCGCTTCAAACCTAATACGTTTATCATAAGTATAGTGAGTGTCAGGCGCCCGTTATTAGAACTGAGAGTGGCGGATAGAACCTTAAATACGAAGGTATCGTGACAAGACAGGCGCTAACACGATCAAGAACCTTAAATGATACGACATTGATCGCTTTGCTTAGGTCAACATCTGTAGCACTATATCGCAATCTAGTGACGTCTCTAATTGAATGAAATATTCTGGAATAGGAGGTAAAAAAAATAGAATAAATAGAAAATTACACTTGATTTAAAAGGTCATCATTCTATCTCGCAGTAGCGCGCTTATTTCACTTTTAAACTGTGCTTAATATCCATCACGAATTACAAAATAAGCATAGAATGCAAAAAACGTACTTTATATAATCTTTTTCACAAACGGGATGATTTCAGTTTCTCCATCGTCAACTTCCCATATTTTCGTAGCAATGTTCCATTACCACCTGCATATAGCGTTTATATCTCTCGACTAATTCAATACGCAAGAGCTTGTTCTACGTATGATCACTTTTTAAATCGAGACAGGCTACTTACAATCAACTTGATGTTACAGCGGTTTCAACAGTAACGTTTAAAGTCAGCATTTCGCAAATTCTATGGTCGATATTCTAAATTGCCAATACAACCTATTTTTGAGTAAAATGCTGTCTGGCATGTTTCATACTGATTGTTAGGCCGTTCTTGGCACACTGATTTTGACTATGGATAACTCCGTTTACCTGATCAAGATAAAGGGTTTACGGTCGGCGGGTGTGACAGTCGACAGGGGGTTGCTTACTTCTCCTAGGCACCTGATCCCACCTCTGGTGTGTCCAGGTAACCATGTTTGCCAAACTCCCTGTTTTGTATTGCATATAGGAGTTATGAGATTGATCACTGTTCGTTATCTTCATCTTTCGTGTCTATTAAGAATATTTTGTGCTATTAGTGTCTTCAAAGAAAACACATTGTTAGACCGTATCTGATCGATTAAGCACGTTCAACTTTGACAGTGACTGTAAAGCTAAATGATATTAAGGTGGCGGCATATCGTTATCGGTTGATACAAAGCCGTTTCACGGTTTCAGCATACAAGAAGATACTACAGGTATACAATTGGTCTTTTCCAACTGGAAATTGTTCTGTGCTTTTTATGAACCTCAGAAATGTACACTCATTTAGATGAGGTCCACCCGACTTCAGATTTTGTAAAATCATATACATGTACATAGTTTCAAAATAGTTTCATATTATTTCTTAATATTATGCCGTTTAAGCATTTCACTGTAATAACATTGATCTATGTATATTTGTTTTCCGTTTACAAGATAGCTCAATATCAGGATGGATGCAGACCATATTTCGAAGCACTATTGATGTGTAAGTCAAGTCATTAATCTTTAAAAAGGGTTTATGTGGTTGCTGGTATTGAAAGTTTTTTAAAGAAAAAAAAAACAACGGTGTAATTGAAATGTGAAGAGTAATAAATGTAAGAATCGCACAGCGAATGGTTTATAAATGAAAGCACTACTAATTCCAATTTCCATTTTCAAACTGTGGTATGTAGTTTTGTCCATCCGCATGCAAGATAAACGCTTTTCACAATTGAATTGTTTTATTGCAAAAAGGGTTCTCAGTATTTTTCAATAAGTTAGATACAGTGTGTGTTGAATTCATTAGAAGTGTGTCATGTCAATTATTTCATTCGCAGGCGCTACATAGAGATATTATGATATGGAAATTATAGTACTAAGAAATATTAAAAACATTCATTTGCAGGCTTATAAACGAGAATAACATTAGTTGCCAATTACCATTGTACATGGAAGTATCAATATTCGGATATTCGACTTTTTATCCGAGAGGCTGAATGCTAAATGATTTTATGTTTCTGAGATGTGTTTTCTTCAACGTTTTCAAACTTAGACATACAGCTTTCACTGTGTCTTGTTCTTCAGTGCAGGGATATTTGATAATGGCGTAACAATAATGCTGGTGTAACTAAATGTTTCGCTGACTGTAATGCTTGCTAGCAATGTTTGCTGATTTGAATGTTTGCTAGTGATACATGTTAATTTGTAATACTTGTTAATCTGTAATGCTCGCTAGTGATGCATGTTAATTTGTAATGCTCGCTAGTGATGCTTGTTAATCTGTAATGCTCGCTAGTGACGCTTATTAATTTGTAATGCTCGCTAGTGATACATGTTAATTTGTAATGCTCGCTAGTGATGCTTATTAATTTGTAATGCTCGCTAGTGATGCATGTTAATTTGTAATGCTCGCTAGTGATGCATGTTAATCTGTAATGCTCGCTAGTGATGCTTGTTAATCTGTAATGCTCGCTAGTGATGCATGTTAATTTGTAATGCTCGCTAGTGATGCTTGTTAATCTGTAATGCTCGCTAGTGATGCATGTTAATTTGTAATGCTCGCTAGTGATGCTTGTTAATCTGTAATGCTCGCGAGTGATGCTTATTAATTTGTAATCCTCGCTAGTGATGCTTATTAATTTGTAATGCTCGCTAGCAATGCTTGTTAATTTGTAATGCTCGCTAGCAATGCTTGTGGATTTGAATCCTAGATTGCTACATGTAGATCCTTGCTGAATTCAATATGTGTTAGAAACGCATGCTGATGAATGATTGATATCAATGATTGCTGGTTTGAATGCTTACTATCAATGATTGCTGGTTTGAATGCGCACTGATTTGAATGTTTGCTATAAATACTTGTTTAGTTAAATGTTTGTTCGAAATACACACTGATTTGAATGCAATAATAATCCCACCCTGTTTAAATACAAATTTAGCTGTCTTAAATATGGGTTAATATTAGTCAATACCACCAGATCTAACCTGCCAGTAATTCTTTCGGAAGATGGCCAGTTCTGATTTTGAATTAATTCCCCTTTCACTGTCAAATAAAAATGAAATCTACCATTGTTTTCTCAACTTCCATTTTGATACCATATCTTGCCTATATTCAACAAAATATAACATTATATTTCCTTTTGTATACATACAAGTATTTCAAAATCAGTTTTATCTGAATGCAAGTAAATGCTGATTTAAAAGCTAGTGAATGCTGAAATGATTGTCATAATATTAATGAATGTTAGTCATGCTACTTTTGCTCTCTAATAATGCTAGTAAACACGGAATATCATTAATGATACTTTCCCCCAAATGTATATGTTAGTTCATATATGAGATCTACAAATGCTAGAAACATTCTGAAAATCAGAAAATACCTAGTCTACATAAACAATCTGTTGATTTATATGTTATATCTAGTGTTCATATGATTAGATTTAGTAGATTTATATGTTATCTTTAGTGTTGACATTATTAGAGTTTGTACATCTATATGTTATGTTTAGTATTGACATGATTACAGTTTGTAGATCTATATGTTATGTTTAGTATTGACATTATTACAGTTTGTATATCTATATGTAATGTTTAGTATTGATTTGATTACAATCTGTAGATCTATATGTAATGTTTAGTGTTGATATTATTACAGTTTGTATATATATATGTTATGTTTAGTGTTGACATGATTACAGTTTGTAGATCTATATATTATGTTTAGTATTGACATGATTACAGTTTGTAGATCTATATGTAATGTTTAGTATTGACATGATTACAGTTTGTAGATCTATATGTAATGTTTAGTGTTGACATGATTACAGTCTGTAGATCTCTATGTTATGTTTAGTATTGACATGATTACAGTTTGCACATCTATATGTTATGTTTAGTGTTGATATTATTAGAGTTTGTATATCTATATGTTATGTTTAGTATTGACATGATTACAGTTTGTAGATCTATATGTAATGTTTAGTGTTGACATGATTACAGTTAGTATATCTATATGTAATGTTTAATATTGACATGATTATAGTTTGTAGATCTATATGTAATGTTTAGTGTTGACATGATTACAATCTGTATATCTATATGTAATGTTTAGTGTTGACATGATTACAGTCTTTAGATCTATATGTAATGTTTAGTGTTGACATTATTAGAGTTTGTATATCTATATGTTATGTTTAGTGTTGACATGATTACAGTCTGTAGATCTATATATTATATTTAGTATTGACATGATTACAGTTTGTAGATCTCTCTGTAATGTTTAGTATTGACATGATTACAGTTTGTAGATCTCTTTGTAATGTTTAGTATTGACATGATTACAGGTAGTACATGTAGATCTATATGCTATGTTTAGTATTGACATTATTACAATCTGTAGATCTATATGTAATGTTTAGTATTGACATGATTACAGTTTGTAGATCTATATGTAATGTTTAGTATTGACATGATTACAGTTTGTAGATCTATATGTAATGTTTAGTATTGACATTATTACAATCTGTAGATCTATATGTAATGTTTAGTATTGACATGATTACAGTTTGTAGATCTATATGTAATGTTTAGTATTGACATGATTACAATCTGTATATCTATATGTAATGTTTAGTATTGACATGATTACAATCTGTAGATCTATATGTAATGTTTAGTATTGACATGATTACAGTTTGTAGATCTATATGTAATGTTTAGTATTGACATTATTACAATCTGTAGATCTATATGTAATGTTTAGTATTGACATGATTACAGTTTGTAGATCTATATGTAATGTTTAGTATTGACATGATTACAATCTGTAGATTTATATGTAATGTTTAGTATTGACATGATTACAATCTGTAGATCTATATGTAATGTTTAATATTGACATGATTACAGTTTGTAGATCTATATGTAATGTTTAGTATTGACATGATTACAATCTGTAGATCTATGTATTATGTCTAGTATTGACATGATTACAATCTGTAGATCTATATGTAATGTTAGTGTTGACATGATTAGAGTTTGTAGATCTATATGTTATGTTTAGTGTTGACATGATTACAATCTGTAGATCTATATGTAATGTTTAATATTGACAGGATTATAGTTTGTAGATCTATATATTATGTTTAGTATTGACATGATTACAATCTGTAGATTTATATATTATGTTTAGTATTGACATGATTACAGTTTGTAGATCTATATGTAATGTTTAGTATTGACATGATTACAGTTTGTAGATCTATATGTAATGTTTAGTATTGACATGATTACAGTCTTTAGATCTATATGTAATGTTTAGTGTTGACATGGTTAGAGTCTGTAGATATATATATAATGTTTAGTGTTGACAGGATTATAGTCTTTAGATCTATATGTTATATTTAATATTGACATGATTACATCTGTAAACATACTTGATCGATTTACAGCTTAGTGTTTGATATAGAATTTGTTATTGATCTTCTTAATGACCTATTCTATGAGAGAGAGAGAGAATATATATGCGTGAGTATGTTAATACCGGTATATCATAACTTTAAAGTAAATCAAACCCCAGTGACACGGCGTCACCATATTCGTGCAAACTGTATTGTTAAATGTAACACTGCACCGAATGCAAAGTGTGGGACGACGGGAAACAGATACCAGGTCCAAACAAGCCGTCACAACACGAACATGACAGATAAGATCATGAAACTGCTTCAAAATACTCCCCACGTGACACAATGCGTTTGTTTCGTATACATGTAACCTATAGACCAGATATGTGTGTCGTGATTGCAACATATTTGTCTCAATGGAGTCCATGCATTACAACGTAGTTTAACATAACGTACTTGGGCGTAGTGGGAGAAAAATCAATCAAGTAGTGGGTTCTAGCGAGACCAATATCCTCCCTATATATTGTGGAACGTATCATTATGTTCTACGTGGGTGAGCGAAATACGACAAAATTGTTTTGTAAATGTAGAAAGAGGACAGGGATTTTGATATTTAGAACTAATCGAAATGACAGTTTAATACACTCAGGTATAAACAATCACGAGATCTGCTGACGTGCCAAATCTCGCATGGGTCTTTTTTTCCCCTTCCCGTATTGCTTTTCTAATATAGATTTTGTTGATGTAAAGTAAATAACGGCTCCAATGCTTACAATATCCGTAAAAATTGAAACTATGCACACTTTTGATAAATGGAACACCTACATTTTGATAAACCAAGCGTTGTCATTGAAAGAATAATACAATGAGGAGGGACAGTGTCGTTCTGATGCAGAGGAATATAGCATTTTGACAGCATTTACAAACAATGATATCATATTATTGCTGATATGAATTGATTCAGATTCACAATGACGTTTGTAAAATACGATATTTAAGTTTGGCTATCTGATAACTACACTTAAAACCAAAACTATGATGACAAAGGCTGTAGCAGGTTAGTTAAATCTAGCATTAACAAGGAAACTAATTGTAAAAACATTTCTAAAGCAGACCTACAGGAAGGAGATTATCAACTAGGGTAGAACAAGGAAGCATTAAACACACACACACACACATGGATCCAGCTCAACGTCAGCATGAACTCCCGTAAATTACTTCCTCGTGTGGATGTATGTGTATATCTTGTATGATCCTCTCAGATTTACGTCAAGTAGTTGTACCCTATTTCCATTCTCAATGATCGTGTAGCGTGTGACAGCATGGCGAGAATTCCATCCTCATCGAAAGCCAGTTTCTTGACTTGCCTAGATGGTTTAGCGCGATGGAGATTTGGTTCCGCAGGTCATGAGTTCAACTCCGGGTAGGGACGGAAGTGGGTATCCAAAATATAGTGAATTTTCTGTGCATAATATCAATTTCTTTTTCATTTAGGTCCGATATGTTTATTTAAGAGTGCATTGCAATCATTGTATATATATATATATATATATATATATATATATATATATATATATATATATGAGAATTATCCATGTAAGCAGAATATATTGATTGAGTTCAATTGGAGTTCTCAAAAACTTCACTGTCTTTGTCTAAGAATATTGAAAAGGTATGAGGACATCAACTGCGACGCTTTACGTCAAAAGTTTTCCTGAAGCGCGTAATCGTGTCATGAAAAGTGAAGCATTGCACGTCATATCCTCATGTATTTTCAAAAATGAATATTATTCTTTAAATTTACTTTATACATTGATTTCTGTCGGAATTCCTAGCCGTTAAGATAGACGTACTATATTTATCAAAATTCATGCGCAATTATTCACAACTGCAGCGCATTCATGAGGAAATGGCTATCATTACAATTAGTAAAGATATCAAAGACAAAAACATTGGAAATGTGAATATTTAATATAAATCTGTAAATGACTTGAAGAGATACTGTATGGAACTCAAAACAGAGAACACGTACAGTCGACTATGTAATTACCAGAAACCAAGAAGGAAAATCTGGAAACTGTTTCCATATATGATTCCGCAACAATATTTAATAAATTGTTTCCTGACCAAGTGTTCCTTTTTCCCCTAGGAAACAAAAAGATGAAAATAAACCCCCTTCCAACTTCTTTGTCGACCTCGATGAATAATCATATTGCATTCTTTTTTTAGTCGTAACCAATATGAAATGACGAAAACTGAACTCGCACGAATCCTGCCGACTCTATTCACTTTGTATTTCTACTGTTTGAATTTCATATACATCTACATGTGCTCTCTTGTATCCAATATTTAGACTATTAGTGTATAGTGGTATATCCGATATTTGACTAAATAATTAATTGTCATTTTGATATAGCGGCAATTATTGATATGTAACTTTTCCTTGGGGAAGCAGTCTTCAAGCTGTAAGGGAAGTTCTGTATACATATGGACAACATATATAGTACACGTATCCACGCGGCACACACTATCAAAATTTCCCCCAATTAATTCATTAATTTCCTTAAGATTGTGTTTATAACAAATATTTACTATCGCCCACACTGCAGTGTTTAAACTAAACAAACTACGTTCTAATGTTCCTAAGCAGTATTTTCTATCTGATATTTTCTCTCTCTGAAATACCAGTTCTCTAACCACGATCAGTAAATTACATGTATGAAAAGTGGTGCCACCCTTCCGCTGTTTGCTTTTTATTCGTTTATTTATTTAGACATAGGGATGAAAACGAAAGTCAACAGTTTATTTCAAATCATTCCAAAAAGCTGGCTAATGAGACAACAACGATTTTCTTCAATAAAAATATTTAATTGAGGCAAACACAATGGAGGGTTAGACAGCAGGTACACTTCCTCCGTCGTGTAATTTGAAGGATTAAAATAACCGCTCGTGATCTCAAGCAAGTAATCACTAAGTTGTGAATATTTTTAAAAGATCTAGCAATAAGATAAGACCAATTCTGTGTAAATCAAATCAACACGTTTTAAAATATCTGTTCTTAAAGTACACCCATACCACGACCGTTCAATAAAGGTTACTAGCAGCTACCATGGAATCGAAGGGGGGCAGTTTGTATTGTTCTTATACATGTATGAACATGTACGAAAATTCAACATTGTGTGCCAGTCCTGTATCTTATGAAAAACAACTAAGGCTTATTCTAGCTAGTATATTGAGTATTAAGGCACATCCATATGAGACTAAGATTGCTTCTGATGACTAACGCTCGTGTCTCTCAGACGTGGTAAATGAAGTAAGAAATAGTGTGATGCCCATGGCAACCAATGCCTGTTAAAAACCAACCACTGTAAAACAGGCCTGACGGATTTCAAGCTTCCTGGGCGACCATGGCTCTCTAGCTACTATATACATGTACATTAATAGACGAATTCAAACACACTATGTCAGAGTGATATTAAGGACTTGACCACAAACCTTGGAGTGTACGCAGATTTATGTCTTTATTGTTTCTTCCGAAAAAAAATAATAATGCACGGGTCTAAACTGGTATTGACGAAAACTGGTACAAGCTGAGTATAAAAATATGTATACGGATATTTTCTGGTCCTTAGCAAATTGGAATGGTAATTTTTTATGGATTGAGACGTGATAGATAAAACACTGAAGGCGGCTACCAGTGCTTATCTAACGATATTGTAGTACCTGTACCTGTCGGCCCTTTTATTTACAGCGTCTAATAATGGTCCATATGCAAAATTATTTAATCTTTGCAGGTCTGAATAGATGGTGCTAATGAAAATTATGAAACTATGTAAAGGTAGAGAACAGAGACAGGCATCAGCTGCATTAATATCTTGATGATAACGCACCTGTCCTTAATCACATACATTTCAAGATTAAAAACATGGGAAGTCGGATACTTTTATGTTTCTTTTCAATTATTGTCACGACACATTTCAAAATATACTTAAAGACCTCTGTGTTTCATAATCTGAAGATAAAGACATGATATCATTCAAATCATGATGTAAAAGATGTTTTCGGACAATACCACTGAGGCTTTTTTTTTCAAAATGAATCTTGTATGATAGCATGAAACCGAATCAAACTATATGATATACTAATTCTGAAGTTACTAATTGGCTAAGATAAAAGTGGAAGTATAGAATGTTTCGTTCACCTTCACGTACCATCAAGGTGAATATAACGTTTTGAGTTTTCCAACATCGAACCAAATTTAGTTGGGATTTCCCAAATTAATACGACTGGTTATTGCAGTCGTTCAATGACAAGTTCAGCTTTTAATCACTTTCTACTAGGTCTTGCATCCTCGTTGTAAACAAAGATGGCCGAACTGGTGTCGGGTTCATAAAATTCAGTTACCGGTTTCAATGTTTTAAATTATTCAAGAATGTAAGAAAGCAATCACCGACATTTTCTCGGCCAATACAGTGCTTTAGCTAGAAGTGCATGTACAATATTCATGAGCCCGGTATGTCATCGAATTTACACCTTCATCGAATTATTGATATTCATATAATAAGTATTCCACGAGTGTTACTACTACATGTACATAAATAAACGTGTGATTCACGAAAGTAAACTGATCCAACCCAAAATAAAGAATAACAAACTATAGATATGGTACACGCTCACAGTAATCAGTCCATTGTCACAGCTCTACAAACGTCTTGGTATCCTTGATATGTATATCATAAATATCGACGGTACCCGTATGTTCGAAAGGCCTGCGTCCATTGCACAAAGTCAATAATATAAATGTGTATATCTGAACACCTTTTGTCTATTGTCTGTCCGTCCGTCTATCTGTCCGTCAGCTTTTCACATTCTCATCGTCTTCTCCATAACCATCGGACCAATATCAGTCAAACTTGGCAGAAATCAATCTTAGGTAAAGGTGATTCACGTTTCTTTAAATGAAGGTACATGTTCCCTTGAAATGGTAAATAATCAAGTAAAGGCAAAAATAGGGTGGAGTACATGTAATTAAAAATCTTCTCAAGAACCACTGGGCCAGAAAAGTTTGCATTTACATGAAAGCTTCCTGAAAAAATGTAGATTCAAGTTTGTTCAAATCATGGCTCCCGGGGTAGGGCTGGGCCTCATTAGGAAATCAAAGTTTTACATGAGGATATATTCTTTTAAAAATCAAAAGATTGACAGGACTTGTCAAGGGCAATAACTCATACTCTGTTTTTTCTTCTATTTTTGTCTGTCAATTACGTTACATACATTAAAATACTAGAAGTTTTTAAATGTCATTTTAACCAGATTTTTTGTTATTTCTAAGTATTAATTAGATTATATTAAATGGAAATTAATGCAGTTTTTGTACTTTGAACCCATTATAGAGTATGGAGTAGTTAACTTTCAAAAGATTGATCACTGTTCGTTATTTTCATTTTTCATTGAAAAATGAAGATAAAGAACAGTGATCAATCTCATAAATTCTATAAAAGATAAAAAATTAAGAGTAAAGCAAACATGGACCCCTATACACATCAGAAGTGGGATCAACTGCCTTAGAGGAGTACGCATCCCTTGCCGAAATGGAAAATTATACAATACAAACGGAAAATTATATAATACAAATGGAAATTATACAATGCAAATAAAAAATTATACAATGCAAATGGAAAATATAGAATACAAATGAAAAATTATACAATACAAATGGAAAAGATCAAATAATGCAACGTTTGACATGCCATAATATACAATTAGGAGCATTAAAGGGAAAGGCAACCCAAAAGATTTTTAAATGATAAATGATAGGATTAATCATGTGATAAAGATTTGTCACACAATTCTGTTGATATATGGCCTAGATATGCTTCGGTACTAATTTGAAAACGTCAAAAATTGAAATCCCCGCGATCTATAGAGGCTGCCATGATGTGCAACTCTTTTGTATTCAAGACCACAAAAATCAATAATTTTGACGTCACACCGTCTGTTCCGGTTTTGATGATATTCTAAGATCATCCACAGGTGCTTGGGTTCAGCCCCCACACCCCCACACCCCTCCGAATAAGCTACATGAGTTGATTTAATTATTTTTTTTTGTTGAAAAGATTTCTAATGCATGTCAACAACGTCTTGCATACCAATAAAGTTCAAAATAAGTCCTTTAAAAAAACACCTCGCTGGTTACTATATAACAGAACATATAATAACCAGTGGCCTCGGGTATTTTTTTTAAAAAGAGCTTATTTTGAATTATTTTGGACTGTATGGGTATGCAAGACGTTGTTGACATGCATTAGAAGTATTTTCAACAAAATATTAATTAAATCAACTCATGTAGCTTATTCGGAAGGGGGGGGGGGGTGAACCCAAGCACCTGCGAGATCATCAAAGATGTGCATGTGGTAGATCTTACGAATAAATAGGTTGATGCCTTCCTGGCGAGCAGTTAATTACATTAATGCGAAGGGGAGATGGGAAAAAAGGTTATTTTTCGAAATTCCCGACTCAACCAAGTCATTTGAAAAGAAAAGACTACGTAAACTGTGGATCCATCATTTGCGTAATGACAAGTTGAGGTTCGATACATTTGTATGTAGAACGTGTACCGTCTGCCTGGTCTGCGACTCGATTGAACGTCTTTTCTCAATTTCTTCTTGCGAAAGAACGGGCTCAAATCTATACGGCTCCAAACTTAACTGTTCGTGACTAAATACATGATAGATTAATATTGATTTAATTGTTAAGCAAGGATTTTTGTAGTTAAAGACTGTCAATTACGATATCAGTAAGTGATACTTTATTCATAAAAGCAACTATGTGGTTAGGGTTGCCTTTCCCTTTAAATTATTGTTTTTCGATTGTGCTGTTAAATACGTAGAACCACAGGGCTGACCCTCCATTATTTTGACAACGTTCAATTTCTGTTATTTTCACATGCAAACTAAGTTATTTTCACATGTGAAATAAGATTAATTGACGGATTGGCACCCACCCCACTCTTTTGGTGGTATTAATGAATGGTAAAAATGTAATAATTAGTGAACTGATAAATTGAAGGATGAACGGAGCCCCCTCCCTCCAATTTAGGAGTACGAAGTTTGGGCAAAAGAGACATTTTAGGTTCCTTTTCTGTTTGTCAATAATTGTAGAAGACAATTTCTCCTCCGACTGTCCCTACACTTTGAAAAACGATGCTGCGTGTTTGCGTACTATTCTAAATATTTCCAAAATAATCACTCAGCGATACGAATTAAATTTATTTTTGTAATTGGCAGCCGCCATGTATAAATTAAGTGGCGGCGGCCAGATAAAATAACTGCCGGTCGCCAGTTAAATAGATATTAATTCTATACCCTGGCACCTATTGGCTTCCGTACATATGTCATAGGAAAATTAACACTTACTGGTTGTTTGTGCCCTGTCCCGGGTTTAAATTGCGTGTTTATCTCTATTGGCGGTAGAAATTAAACTGCACAGAATTTGCTAGAATCAAAACATGACGGTTTACGAAGAGAAGTGGATGTAGGCTGCGCCTGTCCCCTTTTCTAAAGTTAAAACATTTTTGTTACGCAATCCTTTGTCTTTTTAGGCTTTTATATAGAAGGAAGTCCACTTGTAGTGAAAAGGTTACCTGTAGGTGTTCAATAAGTTGACAATTGCTGTCCACTATTTTTAAGAATGGACATATACTGTTCGTTCTTAAAAATAATGGACAGTAATTGTCAACTTATTGGACAGTGCCAGGTAAACCCAATAACTTATGAGACGTCTGCAGGTATGCTGAAAATAAGAGAAAGACAATACATTTGTCAAAGAGATACAAATTTAATTTTAAATTCCCTACAAGTAAGAATCAACACAGATATCGGAAAAATCACTGAAACACTTAAAAACGATATTTCCCTTTCGTAGAATTCTCTGCTTCAACTCGTAAGATTCACAATTTTTAAATTCCATTGGCCATTACTATATCGCATCAAAACTTAAATTTGAAAGACATATTTCCATACTGTATTTGAATTTCGCTGGATTCAGAGGCACATTCCGAAACTTCTTCACAACGCTTTTCTATGTGTTCTTTATTAGCATATATCCTAATTCTCGCTTTCATGAATAATTTCATTTCACGTGATTGAGTTCTTTTGGCTGGCGTTAATTATTTCCTCATCCAAATATTCGAAAACACAATGCTTTTCAGATCAAAATTTGAGTCCATAACTTTCTCACCCTCCATATCCAGAATATAACAATCATTAAGATAATATTTGCAGTACTTTCACTAAAATCCTTTTTGGTTGTGCAATGAAAATGCTCTCCCCATCAGAGGAAGACATGTTGATATGGCTGAGTACTATAGCAAGAGTGAATATAAAACCTGCAGTAGAAGACTACTTACCTGACACTGTCCAGTAAGTGAACAAAAGAAACAGAATTCTACACAAGACTGGTTATATTGTCAGACTATTCAAAAATAGCTTTATTCATAATTATTATCGTCAATGGGTTTACCTGAGTCTGTCCATTCTTGGAACAAAAGATGTAATGTTTTAAGTAGGATATAAGCCTCAAACTGTCTATTCTGTGAGAGAAAGAACTGATCTCGGACCTACGGGCCTCGATCAGTTCTTTCTCTCACAGAATGGACAGTTTTTGGCTTATATCCTTTACAGAATAGACAAATATGGGAAGTTTATAGACAAATATTCTAACATAAAATTAAAGAAAAATTATACTTAGTGGTTTTAAAGGATTTCTATTAATCTTAAAGGTGTGACGCAAGATACTATTTCCAGTTGTCAGTAATTGATTTCGCCGCTACAGTAGGAACACCTTCGAACAATCAGTAGAACTGTATCACACGATGCCTGCACCAATGATAATTGAACAAATTAAAGAAAAATATAGTCTATTCTTAGTCTCCGTTTTAAAGCATATATCGGTTAGGCAAATCCAATGCCGTTTATAACTTTATCAGATATTGCTAATTATGATCAAATCACTATCACTTACTTTGAAAAAACTGAGAACTGTTACAGTTTCTAGGTTTTGACTGTTGAAATATTGCTATGATATGTTATAATGCACATGTTTCTATTTGTTGAAGGAACAAATAAAAAAAAAAACAAGAAGAAAAAAAAACTACTGTGAAAAATATTGTGATATTCCTAAATATTTGATAAAGCAGTTCGGTCTACTCGTGACTATACCGACTTGGTCAGGCATTGGTTGACCGAGGTCGTAGGTCGAGGTCCACCAATATCTCATCCGGTCCGTATAGCCACGAGTAAACAGTTGATGTGATACTACCTCAGGGGAAGACCGTTATATTTGGACGAGTGGGACGTTTTGGAAGTAAACATTGTCGTTGAAAATGTTGGTAAATAATTTGAATTTTACTGAACAGGAAAATTTTTAACTAAGTATAACATTAATAAAACAAATTCATATTGACCTAATAAATACTCCACCCTTGACTAATTAGGAAATAAATAAATCGGCATTACGCCACTTGCAAATACACACAAGTTTCTCATCGTTTTATTTTTCTTTTCAAACGTGTCCCTCCCTCTTGTAAAACAAAGGAGACTAGCGGGCTAAATGACTGTTCTAAACGCAGTGAATTTGACTCGTATCTATAGTTGGAGATGCTTGCAATTAAGAAGTGTTTTCAAGATCTTTCCTCTGTTCACTGTTAGTCTGTTATTGAAATAGATCATTGCGTGCCCAAGGCAGTTTAGCTGGTAAGTTGAACGCTATGTAATACATGGCATGTAGGTACAAAACAGTTCGAGAAACCTTATACAATGCTAAAATGAGAGTAAAAGGAAATGAAATTTATTTACGCAATCATTCCTATATGCACTCTTTCACTCTTTTTTTGGAAAATCCTCTTTTTAGTAGAAATTTGCCTTGTTCCAATTAAATGTTATGATATTCAACAACTACATAATATCAATTTCCTCATATATAGAAATATTTTAAAGTGTCATCGAAGTTTACCATAAATAGGTACAATATCTCTAAAATTTTATATATTGAGATTCAATTTTCCTGCATGAAGTTTCGGGTTAAGTATTAGACGACACACCGAAGTTTGTAAATAGTGAATTAACCGACAGTGAATTCCATTACAGATATCGTCTAATCTTCTGACCTCCAGCCTAAGTAATCTGATATTAGTACCAGGCACGTTTCATCTTTTTTCTAAGTGAAAAAGGGGAACGCAGCCGGAAGAAAAAAAAAATAGAAGTTTGCTTGTCAAAATATCTTGACAAGTAAAAATAGAGGGTTAACTCGATCTTTAATTTTTCCCTAAATTTCACTTTCTTATATTGTGTGTATATGTGTGTGTAGGGGGTGGGGTCATATTTCACTAAATAGTTTTTATTCACAACTTTAAATGTAACATTCTTTTCATTCACTACTATTAAAAATAGTGGATGGGAGTCACCCAATTGTCTTAGGCTAACTCACTTTAGATAGGAAATATTGTTTAGAAAAGGAGGAATCTATGGAGTTATTGTTATATTTTTCAACTCAACCAAAACCACATCACATGGGTAGCAAAGTCTTCATATTTGTTGGAATAATCTTTCCTCTCTGCTTACTAAAACATACGTCAATGCAATGTGCGTGTAGATTTCAGAGTCCACGGAGCCAATGAGAAACAGGAAACTTTCTACCATGGCCACATGAGTTTGATAGGTTTTAAAGGAGAGAGATCAAAAGATCAAAGTCGAATAAAAATCTCAATTCAGATGATTGGGAGTAGGGTGGGTAGGTGGTGGGTAAAGCTCCCGTAAGTTTATATCATCCGACATCTATTCTCGTACACAAAATATATTTAAAAACCCACATTTCATTGATTTTCACAACATGGCATTTTAATTCACATTTACAAAATGTGCACATTAAAAGAAACCAGTAGGAAGGTGTATACAGTGTATAGTGTCATCATTTGATAGTACACTGTATTCATATCATTTTACATAATATGAATAAATCTTTTGGTTGCTAGAAATGCTTGATCATCTATTATCTGAGCTTCATGTTCACGTTGTGATAATCGTCAGACTTTTTTATTCTTCTACTTTTTTGATTGACGTTGACGAATGTGCAGTTTCGGATTAATCTTGTGCGAGATATTTACATGTCGTGCACACGAAATATTACGCCGTGCGCACCAGATATTACGTCGTTCGTGTGATATCATGTCGTGCACACGAGATATTATGTCGTATGCACGAGATATCATGAGAAACTAGGTCGTGCGCATAAGAAAATAAATCGACTTCATCATCAACGTAAGGCTAGTGGATTTTCAGGATATCAACTGGTTTTCAATAGATCTAGCTGTCATCACTAGTCCTTAATGAAAGGTGTCAAAAATCTTGGGATGTTTTTCGACAGCATAAAGAGTGCATTGTTTCCAATATCATAATATTTACATCTACTCTTTAATCATTTGATAAAATGCATTAGAGAATTTTGAAATGATATTTGCCTATAACTGCAAAGACCGAATCACTATAAATCTGTTGGGCGTATGAACACTGTCGAGCATGTCGTCTGCATTTCGGCCCACAGAACCCTTCAACCGGTGATTTTGTAATAATAATAATAGGGGTCTTATGCCATACAACTTACTAATAAAATTATTATTACCCCTTGTATGGTATAAGTCCCCATCTATTATCATTACAGACAAAATTACCATGCAGTTCCTGTGCTCCGCCACACGTGTGCCGAATGAAAACAAAGCTTTGTTGTACATTTCCGTCACATTCGATGCCAGATTAAGTTGATCTTACCTCTAATATGTGGTTAATATCACCGAACAAATACAAGAAATGAATCCAAGTGCAAGATTTTTCAACAATTATTCTTTCAATAATTGTACTTTCAATTTTTCGAAGTGACAACATGGCCGACTAGCAACTATAGTGAATATACACACGCTGTTTACAATTAGATAGATTTGATCTGTTTAAACTCAGTTCAGATTGTAAACTTAGTTAATAAGTTGATTTTTATCATATCTATTAAAAATCAATTAAAGAATTGGACTATTAATTTTTTTCAACATTGCACACTCTTTTCTTTTACGTTATGACATCACATTTTGCTTTCCACAGCTGTTCCGGTAATCGCTCCTTCCCAAAGAATTAGGCGGAAGATTTGAGATATATACGAACAATGCACACATTAAAAGAGGTTTTTAAAATATGAAAATAAGCAATGAATTATTATTTTTTTTAAATAAGTAGTCTTATAACTGCAACGGTGTGTGCAAACAAATATTCATAACTTTAAATTAATTTTCAAAAGAGATTTGATGAAGCAATATTGAATGACAATTTTATTTTAGAATGATTGACTTCTCGATCATTTTATCGCAACATTCAGATTTTGACTTAGGCTTAAAATGTTTCAAGATTCTAGGGCCTGTTCATTAATTAAATTAGTGAAAAACGCCATCGTTAGTTAACGCATGTATTCAAGAGAACCGAATTTTCTCTGAATTATGAATTTTGAGAAACCTCAACAACTCGAATTTCCTTGTTTTCCTTTTAAAGACTGATAATAGTTAATAGAAGGTTGATTTAATTTTTATTAGATGAAAGTTAAGATTCACACCTCACACAATTCTAGAAAGGACTACCTGTACATGTATATTTAGTACAGAAACATGTATGTCATATCTAAATTCAAATACACTAAGACGAAATCTTCTTTTTTTGTAGATCTTATACCAGGCAGGTTGAATTGGATGTTGGGGTGGGCAGGGGCCCTGGTCTCTCCCCTTTTTACAATATACTTTTTCCGTTATTTTTGTATTCAAATCTCATATTTTCTACATGCAAAGTTCGATTGATTTGCCCCCCCCCCCTTTTTTATTTTTAAAGTAGTAGTAAAAGGTAGTTGATGTTTGAAGTGCTGAATTGAATAATACGTGCAATAACTACCCACCCACCCCCTCCTACGAAGTAGGGGATGGAGAAGCCAGAGTTCACTTCACATTTGCAATTAAATTCTTGACAAGTATGTCACCGGGTGGTTTTTCACTTATGACAGCAGCGAAATTCAGACTAGTGTGGAAGATTTTGGAACTAACAATTAAAATTTCACATCAAATATACGCTAATTACTTCCTCATACTTTAATAAAGTTCTCTATGTTCGCCGTATCTGGGTCGCTAATTTTACAAAACATCAACTCCTGACTCTGACTGCCTTTTTAGAAACGCGCTAAAGACCCGAAATACCTCAAACTTTAAAGGAGGGGGAAATGGATAAAAATAATCAAAATGAAATAAAATAAACAAAAACAAAAAATTCAGAATGCCAAAAAATAATGTTCAATTTCTTTCTCTAGGTGCAACATCACAAGAGTAATGTTTTGATCAACTTTAAGGTATTTGAAATTTTAAGTATATTGGGTATTTAGTGTGTTCATTAAAATGGCAGATTTTGTCAACAGTTGATGCTGCTGAGGAAAATTTGAGCCGTGAAACGTCTACAAGAAGAACATTATTCAAGTATGAGGAAGTAAGTAGCGTATATTTGATGTGAAATTTTTAATTGATAGGTCTGAAATCTCCACACTAGTCTGAATTTCGCTGCTGTCATAGGCGAGAAACCACCCAGTGACCTGGACCGGTAAATAAACAGGTGAAATCGAGAGAATGATGACGTATATCTCTGCTATGTTTAGAACCTGTGGCTTGAAATTTGGAATGCAAGTAGTTAAAACATTAATCTATGCAGGGAAACCGGCAAATAACGCATATCGCACCTAGTTTCTGATTATCATTTTTAGGCATTTGAAGCGAGTGAGTAGTTTTTTATACGTCCGTCTTTAGACGGGACGTATTATGGTACAGCGATGTATGTACGTTCGTCCGTCCGTTCGGGGTTTTCTCTTTATAATTTCATTTCCCTTTCACATATCATGCTGAAACTTGCTGTGTAGCTTCTTTGTGGGTCACTCTAGATCATACTGCAATTTTGATTCATTTCGACCTTTTTTCCAGGAGTTTTGCCCCTTTATTTGGAAATTAATATTCTATGGAGGGTACATAATTTGTCTGCCCAACTCCTCCCACAGTTTTCAAGTGAGGATCTTCTTATTTTGTGGAGTGTTTGTATAGGTACTGAAGATGTGCATGTGGGATGGATTTTGATTTTCTACAATTTTTGAGAAAATTACAGGTTGTTGAACTTAGTCTATTTGGAAATTAATATTATATGGAGGGTACATAATTTGTCCGCCCAACTCCTCCCACAGTTTTCAAGTGAGGACCATCTTATTTTGTGGAGTGTTTGTAGATTGAAGATGTGCATCTGGGGAAGGATTTTGAGTTTCTTTCATTTTTGAAAAAAATACAGGTTGTTGAACTTGGTCCATTTTGAGGAAATCTCGATTTTTAAGCTAAGACCCTTTGTTCATATGAAAGTTTGTAACAGCCTCATGATGGCTGATACTACCTGAAGCAAAGTTATACAAATTATAGCACAAGAAAAACACCCTATGTAAGCATTTCACGGGCGTATTATGTACCGTTTGCGGTACTCTTGTTTTTATCTGGGTCAGAGTTAGACCTCTTCCTATATTCATGGCATCACAGAGTTCGGGCCCAAACGGGCTTAGCTCCTGTGGTTGAGTTAGCATCCACCCATTGCATTGTGACGTCAAATGTTTTGACTTTAGCAGATGAACATCACGAATGCTGTATATTTCATTTTTTGACACTTGATGTTACCAGATTTTAATATTTCCCTCGCCAAGGCTCGGGAAATATTAAATCTGGTAACCAATTTCATATGCCATAAGCACTTGTTCAAGATCCTCTATATGAAACACATAAGTATGTACTGTTTAAAATTGCTATTACACCGTAGTATAGTAATCTGCATGTTGACGGTAGTGTAGTTAACGGCTAATGATTGGTTTTAAAACTCACGGCAGAGAGGGTAATAGGTATAGCATTATGCTACGAGCATAACTTTCTGCTTGGATGTGGAAAGGATTACACTTTGGGTTAAGTTTCAGTTGGGGTTAGGAAAAGTTATAGAGTGAGTTCACAGAGAATAAGCGTCGGGTAGGTATTATTATAAAGTTATAGAGTGAGTTCACATAGAATAAGTGTCGGGTAGGTATTGTCATAAAGTTATAGAGTGAGTTCACAGAGAATAAGCGTCGGGTAGGTATTGTCATAAAGTTATACATGTAGATTCAGTTCACAGTAGAATAAGCGTCGGGTAGGTATTGTTATAAAGTTATAGAGTGAGTTCACAGAGAATAAGCGCCGGGAAGGTATTGTTATAAACTTATAGAGTGAATTCACAGGAGGTATTGTCATGTCTATCTTATTAACGTTACTACCACGCTAATGAACAAGTTGACAGCCCGAACACGTACGTGTAGCTATGTCATGAAACGGACAGCCCGCATCCTAATTCCCACGTAAAACTAATAACTTTACATGGTTAACTCTACACAAAATAAGCATGTAACTTTTACCGTAAACCCTATATGATTTGAATTCTAAATGGTATTCATAAATCTGCAGACCTAATCCTTTTCAATTCTAACTCTAGACCTAATTATAATCAAACATGGTTACCTTTTCTCAAACCCAAACATAAATTCCTAAACCTTGACTTTAGACTAACATTAGATAATCGATGTGGTAACCAACTTCTGTCGTGTCTAGTCCAATATGTGTATTATATGGTGTAAGGAACGTACCATATAAACGCTGATCAAGCATAAATCGGTGGTAAACAACAACTAAGCTGCAAGTGTTGGATTACATATCAGAGCGTTAAGATAAAATTAGCTATTAAATTACTCTTAGAGTACCAATGTCTTGTCTACCATGGATCCAATGATATAGACTTATAATTCAGTTAGAAAGGGTCTGGATTTGATGTAATACTGTATGAGTTCGGATTGGGTAGACAGAGTTATGGCTAAATATTTTGGCTATAGTTTTACTTGCACCCATTGATCATCACCACAGGAAGTCATTATCACGTTGTTCCAATAAAATTCCTAAACGTCATCACATTGAATGAGATGGGACCCCCCCCCCCCCCTCAGGGGCGGATCCAGGAAATGTGGTTAGGGGGCGCAACTTTACGAAACAGGGGGTCTGGAGTCGCCTTGAGGCCTCCAGTGGTCAAGGACGAGAGCGACAATAAAAATATTCTGAAAACTCAACACCCACGTGGCACAAAATAAAACAATAGAAACTACGAAGCCCTGGTGGGGGCCTAAGGGGAAAAGCCCCCGTACGCTTCTGGATTTTACAGATTTTATAGGGCTTGAAATATATCCCTTATGTAGTCATTTTTACTATTTTCTGTCATTTTTCATAAGGTGAAATTAATAAAATGATGCAATTTTAAAGGTTTTTGGAAAAAATTTAAGTTCTCTCAATAAAAGTAATTCAATAAATCAAAAGATTTTGTTATTTATTTCTCGGAGAGTGGAAGAAATTATTGCTTCTTTTATCTTTTACATTTTCCTAAACAAGAGACCACGATTTACCTTAAATTAGAAAATTTTAGGGGGAGGGGGGCGCCGGCTACGCTCCCCTAACACCCGCCAGTACCTTCTATATGGAGAAAGCCCGACCTAAATATTCTGTATTGGCTTCTTTGTATCATGTATGTCCTCATTTCGTTATTTCGAGGCGACAAGATGACAGAACAAAAAGACGACAACAGAACGCTTTGTCTTTTTTGCCTTGAAATAACGAAAAGACGACAAAACTCGGGCAAAAGAAGACAAATGCTACCTGCAAATAAACAATCTAATCGTGTCGTCTTTTGCTTGCCTTTCTTTCGCCTTTTCGTGTTTTTCTTCAACCCACTAATTTGATTCTTTTTTGTTGTCTTTTCGCCGCAATAATTTCTCCATAGAAAGTAAGATATACATGACATACATTTCAGTGTTAAGACCTGTTCTGCACCATAGCACCCAGCTTTGAATCCCATCAGGGGATCCAAATGCTAAGGCGCCCTCGGTGGTACAGGCATTAGATTGGGCGCCAGGTCCGCTGTTTAGACCTTTGTTAGTCTAGCAATGTTGCATAACGGTCTACTTAACGTTCCGATGTCTAAAAAGGTGCTTAAGTTAATAATTCCGGTAACGTAACTCGTCTAAGGGCGTCAACTGCTCATCTTAATGACCCCTATCCATTAAATCATGTGAAAGTGATATATTGTATTTAAAAAATTACATCCATAGGCTGCTGCAGATTTTTCAAAAATATTTTACCATTTCAAAAAGTTTAGAAAATTTCAAATCTTTGTAATATACCATGAATTGAAGGAAAATGTTTACAGTTCTGCGTGCAAGTTTAATTTCAACTGTGAGATAGAGATATAAAATCGCATCTTATTCGTCTTCATTAGTCTCAATATTACTGTCATAAAGGATATATAGTGGAGAGGCTGTATTTCGTACTCCAGAGTTAAATGCCGTATTGTCACATATATGTATTTCTATTATAATCCTCAGCCAAATATAGTTTTTTCATGCTATTGAGCGTGAGAAGAATTCATCATTGCCTTGAATCATATGCTCCAAGAAGCTTTGACTAAACATTTTAACGATGTCGGTCTTTAGCGGCCACCTACTCTAACGTGTGAATCTGCGGGGGTTTCATCTTTGTGATCAAACCAATTCTAATCTCCCTAAGATTTACAAGATTTTGCCCCCACCACAATATGTCAACGAGAAAGAAAGCCATGCCACCGCGCTGCCGTGATGGGACTTATTCTTATGATTGAAAGCAGCCATCTATTCTGACGAGTCTTCTTAAACTCCTGTATCCGCAACTGGTATTTGTAACAACACGCGACACGATTTACCTTCATCTACTTTACATAAAGAAAATCATATTTATATAATATCTCAAAAATTACGCATTGTGCATCAGGCCATACATCCTTAATACCAGTAGCAAATTGATACAGAATTGAACCTAATGTGGAACTTAAGCCCTCCATTAAAAAATTCGTGGTTTCCATAATTTTTAAAGATTTTTCATATTATAGTTATAAATTTTATGCCACGGCCGCGAATTGATAAATTCTATATCACTCACTTTGGTTTATTCCGATTTTATACGACCCTGAGAGTGCTTGGGTCCACAACCACGTGACCGAAGCTCGGACGGGGCTCTACCGATCACACGTATGTAAAAGGTAAGAAACTGATTTTTATTGAAAGTCGCAACTATTCATCATGAACAAGGAACATGAGCTCAAAGGCTTTTAAACCAACTATATATAGCATAAAACACAAAGTACAAGTGATATATATATATATATATATATATATATAGAGAGAGAGAGAGAGAGAGAGAGAGAGAGAGAGAGAGAGTAAATATATATATATAGAGAGAGAGAGAGAGAGAGCGCAAATTTTAATTGAGTGGCACATTTGCGTAAGTATAACTTCTTTATATTTATAATACTTAAAGTCATTCATGACTCGATGTAATATTTTAAAACGAACGAAATGTATATTTACTCACTTCAGTGTCTATCTTTGTATGACCTCGGTCTCAGAAATTCCATTATGTTCGGCAATCATCGTTCCCATGCCCGAGTATACAACGATTGCGTCCGAGTATGGCGGTTTATACGAAACAATCATAGTAGGTATGCTCTCAAATTGTATTATCTTGTTTATATTGCTAATGTTTTTCATCAGATCTTGGGGATTGTATTAGTTATACTGATAGGTAGGTTTTAATTGGTGCATACTTGGATAGTTGAAAAATGCCGTCAGTTACAGCTTGATTGTATTGCTTTAATGGTGCGTTTTTCCGTAATATCATATGCATGTTGAAAAAGCCTTTAGAAACGCTTGTCAATGTAAACATTGGTACGAGTTGTGCGGATGTCTTGTACAACTCGAACGAAAGAAAATATTGGTAAAGAGTGTAGCCCAAACTTTGGATTTTAAACTAATTCTCTCTTCATTAGAGCTCGCTATAATGTGCAATCTCCACAAACTTGTTATATATCGTATAAACTGATTAAACATTTCTTCCATATATTTTATAGACTAAATTACCTCTGTGACCTTTCAAAGGGCAAACAGAAAAAAAGTCACATATGTCGGAGTCGACCTTCGTGTTATTACTATCATGTTTATCCTGATGGTGACGAACAATGTCACTTGTACCGGTAGTCATAATATGCTTTCTTTTACATTAATCGAATAAAATCATATAAACCCTTTTTCGTTAACACATTTATGTTTGATATAACTGCATCACAATATTTAAAGATATCTATTATTTCTAACTATTTAGAGTTGTTTGCCTAAACGTGATACCGGAAGTGACGTTGTTCATGGTCATCCGGATAAACATAGGGATGACCTGACCACGAAAAACTGTTGAATATTTCTGGTTATATTCGTCGATGAGGACTATTTTTATGGTGGACCAATGGCATGAATATTGACATTATTGAATCAGAAAGAACTTTGAGGTGGCTGAAGATGAAAACAGAATTTTAGAGATATTTTGAAAGGAAGTTTTGAGCAAAAACTTGTTTCATTCCTTGTGTTTATCAGGGGGTGACATGATATAGATCCCTAATATTACATTATTATTACAGACAAAATTACCGATTCCTGTGCATGGTCAATATTTGTTGAATTTCTCGTTCGAGGTAGGTTGTGTTATTCAATTGACTAACGCATTTTTATCCGATTTTCTAAACAATAACAAGCTTTTTGCAATAATATTAGTATCTGGAGATAGTGCTGGTCACAACATACCACAAATATTACTCTCATTTTTCAAATCTATTGAAGTGAGTCTGACACCAAATTGCCACAGTTTATTTTCTATGATCTCCTTGTATCTTTGGGTGTTTATAACAACTGCCAGGATACAAGGTCCAGTCCAACAGATACAACCCCAAATCGTTTTGACTTCTGCGCCGCAACCGGGACTATTTGCTTTGGGGCATCCACTCTTCTCCGGGCCTCCGCCACACATATACACTGTCGTTTTCTCCAATACTAGAAACCACTTTACATTCATCAGAAAATATAACATGGTTCCAGTCGCCACCAACTAGCCCATGTTATTCGTTTATTAAGTTTGCCTCTCGAACTCAAATGTTTTTTCTCCTGACAACACGGCTGTGATAAGACATTTTTTCACAGTGATTTCGCTTAGGTACAGCACACACTGTGCACCTGTTTAGTTCCAAACTCTTAGCCATATCGGTGGTATATTTAGGGCACGCACATTTTTTTAAAACTTGTATCGTGCGCACGACATAATATCTCCTACGCACGATATAATATCTCATGCACACGATATAATATCTCGTGCACACGACGTATTATCTCGTGCGCACGACAAATTATCTCTCGCGCACGACAAATTATCTCGTACAAGACTAATCCAAGACTGCACGTTGGTCACCGTCAAATGATAAAAACGGGAATTAGAATCACAAAAGTCTCTGATAATCAGATCTGATTGTTAGTACAACACTTGAACAGGAAGCTCAAGTGACCAAGCATTTCTAGTAACCAAATGATTTAATCATACAGTATAGCTTAAAATGATCTGAATAAAGTGTAGTTGAAGAATGACACTATATGTACTTTTCCTTTTGTGTTTTGAAATATACCGTCTTTAAATGCCGCTTAAAATGTTCAGAATCATTTGTGTATGAAAATCGATGTCGGATGACATAAACTCACGGGAGTTTTTTTTTTTTTTATCCCTCTAACTATTTTCATCCCACATTGATCGTTTGATCTCTCTCCTTTAAAACCTACCACACTCACGTGGCCATGGTAGACAGCTTCCCATGTTTCTCACTGGCTCCGTGGACTCCTAAAACTGTACTCGCATTATTACATTGGCGAATGTGAGCAGAGAAGAAAGATTATTCTAACAAAACTTTGCTGTCCATGTGTTGTGGTCTTTGTTGAGTTAAAAATTACATGTATAATAATGATTTAGAATTAATTCTCTCTGATGTTCCCCCTTTGCCAAACGATGTTCCTATCTAAACCTATAATTGTATGTTAAACCAATAATTGATTAGTCATTTGACTTTGATGGCTTTATATAATGAAGCAATTCCATGTTTTTGGTACTATTCCTAAATTGGTCTAAAGATCAAAGTTCAAGGTCACCAACCAGGGAACGTGATTCATCGGCTTAAATTGAAGAGGATATTTTGTCGTGTGTATTTTCAAATATTACATATCCTTAGTATTGTTTGGGTATTTCTGATTATGGCTTTTTTAAAATGATAGTCGGAAAGACCTGTGCTTTCAAATAGTACATGTAGATTTGAAAACGTTTGGTAATTTGCAACTTAAATGTAACTAGATGAAACCCAACCCAAGCGCGGGAAATCCCAATAAAATAACATAGCATAGGGGGAGGACTTTTTAATGTGCGTTTGAATTTGACACTCGGTATTGCGAATGTGCTTATAATTTTAGTTTTTGTCCAGTGGGCAATTTATGGGGAAATGATGAATTTTCATCGGGTTTTTTCTCGTCAAACGCAATAATTGAAAACAGAAAAACTACTATATTTTAAACAGTGGTCTGATTTCTTGGACAATGCCAGGTAGTGTACAACCTGATTTCGGCAAAATGTTTATTACATGTACTTACTTTCAAGATCTATGTCACCACAAAGCATGCTTGAAACCAAAATAAAACCTTTTTTGCGTTTATCCATGTGTTTGTACAATATGTAACTGTTAAGGGTTTATCACAAAAAGTCGTTACAATGACTTCTTTAATCATGGAAAAAATCAAGAACATCAAAAATATCAGATGAATA
The DNA here is from genome assembly GCF_947568905.1 of Ostrea edulis. Lineage (NCBI taxonomy): Eukaryota > Metazoa > Mollusca > Bivalvia > Ostreida > Ostreidae > Ostrea > Ostrea edulis. The sequence goes on from NC_079167.1 coordinate 68,427,172, forward strand.
TCGTATTTAAAAATTTATCAATTTGTCAGAACGTCGGTCTCGTGGGTTGGGGTGTCCATCGTTGAATAAGATGTCTATAAGTAACATAATTATAAATCTTCATAAAATGATAAATGTGGGCCTAGTCAAAACTACTATAAGTACAACTAACACGGAACACCTACACAAACTTATGCTTATCATGTTGTAAACGAATTGCAACTTCTCAGCTTGCCGGAAAGGCTCGAGGATGTGCGATTGGTAGTAAACCTAAGCGTCTATGATGATGTCTCGTTCTGGGCGCTTCGTTCTGGAAATTTCCATAAGACTGATTGAAAACTAAAATCAAGGTATGAAGAAACGAACAGGCATATTTCATTTATTCATCAATTATCAAAACTTATTTCATCTGTAAGATCAAAATCAAGCATCGATAAACAATTTAATGGATGTACTTCATATCGTAATTATCTAAAGTTGTCTTTTAAAAAAAAAAAAAAGGAAACTGGCTTAGATTCTCCAAAGCGTGCCTACCACTTTAATCTCTATTTTTTCCCCTTCTATTTCTATTTCAGGGTAGTTTATCTAAAATGAAAATAGGTTTTAAATTAATTTTACGGTATTTACTAATCAAATAAGATTCTATTATAGCCTACGGACTTCTAATTCACAGGAGAAACAATATTAAAGGTGCAAGCAGTAACTCTGGAGCAAACGTTTCGGAGTTATGAAAGCTTTAATGGGGTATGTTCATAAACATCAACAGAATAACCACTGTAACCATCAAATTGTTTCCGAAATTTCAGATATAAAAAGATGAGAATTCTGACTTTGAAAATTTTTCGAGTGACAAATTCAAAGTACACGCAATGTTGGCAAAGTTTTCTGTTGAGGCTAAAAACTAAAGACAGTGAAATGTATTAAAAATCAACAATGCTGATATACAACTGTATAGACTTAATTATTATTATTATTATTTATAAAGAATATATTATATAAGATAATACAGGAATGTGAAAATCATGATAATCTTTGATATTTCAATGCGCACAATAAAATAGAATTGACAGCTTTCTATGTACATTGTTATATATTTCATTGAGAAATAGTTACTGGTACCCTAATATACTGTAAAATGAGCCGAAGTATAAAGCTCAGTTAAACCTGCGGTAATTTAGCAATTTGAATTTTTTTTTTAATAATTCCAATTGTTGCCTTTTATTCTGACTGAGGAAAGATCACCGTCTATGTGATTTGAAATAGAATGCTACTTTTTAAAGGTTTAATAATGACGTCACATCACAACCTAACCATTTTGTTTGCTATCGAAACAGTAGAAATTAGAAATACATTTAGAATTAGAGAATATGCAATAAAAAAATATTGACTGAATATCGGGAACTCAGGGACGGATCCAGGAATTACGGTTACGGGGGGCACCGCTTTCTGAGGCAGTGGGTCCAGGACGAAGCCCTGGTGGGGGTCCAGGGGGCGAAGCCCCCGGAAGCTCCTGGATTTTACAGAATTTATGGGACTTGAAATATTTCTCCTATTTAGTCATTTGTACTATTTTCTATCATTTTAATAAGGTGAAATTAATAAAATGACCCACATTTTAAGGGGTTTTTATGGAAAAAATAAGTTCTCCCAACAAAGAAATTCAAGAAATCAAAAGATTTTGTCATTTATTTCTCCGGGAATGGAAGAATTTATTGCTTCTTTTATCGTTTAGTACATTTTCCGAAGCAAGATACAGCGATTTACCTTAAATTTGAAAATTTGGGGGGGGGGGGGGCGGCTGCGCCCCCTCTAAATCCGCCACTGGATCTATGCCCGCCTCGGTCTTTGTACGCCTGTTGTGGACCTCACAGACTGCGGGCGGACATAGTTACCGACAGACTGCGGACGGACATAGTTACCGATATCCAGTCTGCTTTACTGCACACAGACTGCGGGCGGGCATAGTTACCGATATCCAGTCTGCTTTACTGCACACAGACTGTGGACAGATATAGTTACCGATATCCAGTCGGCTTTACCACTCACAGACTGCGGACGGGCATAGTTACCGATACCCAGTCCGCTGTACCGCACACAGACTGTGGACAGACATAGTTACCGATATCCAGTCCGCTTTACCGCACACAGACTGCGGGCAGACATAGTTATCGATATCCAGTCGGCTTTACCACTCACAGGCTGCGGACGGGCATAGTTACCGATATCCAATCAATAACCTATAAATGGAATGCAATAAGCGATGAGGTGAGGAGACGGCTGAGAGACGGCGTTTGGGTGGACACCAGAAGGGAAAAGGGCATGAGGGAGACCGAGAACAACCTGGAGAAGAACAGTAGAAGACAGGAGTGTTGGATGGAGAAGCTGGGAAAGTCAAGATGACAGCAAGAGACAGGCGTGGTTTGGAGGGAGAATGTCGCGGTCTTGTGTATCATCTGGCACGGAGAGGTACAAGTACTAAGTAACCTATGAAATGGCCAAAAATATCAGCAAATCTAATTCTACATGTAATGTGTATATAAGAACGTTGTTTTCTTATTCTATGATGTCGCATAAAAATAACTGGATGTCCGGCAGATAGCAATACGAAATTGACAATGTGTTCGCAGATTTAAAAAAAATCCTTCGATAGCCGAGTAGAAATATAGTGTTACTGACATATTGCATCCAAAATGGTCACATCTGAAGATGAAAGAGACAAACTCTGTTCAACTCGACATGTGAATATCTTAATCATTAAGTAGACACAAAGGTGTTATTATATATGTGACAAGTTGTCGGATCTGATAATGCCAATGTGCTGTCTACACTGGCTTGAAAAACTAGTCTGTCTACACACATATTTCTTCACCTTGGAAATCAAACGACACTTGCTCTCAACATATTAGCAACTGTAGAGAGAGAAAAAATATTTCCGTCTAGCAATTACCATGCATCATCACAATGGTGTTATTATAACAACACTTTATTTCTCAAGTCAGATCGCTCAAACTGATCAGGAATGAATGCATTTTTCCGATAAAGTCTCAAGTTGTTCAGGAAGTAAATTTAGGAGTTCGCAAATGTCGAGAATTAGTTTCGTTATCCAGTAATGCAACCCAATGGTGAACATATCCTTTGTGGCAACAGGTGCACACTGCTCAACACGTGTACAAATTAGTACTGGGTATACCATATTCTCAGTATTCAAAATTACACTTTTCCGAACTGATCGGAAAGTATCTGCACAGAAAATGCAATCTTCATTCTCTATTTTTATTTGTCAACATCAAAATTGTTCAGATAACAGTTATTTTTGTTGCATATATATATATGTAATATAAATTATACAATAATACGATCAAAGATAAGTTCCAAAGTGTTCATCTTTCAACTGTGATACCCACTACAACATATTTTTGACAACACATACAATGTATCTAGCCATAGTGATACTATTCCAAACAAAAATTGGAATTTTGTCTTTTATTTCCAAGAATGAACTCATAAATTTTGTTTCACACACTTTATACACTCTAACACACACATTTATAACTACCGACTAATGGATTTCAGTTGAAGTAGGTGTTCTCCCTTTACATGTATATATACTTGCATAGCAACCAGCTGTATATAAAATCAATTTCTGTGACCAGTACTCTAAAATGGTATCAATTTGTACAATTCTTGCAGTAACGATTTGAAGAATATCGATTTACTTTCAAAATCAACCGATTTCGAAAACGTCGCTGAACACATATAAAGTGGAATATATCGAACTCCTATTCTTAAGTCAGGCAGACAAAATTGTATAATAAAACTTTTGATTTAATTTCCCCCCCAGTAAATGAATTGCGTGCTCTACACATTATCTGCAGCCGATACATATATATAACGAGGGTATCTGCGTCATCGATGAACAAACTTAGCTGACGATATTGCTATTATAATCATGAACACCGTACGCTTTAACTTTATTAAACTAAGACTATGATCGATACAGCCACAGACTTTTCATCTTTGTCTTTCTGATGTATCAAAGGCGACTTCATTGCGCATTCATAGGTGAGCCTAGTCCGAAACATTGACTTAGAAGATGGAGAGGGGAATACTTTGTGAGGGAATATACATGTACTTGGAACTTACAGCTTGGATATCCTAATTTCATATCTTTTCCATCCGGAATTAACAAAAAATGGATAATTATTCATTACAATATCAGCACTTTTGCCACTTGATAAATTGTTTCTTCAGCACCATCTACACAAAACATTGACTAAAGTCTAAACTATCATGAGGGCGTCGCATTACACTACACAATGTCACCCTTCTGTACAGAACACTCCTACTCAATTAACAAATATTCATTGTAAACATTTCATACATGTACTTTAGTTGTGATTGTCACGATTGTCAGAGATCATTAAAAAGTCCAAGGAAAACGAATATGTCTGCCATGTTCTGTCTTTCCAACTTGCTACATAATGTTCTAAAAGCAAACTTGAGACTGCAGGTGATTTTTCTTCGTTTTGCAGTATGCGCATGGAATGGAGTATTTACGTAGTTCTAGCACCTTGTTTGTCACGGCCTCGCAGAGGATTCTAGCAGGCTTGTCCTTCATTCCCAGATGGAGCACAAGTTGATCCGTGGTCAAGAGCGGAAGGTATTTTCCAGATATTTTGTTCTCCTGGAAAATCTGCAATGCAATTTCAAATTTTGATGAGCAATTTTTCCGAAACAGTTAAAGCTTCAAATTTCCTTGCTGTAAAACGAATTCAGCAAGTTTGGGAACATTTGTTAAGCTATCTTATAAAACACATATAACTTAAATATATCAATATCAAGTTACATTGGTAAGCGTTTGGAAGATATCGATATCGCCTCGTGCCGCGATTACTGCTATGAGATAGGACAATTACCTTAACATAGGGTGAACAACCCTCCAGGCTTTTCAGAAACTGTCCAACCTTTTCAACTGACCAATTGCGGATATCTTTGGAACTGTTTTCAGCGCAATGGCACGATGATCCATCGTGCTTTGACGCCTTTCCATTGCTGGTATGTGTTTGTTTTGAATTTTGCGATGGCAAGTGCTCGTTTCGCCATGCTCCATACAGCTCTTGATGCAGACGATACGCACTGTTACTGAAAGGACTTTCAATATTGCACTTTGGAATGTCAAATATGTTACTATTATGAAGCTTGGGACGTTTAAATGACAAGTCTAAGACTGACTCTGACGACACTAATGGACGTTTTGTCGCTCTTTTGGACGACTCTGAACTCGGCGTAGTACTGGTAATAGTATGGGATGATGTCATCATATGTGGTAACCGAGTCAAATCTAATACTGCCGGAGAAGCAACTTTTGGTGACGTCACTGACTTTGATTTGATCGTCTGCGGACGTGCAGCCGCTGCGAATGATTGAAGATGATGTTTATGGTCTGTAAAGGAAGGAAACATGTACGGATGCACATATCCGGGATGAAACGGGATTTCTGGAGATCTGAAGTAGTGGTCATAAAGCGTTGGACTTGGTAATCTAGAAATGAAAAAAGGAACAAAATAATACTTAAACAGTACTTGTGTACTATGACTACTATCAAGAGTTAAGATTCTCATTGAACAAGTATTTCCCCATTTATTAATTTTTTTTTTTTTTTTTTTTTTTTTTTACTTCTGGGCACTTCATATTGTATTTCAGTGCAAGCTTTGACGCCTACTGAGAAATTAAAATCAGACTTGTTCTAGATTACTGAATTGACCAAGGGGATTGCTTAACTTACATGGAATACGTTGCTGCTAGCGCTTTCATGTATTCGTTATAGTGGTCGGTAGGGTTAGGTGGCGGTGACCGGACCCCGTTCCTGGGACTTCCGGTTCTCTGTAGGATATGTTCTTTTCGTGATAATGGTGAATTTGTTCTGCTGGGTGACGTGGAATTGGGTGATCTGCTAAAAATATTATAATCTGTGGGACTGTGATCGGAGATGTTACTATGAGATGACACGGTATTAGGAATAGATATGGTCGGTATGGCTTTCTTCGTTGATTCAGGGGAAGATTTTTGTGTTGAACTTTGACTTGTTGAAATGATGCTATCGATACTAAATGTTTTACATGGCTTATACCGATTTCTGTTTTCGTCCATTTTCTCTGTATGTGTAACTGACGATGTCTCTGGATGGTCCGGATTTGAAATGCACATAGATTCTGATTCCGTCTTGACACGGGATTCCGGATGCTTTTTTATATCTGAACTAGATATTGCTGGGCTTTCATTACTCTCTGGAGAACTACAAACATCCACATCTCTCTCAAATATCTCCAGATACTTTTGCTTTGCTTCTTTTTTCATGTAGTAGGGTGATCGCTTCACTTGGCTATGTTTACGGGGAGATTTTTCACGATTAGAGGTATGCTTTTTCCCGCGATTTTCTCCGTCCTTTGTTTCAGTTGATAAAACTGGAATGTTTGAATCGGCATATTCCGATATCTCTCCTATAAAATGATAAGAAATTCGTATTCATACATAAATCATCTCAAAAGTATGTCAATTTAGCATATTTCAATTAAGGCTTTCATTATTCATAAAACAGCGTGAAAAGAATACACATACTGTGAGTTTTTCTCCCCACTGTAGATCGCGACTGATAAGTCTGAAAATACTTTTCTAAAACCATCGTACTAAAAAAACCTTTCGTAACATGGCAAAATGATTCGATCGTTTAGGCAATTTATCGTGTGATCGGGGTTTACCAAGGTCGTTTGGTCTTTAAAGCTCGATTTATTTCTTCCGTGCTTTCGACCTCTCAAAGCAACCATCAGCTCAATAAATCAATATAACAACAAAGGCATGGTTAGAAGAAATTTTACAATCTCGGCCGAGCGAACAATACTGTTCCGTGCACTACTGCAAAACGCGCAGGTGATCGTCTTCTCTTTATGTACCCCAAAACTCAAAAGATTGAGAGAAAAAAAATTGGGGGGAAAATGGTTTCATTTAATACTAACGAGAAAAAAAAATTCCACAAAAACATTTTAAAATCAAATAAACGACATTAGTTGGTTGTTTTTCTCTATTAGCACTTTTTCTTCCGCAAATGTTCAGGGGGAAAATGAAACATGATATAACAGGAACACCACGAAGTGCGCGGCCCCGATATCACAAGCACGCAACAATGAAAACACGTGGTGGTTTCTAATATCGTTAGTGCACACGTGTGACGGAACGTCCCACATTGTCAACGATATTATCTATTAATCATTGCTCTGTCACATTTGACAAGCCCTAATAAATACCTCATTTAAATATTAAATTCCAAATAAAACGTGATTAAAACAAACGTTCTGCTTTATACCTTTTTCCGATTCGTCGTTTTCACCTTTGAAAACATCATCGCCACTTCGGCCTGGTTTTCGTTTTTCTCTACTTTCTCTTAGTTGATTAATGATGCTTCCAAGTCTGGACTCTCGAGGACAGCTACAACGAAACCATCAATAATTTTATACTTCAAGGTGTATATATTAAACAAATTTTGTTATTTATGCGAGTAATAAAACTGGTTTAAAACGCAGATAGTATCCACGCATGCAAGTAGTAAAATGATACAATAAAATTAGGTTAGGAACAATGCTTAGTCGAGTCATTTTACGTCGCTTTTAAATCATCTTATTTACATTATTAAGCACACACACGTCCCTATATTTGGCAATAAGGAAATATAAGCTTCGAACTATTTTGAAAGTCGAAATCATGCATGTATTAAATGGTATCTGCATTCTGTTATAAAAATTGTCATATGAGGAAAAAGTATCGCCTATCGCACTTGAATGTACTAAAATAGAGTAAACACGTCGGCGATAAAACGCGTGTGCATGCCTGTCGACTCAAGCATTCACCATCTTTTTATCATTATGGACGTGATATATGTCAAACCCATTTCAGAAATGTACGTTTCGGTAATCTTTGTAATCCAATCTGAACGGACATTCGAGGAAATTAAATTCTACGAGGCCAAAAATTTTTTCGTCGCCAACCGTTTTCGAGAATGTATTTTCCCTCTTTTCCGTAAACTGTCAAATCAATTAATTTAAGCTTTTTTTTTCTACCATTAGACCTGCTAGTTGTGTATATCCAAGTTAAGTTAAGCATTTCTTTATGCCCCTTTGAACTTTGTGCTAATATCTCTAAATATGATTAGAGCAATTTGAGAAGTTTAAAAGTCGGAGTCTCAATATGACGTCTTTCGTCCTACACAATGGCACTGTGGCTATCTATGGCGGATAATATAATTGTTTACCTATTTCTGTCATTTGCTGTAACACTGTTGTCGTTTTTGTCGCCAAGTTCGAAGTTGTCGTCTGCTGGTTTCCCGCCGCTTTTTCCCCTGTCGCTATCTTCTGACGCAAGTTTCTCGCCTTCAGTATATTTAGCAGCTTTGGTGGTCGATACTGACAGTTTACGCTTTCTCTTTTTAATTTTCTCAGAAACAGCTTTTTTGGGAGGTTTTATGTCCGGACCTTTCGTTTTATTCTTTTTAGCAATCCTCCGTTTCTTTATCTTGAGGACAGGAACGGCCGAGATTTCTTTCGTCTCTTCCTTCGACGAGCATTTGATTTCATCGGATACATCATTATCTTTTGCTTCGTTATCACTTGAACACGTTTCGCTTTTGCTCTCATTTTTTCCACCATTGATTTTTGCTGAAATGTGGTTACAATCAAAACTTTCCGCTTTCCGCTCCAAGTCATTCCCTTCTTTCTGTAGAATTTTATCGGGGTTTGATGGGGTTATTTTCTGAGCGACTTCATCTAAGACGACGGAGTTTGATTTCGTTCGGTCGTCGTCTTCTGTTTTTAATTTGGCTACAGCTTTAATAGCGTCGCATTCAGAGATTACGTTCGATGTTTCTTCGTCAAACCCGCTTTTGTCGAAATCATAATCGACAGGCTCCGTCGTATCACTTCCGCCTTCCCAGCTTTCCTCTATTCTATTGTCGCCGTCCGCCGTCGATTTGGGGTTCTCGTTTTTAACATCGTCGGAGTCCTTGCTGTTGTTATTTTCTACTTGTACATTTTCCTTATTTTCAGCTTCAGGGCATGTTGGTACGTTATCGCTTTTCACTTCGTCATTTCCAACATTTTCCTGGCTACTTTTTTTCTTGTCCAATGTCGATTTTGATTTTTTCTTTGGTATCTGTTGCAAGACAAAAAGAGATAAAGACCAATTAATTTATTTTTTCTACTCTTCTTGGCAGTTCCCTAACCTGAATTATTAAATAATACCACTGAAATGGGAGATGAACAAAATTACAGCACCATCTACTTGGGTAATATGATAATTAAAAATTAACAATGTACGTCAAGGCATTTTCCAATATCCTTAGTTGCCATGGCATCCAATTTTGACATTTCCGCAATGACAGATGAGGTAACGAAATGATCAAATCCATAAAAGTATGTATTTACGGAAAGGTTGCCTATTTATGTTCCAGGGCTACAATTACTCCGACTTTATTTCAATATGTAAAATAGCGGAGCAGTCCAAAATTCTTGGGTTAATATGAAAGGATTTGACTTTTTTTCATCTAAACAAGGCTTATCTAAAAACTGACGTGTATATATCTTAATGCATGAGCTGCGACGTATAGATAATTTAATATTGAAATGCAAGCCCGCGCGTCTGCCAAAACTATTAGCATAAAACTTGAACCACGACTATCGACGACAGATGTGAAACCGGTAAAAATCTCGTTTTATTTCACATCCGGTGTTTTTCTTCGGTCGACGAAACATAAACTGCACACGTGTTTATTTTATTTTTTTTCTTCTCCCTCTTTATCACAAAGAAATATCAACTTTACAATCAAATATCTTTTTACTACTTTGTACCAATGATGGTGTGCTTTTAAAGTTTGTATAATCGGTTATCAATTTTTCTTCTTCACTTTTCGATGCTATTTATTTTTATGTCGCTCTAGTCTCCGATAATCTTGTGGTCTCGCTGTTCGAATTGATTATTATCTCGTCGTCTCAGTACGTGCCGTGCGTCATTTCATATCCTCTAAGTCAATTGGGGTTTTTATCGAATGTGTACAGTTTTGCTGAGGCAAATTCACGAAAAAGTCATCTCTCTTTTCATGATTAACGATCGCTTCGAACAATGGTTCGATCGAAGGGTAAATTAAATACGATTCGTGTCGATTTTAAAATATTTATGACAACTCTATCTTGAAGGTGTTTACGACTGGGTTCCATTCCTATCATTTATCCCACAAGCTTACATTAACAGTTCTCGCGCTCTTATTTTTACCAAGTAATCATTTTCGTCGGCTAGAAATTTAGAAGAATAATAAAACGGATCGTCACGTTATGCATTTGTGTGTGATAAATTATCGTATATTAATTTCATCCCTAGCGGAGTATTTAAACAGGTAAAGGAGACTCGAAAGCGCAATTTAAATCTATCATTTTCTTTCAAATCAATATTGACGCCGCTCTGAAGTGTAAAAGCGCGCGACACATTTTGCGCGCCAGGGATAGAGTCGCGTTGGCGTGTAGTATACTTATACCACGATACTATAATTTGTCCTCGCTCGCTTTCCGTTCTCTTTTTGTTTCTTTTGTAAGCTCGTAACACAGTAGTTTTTGTTCAAAAGTACAAAATAATGAAAGTAAACAGTCGTTCAGACGTTGTGGTGCACCCAGCAATTTACAGAATTTTCGGGAGAAACCTATTAATTCCGTAAGCGTTTTTCGCTCGACTCATTCCTGAATAGACCTCGCTTGCCTAGTTCGGTTTCTCGTCTCCGACAGCAATTTGTAAGCTTACGATGTGTTTAAACAAAATATACAAGCTTTCAGATATTTTCACTCGCGGCGAAACTAGACGGAAAAATGTCAGTAGAGGACAAACACGCAATGCTCTTTTCGGAGCAAAAAGTACATCACTTCCTTTAGTCTAATGATTTCAGCCTTTTCATTAAACGACATCGTAATTCATTTGCCATTAAAAATAGTTTTACTTATTGTGTTAAAGCCCTTAAATGTCTTCCATGCGATAAATATTTCGATTGAAGACCAGAAAATACCGCTGTCCTAACAATGAAAATCGACGTAGCTTCCACGAAAGGTGCGATCGATCGCCCAGTATATATTACAAACTAGTCTGTAAACAGATTTTCATTCAGCGATACTGAAACATAGAGCGACAGAAAGGTGGAGAAAATTAAATGATAATTTACGTGTATAAACATATGTTGTACGTTACATCATAAAGGCCACGATTCTCCATCTATAATTAAACAGTTTACCGTGAACAGTATAAGCTTTTTCGTCAAAGGGTATTTTTCAAACGATTTTATCTATTTTTCTTTGCGGACAGTTATTGCGTCAAAAATAATGAATAATTGATAATAAAATTTTAAAAACCCAAATCTTTTGTCTCTCGTCGTGCTATTTCAGTATATTGCAGACATGCGGACATTTTTATCAACGTGTAATTCCTTCATGGCGTGTCACCGATATCTAATCGGGTTCCGTTTTTGAAACGCGGTCAATACAAAAGAAATGGAAGCCAATCTATCTGGATTATTGGGGAATATTACGTTATCAATCACTCCGATAAGACCTATCGTGCGTGTCGGGGATCAATTAGGAGGCATCTGTGAAAAAAGGTTTTAGTTCAACTCCTCCCGACATTGTCTACGAGAGAAAAAATTGTCCCACCAAAAATAACGAAATAAGTGAAGCGACCCATTTTCTCAACAACAAAAAGTATACGTACCGTATTGAATTTGAATTTTATTTTATGTTAAAACCAGACCAATTTCGACAAATTATATACGGTACGGTATTAAAGAAGTACTGGTCTACTCAATGTATGGAGAATCAATGATTTTCTGCTGCATTATGAAGTAGTTACGTATACGATGGTTATGCGCAAGCGTGCGAGAAAAATATTACTAGAAACAACATAGGAGTTACGGAATATAGTCGTGCTGGATGGTGATTTCATGTTAAACATAACATTTAACTCCCCTTCTATTGCTCAAAGTGGTTCTCTCTACCCGTTTTCGTCTGACTATTACTAAATGTGTCCAGTCAACAGCCTGTAGGCCCTGGTCGTACATGCTTTCACGTCGCATGTTTCCTTTCGAAATTCCACGTGCAACATTACGCATACATATTTCGAAATGGGGCGTTCCCTATCCAAATCAGAGAATACATATGTACATAACTGAGTAGGAAATTAGCTTGATTACTTTTAAATCCGACTGAGTTAAATTTCTTAATTTGCATAAAGATATAACTTATATCTTTTCATAAAACACACGCTTTATATTCCTACGATGATATCCAAAAAATACGGATCAAGAGGATCAATAATATAGATCGATCGATCGAGAGAGAGAGAGTAAATTATTGCTGTACTAATCTTGCCCTTTTGATATATGAACTTGATAAGAAATATTGATCGGAAACCAATTCGGCATAACCTTAAAATGCATTATCAATGTTACTATATCTGTAATCAAAGTTTAGAGTTGATACCCGATTTTTTAGGATATCAACCGATACTGACTTTGTTGTATGACTTTGAAAATCTATTTCAACCCGTCTCCTCCTATCTTATTATATCATATATAATAATATCATTTGAAGTTCATTTCCTATCTCGAAAAAGAGATAACGATCCAAAAGAAGTGTGTCACCAGGCATATTTAAACATTCCCGCTTTAGCGGAAGCGGAACCATATGCAATTCAAGGATCACTGGGGCGTTTCATTGATGTAGATAAATTGATATATTTTTTTTTTCATTTTCAGTTTGCTTTTATAATAACCGAAACGTGTCGATCCGAGAAATATATCGCTTTTAACTGATTCTTTTTGCTCACATAACTTTATTTTCCTCGGTATAGCGTTATCATAAAACTGTATATGTCACGACTTTCGTCTCTCCCCCGTCAGACGATAGAAATTCCGTAAACAAAATATTTTTTACTGTGTGCAAGTGAGAAATCGTGTCTGATTTGTGGAGTAAAGTGCGTCACGCGATGGTTCGTATCTTCAAATAATTACGGACTATTCGATAGTGCGGCGTGATCGGAGAATTCTAAGGTGGAAACAAAAGGAAAACGAAGCTGCCGCGATTCGATTGTGGAATCAATTCCAGCATTCTTGGACAAGCAGCAAAAACGGCGATATTCCGCCGCCGTCTTTCGTAGTTGCAAATATTTATTTATTAGGCACTTACATTTCCCAATGCACGTAGGCCTGTTCCGTGCAATAATTTTATAAATATCATCAATTACGAGCAAGCCGTGGTGAAATAATACGCATTGGCTTTACGAGTGCGGTAGAAAATTACACGATACGGAAGGTGGAGAATTCATAGATTTGAAAACTCGAGACGCTTGGAATTGGGGAAGTAATTGACTTCGACAAAATGTTCTTGTGTACGTCACCATTAATTAAAAGATAGCATTAATCTTCCGTATATCAACTTCGCGTGTTACAGTATTGGATAAAGGTTTTGATAAAATATTTCATCAATAAAATTTTATACTATAACATCATAGTTTTGCATGTTTCCGCTCTCCGTGACTAGCTAAGCAGAATTGGTATGGGTGTTGTCTTGTTCCTGTCTCAAATCAATAAATTAAACCAGATTTTTTGCTATGAACGCCGGCATTACAAAAATCAAACAAACACGATTGTATACATATCATTACCACGAAAGCTAACATAACACCGTTTTCTCGTTTAAAGCTTTTCTTTGTGAAATCGACATACCACAGGAAGTCGTTGTTGGTTTCTAAGCATCGCGTGAAAAAGCGTGACGTGTCACATTCAATTTGGTGTTGTTACAGTCAAATTAAAATAGGCGAAAATTCCGTGCTTGTAACCGGAATAGAATAAAGTATAAAGTTTTTATATTTTCATGACAAATTCCAATTCAAACGAGAACCATCTTTTCCGGTTGTGAAATTAACGTTGACTTTTTTTTTTCACTGGCCACAAGCCAAACATGTAAAGATAATCGATGCCTTAATCACAGATTTCGTCAATTTAATAAGGAATTATGAAAATCTTCTTTTCGTCAAGTGAAAACTTGTTTTTCCATTTTTCCGCTTTTTGTAAACTGTAAGCAAATTAGCATACGAGTGATATCATAAGGTCGTTTTTATGAAACGCGATGATTTCGTGCACAAAAAAACCCGCCGCATTAATAATTTAATAGAAAACGACAGCTGCTTGCAGTGGCCCAAGAAAGTCGTATATACATACAAGAGGTGCGTGTTGAGCTTAATGAGTAATCTCAAACTTCGCGTGCATTTTCTGATATGACGCTGAAACATGGGACGGACCGTGGATAAATAAAAGATTAAATTCTCGCTCCATAATTGTGTTTCCGTTCTAAATGGATTCGATTATCGAAAATGCTCAGAAAGGTCTTGTAAAAACCGATTCGCTTTCTCCGTCAATATGAAACTAGCGTCCCCGTGGCGTTTTCTGTCCAATTCGGTTACAGTAAGCGAGATTTAAAAACTCGGAAAATTTTACGCGGTGGTGGTGGGATAAAATCATAACTACGATTCGATATATACATGTTTCCAATTATATGCAAATATTAACCATGGCTAATAATAAATTTATGGGGAAGGGTTAGCAAATTCACATCAAACTCTGTTTGAAGTGCGAGTTTTGTATCCGTAAATCGCATCTTCCGCGTTCATATCTATTTCCGTAATACATCTTGTCGTCTTTCCGGCAGGCATTCGATGTCAACTAATGCTGGGCGGAAAACGGAATAAATCGTTCCGGGTGTGATTAAGAAGATAAACAAGCAATTGTTCGATGTTGTAATTACAGACTGTATCGTGCAGTTTCTTTCTTTCCAAAAAAAAGGGAAAGACCAAGTTTTGTTTCTTCATTAAAAATTCCAATAATTAGACCTTCATTTATATCCACATCAACTGATACTGGGCTATGCTTTTCGAACAAAAACATTTCACGATTTCATCTTCTTAAACTTTTATTTAAATAGCATGTTCGTGATTTCTAAACGTGTTCCTATTTTCTCAGAGATTTGATACGATACATTCAGTTGCCATAGTATTATAAATCGGTTGAAAAGACACCGTTTAATTGCTTCAAACAAATCGAATATATATTGAAAATCGTTGGCGCAAGATTTCATTAAATGCGGATGATGAGACACATGTACTGTGATAGCAATTATGAAAACCCCCGAGTTTTTATTTTCACTGATTATAATCTGCGTCATTTGAAAGTCTGGAAAAAGAGCTTCGCGCGTGCTTTACTGGTGATATCGCTTTTCCGTCAGGGCAACTTTATAAGAGGATAAGCGTTCGTCACGATTTGCAATTATTTGCAAATGTCGAGAGAAAGTGTATATTTTTCCCGCGCAGTATGTTAAGTTATGGTGATTTTCTCCTTTATACGAATGAATGCAAAATTTTGTTTTGTGAGTATGTCTGTATGTCAGTGTTGTATAATATATCGTCACTGATATTTCAAATTCGCCTTTCTAAATGATTAGTTCTGCCTGAGGAGATATTAAAAAAGTACACAGATTGTTATTGATAGCGGTAAATCTAGATCTTTCTCGTGTCATAATCGCTCGGCTCACACATTCATTAAGTATCGAATAGCATCGAAGCGCATAGTTTTTCAAACCGCGTGCAGCGTATCCCCATGTTTAATTAATAGAAATTATCCGCCATAGATTTTCGTGTTATAATAGACGTCGTTCGATTGACGTATATCGGCGAGAAAAGAATTTTACATGAAATACCTTAGCGATGAAGAGAGCCCAACGGCGTAACGTTATCAATCTCTCCTCGATGTGTGACGGAGAAATATCATAGGAACATACATGTCGTCGATGACCTCGTGGTCTAATTGCGCCATGTTGCAATTTCGCCGCTTTCTTCTTACAAATTATCGCGTAATTCAGTTAGTTACGTAATAATATTAATTGGCATTTTATATAACAATTTGAATTGCGTAAATAAGTAAACCGAGAAATATCGATTTTATTCTTGTTGCGATCGTCGCGCATTAGTCGGCGTTTTTCTTTCTTAGTACGATCGTGCATGTCTCGCCGCACAATTCGATCTGAAGATCGATTGGAAATAAGTACGTACACAGCGAAATCGCTATTGGAAAAAATTAAATAAACTCTCCGTCCATCTGTCGTGTAATTTGCATTGTGATATAAATTGAGAGCTACAAGCTGCGAAATTTCACACGAATGGGAAAGCGAGAGAGAGAGAAAAAAATCTCGACTATAAATAAATATCGCCACAGAAATTATACGGCTACAAGGCTTGTCCTAAACGACTCGCACGTGCGTCTAGAATAATGCAAACACGTACTTTATCTCGATCGGGCCTTAACACACAATCGATAAATAATATTTAGAATGAAAAAGGATCGGCTTTCTTAAATAAACTAAACTTCTTTTATTGGCGAAAACTAATAGCGTGACGAACTTGCATTAAATCGCTTCTCCGCCAAAATTGTCGCCCCGTTACGCCTTTTTGAAAATCTTGATCGATAAACGAAAAAATCGGAGACCCGCCTGACTGACGAAATCTTATTTTTCTACAATGTTGCAAAAAGCTTTAAGCTATACAAAGGCGATCGAGGCGCTCAAGAAAATGTTAGGACGATTCAAGTTTTGAGCTTGCGCAGTTTACATAACAATAAAACGGCAGCTATAAAAAGAAGTTTTTGGCAGTTTTGTGTACTTATTACAGTAATTAAAGTGCGACATGCGAGCCCCACGCAATAACCCCTGCTGGCCAGCGGCCTCGAGATTAGCCGTACGCGCCGTTGAAAATTTACACAATGAAAATGGGGGTAATAAATTTCACACAGATAATGCCGCACTATTTATCTATTTGAATAAAGTTCTCGCATCCTGTTTTGAAAATGCCTTTGATAAATACTGTAAATAAAAAGCGTGGCTCTTATGCGCGCCACGACACATGTTTTTATCAAATTTCGTTTACACATGACATATTGCAAGAAAACGGGCGGCCGCTTTTAACACGTACACATTTATTTCTGCTTCGCCAATTCGTCAGACAAAGCACTAATATAATGTGAATATCAGAGAGGAAGAAATATTACTATCCTCGCTTATACACAACAACAAGCTACGATTTCCTGTACTCCACACGGAGTGTCATTATACAAAGACTACAGTAAAACTAAATTCTTTTAATACATTATGTAAACATTTCAATCAAAGAATTTCCGTTGACAAGCCTTTTCGTCAACTGATAAACATGACTTGAAATCTTACCGATTCTCCGTTCTTTGTGTTGTCTGGCGTAATGGTCAAGATATCTTTAGCCATTAATAACTTGATGCTTTTGCCATTGTGTCGAATAGATCTTTTCCAATCTTTGGCCGTTTCCCGTCCACTCACAAACTGGAATTCATTTGGAGTTAGCCATGCTCCTTGAAACGATATACAAGGTCCTTTGCTTCCTTGACAAAGTTTTGATAGAAATAATATTGCCTTGTTAGGGCCACATTCCACGTCCAGGATGACCTCACCATCTTGGGTTTTTGGAGTGACAACATCCTCAGCTGTAACAGCCTGCATGTCAATTTTTGCAATTGCGGAAATGTTCCCCAATTCTCGTGATTTTTTCTTGGCCGGTAATTCTCGCAAGGACTGGGTACACTCGTCATTTTTCAGAGGTTTGGAACCCCTTTTCGGTCTCTTTGGTCCCCTTTTCTTCTTTTCCGTAGATGGTTTTCGACCCATGGTTTAGAGACAAATAACCCAATACCGCGTCGCTCGACACGCACTTTAAAATTAAGTCAGTATTGAGCCGACCGCCGTGCCGCGACGCTTTCAACAAATAACCCCGGATATCGTTTCTAAATCCCCCGAAGAACACGTCCTCGTGTGCTTTAGTACGATTTCATAATGATCGGCAACGATTTAATCGGACCAGATGAATCTCACATTAAAGTTACTAATCCATCAAGAAACGAGAGAGAGAAAAAATCGTCCAATTCCGTAGCTGATCGTAACAACATTAATATGTGCTAAAAATCTATGATTATAAAGGCACACACAATATATTCTCGCACTCCAGCGATTGATAAGAGTTGGGGCTGTTTCCGTAACTGAATGTTTGGTGTATAAAGATATCGATGTTAAAGAAACGCCGTCACTGGTAATTATACGCGGTCACATGATCTTAGATCTACTCAGATAAAATTGAACAAGCACGTAAGCTTTCTAGGTAAAATAATAAACGACAGCCCTATTACAATCCAGCAGAAAATGTAGCGGCTACGCACACAAAATAATGTGTATATTTCCGCTTAATGAAATTTACACGACTGTCACTCAACAACAATGTTAGATTTCACAGTAATCAGCTGTATCCGTGTTCTATTTTTTCCTGGCACTTTAGACTCGTAAGAATTCCAATTGAAAATATCTCCGCTTGTTAAATTTACAAAAATTTCCTTTCATGTGTAAAGTCACATTTGATATGAAGGATCATTTACAGCACTGCAAACGACCCGCGTCACGGAAGTAAGGGAACGA
Source organism: Ostrea edulis (assembly GCF_947568905.1). Taxonomy (NCBI): domain Eukaryota; kingdom Metazoa; phylum Mollusca; class Bivalvia; order Ostreida; family Ostreidae; genus Ostrea; species Ostrea edulis. Next base: position 68,445,762 of record NC_079167.1, read on the forward strand.
AAGACTCTTTGTTTCCGAGTATTTAAAAATCGTTAAATCGTGTAACTCCTAAACAACACTGTTCAGGGACCTCTCTTTCTCTGTAGTAGATTTCGTCTCTCGACAAAAAAGCAAACTAACATACATTTAATAAATTTCCGATGCGTTGTCGCAGGGCGAATGAACTATTAAACACCAAAGCCACAACATATGCTAACTCTAGACCTGCGCGTACAATAACATCTAAGCCTAATCTAAACTGCCGTCATATATAAAATAAATATCATCGGATAGAACAATCTTTGCCATATCCGTTCTGCGTCGATTGGTTTTTACAGTTTCACGGAAAATGAGGGAAACCTTACAAAGACACGGCGCTTCACAATCACGCGTAATTTATCAACGATTCTTTATCCGAAAAATCGGATTAACGTATTTGAAAAGGGCTTTGTTTTCCTCTTATAATGTCTTTTCCACAAACCCCCCGATTTCTGAGTTTTCTTTCTATTTTTGTTCGTTAACAGAGACCACGCCGACGAAACAATCGGCAGATAGCAAAGGCCATATTTACGGAAAATATTTCACCCAGCCATAAAGCCGAGAAATGCTCAGTCGTATCTTCAGGCGTTTATTACTAACGATCTACAAAATCGTATTTATCCAACGGCGTTGGTATCGATAAGGCGTAATTTAAGCACGTTACTATCAGTTTCTTTTATGCAAATTCTTTTTCGTGTCGCGTTTCGCCGTGTCTTGCGAAATCAATAACAAAAAAGATTCGGTGTGCTCTCGTTATAACAAAACAATTTTATAGGCCTAACCCCGCCAAATGAAATATCCTCTTTCAGTGAGGTACGGTATACCTGGACCGTGATTTTTTTTTTTCATTTCTAATTTCTTTACAGAAGTAGGTGAATTACTTGTTATTTTAAGCTTTCTTGGTATCTACGGTACACATAAATCTTTATTGGAATGACACATACAATAACAGATTCAAAGGAAAGATTACTAAATGTTTTGTCGTGAAAATCGTAAATGACTCTTACAAATCCACTGACGTCTTTTAGCTGCAGAAACTAACAATTTTCGTACATATTCATATTGATCACTTTTGAATTACAGAATCTGTAATGCTACGGAAAAATACGATATAGCAACCCCGTGCTTATTTACGTCACAAACCTCCGTTTGCATTGTGTAATATGTATCGCATCACGCGCAGTTAAAACCAGAATTATATAATCGGACTGAAGCGATCATGAAACTGGAAAGAAAAGACGACCGACTTATTTTACAAGCGAAGAGAGAACAGAGGTTATTTTGTTTTTATCTGGACATGTTTTGGAATTGAGAAATATCTACATTTATCTATCTATTTACATTGATAGCGATACACGTGATGTACTGTAAATACGATTTGTAGATCAAGTTTTAATCAGTCTTCTTGATACTAGTATATCATTGTAGTGTCTTCACTGACGAAAAAAATTAAGAAGACGAAACAGACACGTTTTACAGAGTTATCACGCTTGACCAAAGATACCATGTTCAACCTTCGCCAAAGGCGCCGTGTTTAACGATTTTATGCTGCATGGGGTTTTCTAGGCCATGTGAATATCATGCAAAAGAAAACGATATGAAATGTTGTACACATGAAAAAGAGATGGATGGTGTCTAGATTTCCCTTAAAAATGGGACAGGAGACTAGTTTTTTTATTCTTTAGTACAGTATTATTAAATAAAAATAAACTCGTGTAAACACTTATTTAAAACCTCTCATGTTAAATGTACAGGAGATTGTCATTTTTGTTTGTATATGACGCACGGAGGATTTCAAACACCGGAAAACTTTGACGTAGATCGACAGAGCGATCAAACAGTTTTAAATGACAATCACCCATCCTAAAGTGTCTTATCCTTAGGTCTCTGAAAATATGGAATACATCGTTACCATGGTGATTATTTATTTACCTTTAATACTACCCAGCAACGCGAGCTTTGTCGAATTTTATGATTGCTGCATTTTGATTGTGCCTAGAATCAACCTTGGGGTAATAACTATGCGCGTAAAAAAGTAGCACCTTTCTCTATTTAAAATGCTTAGCTTAAAGATAAACATGTATTGAATATAGAACAATGGCGGAATAAGGATGGGGAATTTCAACTTGCATAACCATTGATAAGAATGCCAAAAATGTTATTTTTGGGCAGACAAATATCCGGTACTATTTTCGGTCACTACCTTCACTTCGGCGATGTTTTTGATCCGCCCCTATAATCATAATGCCGTTGTTCGAACAGTAGTAATCACCATGCAGCTTGTAAATGTCTTACCCAAAAAGCTCACTGCTCTGAGCATTTCATGGCAGTTGGCAGCTTTACACTCACGCACCATTTGATGTCGAAGCATGTAAACAGACAGGAACCGACCTCAACGACACGTGCTTAGTTAACAGATGAAAATATCTACATGCAAGACGGCTCGTGAATTTTGTGTGACGAAAACAATAGATAGTCTGGTTACCGGTACAAGAGCTGAATGGTACTCACATTTCAAACATTCACCAATACAACTTCTCAATCTGATGTTCATGTACCTCTATATTAGAGAAATGGATATTAAAAATATTGGAAATGAACCTTATCAAGTTATCAACCATGCATTAATTTCAATCATTGACAATAATTTTTCTTTCTATTAGACCTTCAAGCACAATGTTTGTGTCAAAATGAAGAAAAACACTTTAAAAAAGTTATGACTACACAAAGGAATACCGGTAGTCCCAAATTGGGTATGAAGTCATTTTAGAGAAAAGCATCAGCCAGGCTGACGTCACAGCGCCTGTCTCGTTATCAAGGCAGACGCCACAGCGCCCGTCTCGATATCCAGTCACTCTACATGGTGTACATCGTTAGTACGTATATGTATGAACCTCATTCAGTCCAAAAAATTATGCGATCAATCGGAGGCCAGTATGTCCATTCTGGATTGCTCCTAAATATATTCATGGAACCGCCAGACAAACGTATAGACTAGAACATAATAGATTTGTAACATGATCGAAAAACCAGTTCTAGGTTTAACCATTACTTTGGTTAAATTAGGAATGTCATCAAAAGTGAAGGAGTGCGCAAAATATAGTGACACGAAGTATGACCCTTTTATGACACGCAAATATCAATTACGGATTTTCCCCCCTTTCTTTTATTAATCATATTTTTTACGAAAACCCCACCCATAGAAGGTCATACACGTACCGGTATAATGAGATGTCCATTTAATTTGACTTCTGTTAGGCATACGGAGACTTTGATACGAATGTCGTACAAAAAGAAATAGATGTTACGAAAATCTACTGCAATCAAATAACTCGCATCAAAAATATTCTATATTACTCATGATAACGAGATAAGTCGTGATAATGAGATTTAAAAAATCGTGATTACGACTTACGAAACTTTATCAAGTCACAATGATGACGTTTTTTCGTAGATACATTTTTGTACGCAAGCATTTTTGAATAACGATATACTAACACCCCAAAGATGCTTGTATACAAAAATGTATCCAGGAAAGCCTACTGAGATCATTTTCGTCGCTAAACATGACTTTCGTATGTACAATGTATCTATTGTTTACCGTACCCGGACCCCGCGGTCAGTTTACACGAAATATGGAAGTTTGAATGCTAGCTAGGGCTTTTCTGGTCGATTGGGTCTTATGATTTTTAATCACTAATCTTTTTTTTCCACGGTTTCTCAATTATTTCCCCCTTCAAAGACGGCGCGACCCTTCATTTTCAAGCCGCGTCCCACGATGTACCCGGTCGAAGTTGAAAGATTGCCGCTGGTCAATCAAGGTGAGAAACAATGATGTTAAGTATTGATTGACATAACCACCAAAGTATGGCTTGAATTGGTCGCCACATGAGTTTTGAAAACAATTAACACAACATTATTTTTAATTTAACGAGTGTTAGAATTGGTCGGCTAATTAGAATGACAGATTGATCATGAGTACGTTGGTGAAATATTTTAAAGAACACTATTGTGTGTATGTCACTCACGACGACCAAGGTAACATTAGTACAGATTTCACACTCTGCTGGTCGAATTTACGCTGTATTTTTATATTTGTTATTTTCGCCATGGAATAGATACGTATTATCACTGCTGCGAAAAATAATCCGGCCTGTGTTTTTTTGTTTTTGGTTTGTTTTTTTTAAAGAAAGTTTGATCATGAGTACGTTGGTGAAATATTTTAAAGAACACTATTGTGTGTATGTCACTCACGACGACCAAGGTAACATTAGTACAGATTTCACACCCCGGAATAAAAGATTTTTGCCGATACTAAAGTACTGACTGGGATCCTGCGGAAGCGGAGAATGTCACTGAACATCAGCCTCTCTATCGGAACCCCTCTCATCTATCCATCGTAGGGATACCCAGAGAGTAGAGATTGTCTAGGTAGCCCAGGCCATATGTGATGCATGAGAGCAATCGACAGTTTTATAAATGAATTATTTCAATGCGTTAAATGATTAATAATCAATGGACGGATAATATAAATTTATGATTTTTACTGCATTATTTCTCTCACTCTATTTTAATTTTTAATAACCCGATCCAGCTACAAGTTAAGCTTGGTTTGGCATTCTATTCTTCTATGGCGTCATCTAATTTCGGTGTATACTGTTTAGCGGGCTGTACGACCGTCTTTGTTGCAGAACAAGTCATACCCGTGAAAATAAGGTACGCCCCTCACCTGAGATTTACCTCCACTCCTTGCAAAACAAAATGGAATACATTACATCCAAAGATACTTTGTGCAAAGTTATGAATAAAATAAAGAGATGCCGATGACAAGGAAGACGACGGACAGATTATGACCACCAGCGGCTCATATTAGCCTACGCTTTTGGTGAGCTGAATTACCGTATGCCTTCTATAGCCTGATCCCTGTGGGTAAAAATCGGCTTTTGTATCACCAGGCGTCTCTGACATCTGCGTGAGGTTTCGATTTCTTAGGGTTACAGACACTTATAACGGAATAAACAATTTAGTATAATCGGTCAATAAAACGAAGGACAGTTCCTGCTGTTGTTTGGAAGAGTTTCATTGATGCAATGATCGTGTATACGTTGGTTCCCGGTACAATACTGCTGTATGTTACGCTCACAATTCTCTGCTGGTCGAATTTACGCTGTATTTTTATATTTGTTATTTTCGCCATGGAATAGATACGTATTATCACTGCTGCGAAAAATAATCCGGCCTGTGTTTTTTTGTTTTTGGTTTGTTTTTTTTAAAGAAAGTTTAGTGTGGTCAAATTAGGCGCATGTGGTTACCAAGACTTAAAGAAAGTCGTAATAATGAGACAAAACGTTATTACAACGTAAGAAAGTCGTAATAATGACTTATGAAAGTCGTAAAACCGAGATTAAAATTCGTCTTCACGACTTACGAAAGTCAAAATAACGACTCGGGAAAGTCGTATTAACGAGCTTTAAAAACCGTAATATCGACAAAAAAGTCGTTTGTATGACTTAAGAAAGTCAGAATAAAGATTAAGGAATGACACGACGTATCTTATGTTTTTTCTACACTAATTATTTTATCTTCTCGATAAGAAGAGTTCTCGAACAATTTCCGTATTATGTTTAAATTGTATATTATAGTAAAAATCAGCTCGTTGGACAAATAGGGCATGTCCTAATTCGCTCCGTTTTTAACATTGATTGGCAAGCCTAAAATCCAAAAAAACAAGTCTGCGTTGTAAATACGTTTGTAGATTAATGTAGTTGTAGTGCTAGATGTATTTATATGTAGTTTTTCTTATTATTCTCTGTTAATATTGGCCACATTATGTAATTCTTTTCGTTTGTCCTAAAGAAGGGACAGGTCGTCCTGAAAATTTTACAATCTGGTTGTTCGTCATTTTAGTGCTTTATAATATATTTTGTATTTGACCATATATATATATATCTCCCATGACGGTTTGTAGAAACGAGACAGAATACAAGGGAGCTATACGGAAAATGTCACAAAAATTATATATAAACGTCGCACATGTCCTAAAAAAGTCCTAATTACCAGAAGGAAAGTTTTTACGTCTTAAGAAAGGTGTCATAACGAAATAAAGAGAGAGTCGTAATTACGAATTCGTAAGAATGTACTTTTGTTTACAGTGGTTTGGTATTTACATAGGAATATATTCAATTTTAAAAAATGGTTTTTTTTATCAAGGATAGCACGGGTATAATTGGTCAAATACATGTACATATGCATGGTCCATTAGATCATTCATGTACATTAAGTTTTATTCAAACCACGACCCTTGGGACTTAAATGGTGGTTTAAAGTTTTACACATATATGTAGGATTTTAAAACAAATCCTCCCAAAACCAAAACAATGTGTTAAATTTTTATGTACGCATCGTCATGTAGTATAGATTCTTGTGTCTTAAACCCGGAAAGTATCTGACCAAAACCAGATTTATCATTTCACACAGGAATGTGTAAGAAACATCTTCAAATATTTACTTTTTTATTGTTTTACCTATTGAATTTGATAACCATTACCTCATGAATGTGAGAATAATTTTGATAGGTATAATACAACTATTTTAACGGCTAGGAAGATTCTGACAGAATGAAGTAAATATAAATAAACAAAATTAATTTCAATTTGAAAATATATGATGGTATGAACAGCGAAGCTAGCGCGCCTCATGAAGTATGCTGGCGTAACGTTTTGTAGTCCATGCCCTCATGTATTTTCAAAAACGAAATTTATTTCTTAAAAACCATTTTCTAAAGAACCACTTGGGTACAGTTTGTGGAAATGATATACAAGCATTCTGACGTAATGTTTTCAATCCATGACCTGAACGTACAGAACATGTGGATTTTTATGCAACAGAGATTTGAATCAATACTGGATGTTGGAATTCAGCATTTTCACCACTCAAATACCAACATAATATGGTCCGGAAGACCTTTACATGACATGTAACATTTCTGTCAGTACTGGAGTGATACGCCGTAGATAATGGCACCGATTAAATGTTTTTAGTTAATATGATATACTTTTTAAAGACTCCCAAATGATAGAATTGTTGAATTTTGACAATTAAAGGAAGACAATATCATGCATTTTAGATTGATTATAGATTGTTTTATAATTTAAAAATGATGCTGCATCGTGAAAAAAGAAATTTTAATAGACTGTCAATAAGAAAGAGGAAATCCCGGAGGAATGCAAAGAGGGCATCCTCATCAAGCTGCCAAAGAAGGGAGATCTGAGGAACTGCGACAACTACCGCGGAATAATACTCCTGTCTGTGCCCCGCAAAGTCCTCAACAAGATCCTTCTCGAGGGCATGAAAGAGGTGTGGATCCAGTCTCCGCGACCAATAGACTGGCATTCGACGAAATTGTCCATGTGCTGACCTGATAGCCAATTTGCGCATCATCATAGAATAGTCACTTCAGCGACCGAGAAAGCGTCCGACAGCGTGGACTGAGATACACTGGAAGATACCGAGGTACTATGGAGTACCCGAGAAGCTCGTCTCTTTGATCTGCAGCACCTATCAAGGCACGGCATGCAGGGTCGCCCTCGTTGGCCAGAGGCCCAAGAAGAGTTTGGGGTAAAGACAGGAGTTCGACAAGGATGTTTACTGTCGTTATTTCTCTTCACCCTGGTAATTGACTGGGTCATGACGACCACCACGATAGACAGGAACAAGGTATATAGTGGACACTCCTGGCTCACCTTGACGACCTTGATTTCTTCAATTACCTGGCCCTCCTCTCGCACAACCACAGTTAGATGCAGGACAAGACAACTCGCCTCGCAACAACATAAGCTAAAACGGGTCTAAAGATCAACCTGAAGAAAATTGAATTGAAGTAGATGAACACCACTGTCCAATCACCAGTTACAGTTGGCGTAGAGCCGATCAGGGAAGTCGAATCTTTCGTTTACCTGGGGGTGGGGGGTGGACAGACGGGTGACACAGATCAGGACGTCAAGTCAAGAATCGGCAAGGCACGGGTAGCATTCACCATGCTCAAGAACATCTTGCCCTTGAAGGACATCCGCATGACCACCAAACTGCAGATCCTCAGCTCCAATGTTAAGTTCATTTTACTGTACGGAGTGGAGGCACGGAGAAAGATTAAAGCAATCCTGTAGATCTGGACATTTCTCAACATCTGTCTCTGGTGCATCTTGCCTGAAAGGATCACGAACCTTTAATGTGGGTATCCACTGGTGATGTGAAAAATATACATCTACTTTGTTGGGGCAAGCACATCCAGTGTATAATTCATATTTTCCGCGGTACGGAGATTAGCGGAAAATGATTGTGTTATAGATTCGGGAATAAGTTATTCAATGAAATTAGTGTATTAAGTCACGTGGTGTGAGTCTATGAGAAGTATTTACGGAGAATCAGTTCTAGCCCATCTTCAGAAGAAGACACATCAAACTTCAATAAAAATATAATTCTAATTATATTTTTAGCATTTGTTTCAAAAGTTTCATAGGTTATTGTACACTATAGGGCTAAGGTTTCCAGAGGTTTTTTCTTTTTTGGAAATATACGTTTTCATCCTGGCCAACAAGTTTTTCATATCAATAATACAGCATGTTATTTGTTATTCATATATGTATTTTTATATCATAAAACGTATATTATGCTTGTCAAATACATTGTACATATTATATTTTAATAAACCTCCGGCTCCCCGATATGTTTCCTGGGCTAGTCGGCAAATATATTTGCGTGTTTTTTTTTTTGGTGAGAATAGAGAAGACTACATGTATGTGTAATGGGGGGGGGGATACAACATGATACTCAGTTAAAATTATTGTGGACTTAGATGATATCTATTTTATTTTACTAAAGTGCTCTTTGAAAATCATCAGATGGCAAGCAAAGTGCTAAAAGGTGGCATAAATTTTATACACGTGACGTCATTTTAACGTTTTTGGTAAATATAACGATTACTTTAACCCAATTACTGTTTTTCAATTTCACAATGGTCTTTAAATGTCCGGTTTAATTGTGTTCACAAAACGTGATTTAATCGTGCTTACGAAATTGTTGTGAAGTAATGCCGCGTCTAAGTAAAGATGAGCGAAATAGAGCAGTTGGGATGGTTCAGGCAGGGACGTGCCAAAATGACGTTGCAGATCGATTTGGTGTGTCTCGGATAACCTTTACGAATCATCTAAGAACGACTGGCACCACAAACGACAGACCACATAGCGGTCGAAAAAAGTAACACACAACGTGACGACCGTCAAATTCGACTGGCACATCTACGTACATTAATGTAACCGGTGTTTGCCTGTCACTGTTACAGCAAACCAGACAGCTGGTAGGCACAACATAATTTCTGTCCAAACAGTACGCAATCGACTGAGGGAGGTAGGGTTACACTCAAGACGCCCAGTAGTTAAAACCACACTTACATGACGTGATCGTACAGCACGCTTACGCTGGGCCAATGCACGTATATTTGGAACCGTATTCGGTGGCAAAATGTAGGATAAGAGTCTATCGACGGCAAACGAGCGATATCGTGACGCTTGTGCGTGCATGAAAGCTATAGGTTTGGTGGCGGGAGCGCAATAATCTGGGCATTGATTACACATTGTGGACGCACAGAGCCAAATATAATTGAGGGAAGTCTTATTGGAGTCCGTTATCGAGACGAGATCTTATTTTCTATATTGCAACCGTTTATTGCGAGGTTTGGAAATCACCATACGTTTCAGCAGGACAACGCTCGATGTCATGTGGCGCGCGTTTGTATTGAGTATCTTACGTTCTGCCTTGACCGGCGTTATCTCCAGACTTATCCCCAATTGAGCATCTCTAGGATGAGCTTGACAGACGGGTGCGCGAACGCCCGAATCCACCGAAAACGACGGAACAGTTACGAGCTGCATTGCTAGAAGAGTGGAACGACATCCCAAAGGCTGCAGTAGAAGGACTAATTGTGTCCATGAAAGGAGAAGATAACGAACAGTGATCAATCTCATAACTCCTATAAGTAATACATAATAGATAGTTGGGCAAACGCGAACCACTGGACACACCAGAGGTGGGATCCATGAGGCGCAGATTGAGAGCTGTGATAGACGCAAGAGGTGGACACTCGTTATTAGTCTTTCAATTTTGCATTCTGAGGCATCCCCTTTCATGTAACCACTACATTGCATAGAAATCAAATTTATAAATATCCCTTTGTTGTTGCTTTTGGTTCACCTTCTTGTTGATAAAAGACTGTTCTATACATTTATATTCCATGCAAAGAATTATGTATGAATGATAAATTGTCTGTATCGTTTATTTTTCTTTTTGCTTATATCAGGCATGTTGGCATGTATAACTAGAAAATTCCGAATTTAACCGGACGTGTACGGACAACTGTCAAAATAGCTTTTGATTCTCCAATTCATTTAACGCGGGAAACAAAACGCAGTTGATGTAAACAGTACATTGTGTGCATATTTAGCTTCGCTGTTAAAATAACAACTACCAAACGTACGAGGTGTCAAACATCTGCCCAAGTCAAAGGTTTTTGGTCCGCTCCGCTCCAATCAGAAACCCTTGACTTGGAAAGATGGATGTCAAACTGAGCGTGTTCATTATGACTTACAATGTTGGACTGAATAAAATTTGGGAATATCGTTGTTACTGTTATAATGTCGTTTTTTTTAGCACGAATAATTAAACTGTTTGGGTTTTCCAAATGGTTGAAAATAATACACAAGTTTATATCGGAATGAATTGTATTGAAATTGACTTCATAGATGTTCACATTTATTTTGCCTAATCATGCTTGATTGAATGTAACGTACTGACATCGCTGCCACACATATAGTCAGCATTTATTCATTAATTGGTATATCGTTTTTCATATTGTTTATGATTTTACTCGCGTTTTAACATCAGTTTGTAGCAGCTGAAAGTCAGGTTTACTAAACATTGTGTAAATCTGTAATGTTAACTGCGTGTTGGAGAACCCTAAATACCCTGTCCTTGAACCGTGGTCAATGAAAAAATCTTAGTACGAGTAGTACAGTTGTGTTACGGCAGAGTTGCACAAGTCACGTGACTCGAACGAAAGAAAATGGGAGTAAAATATAGCCCAAACTTTGGAATTTGAACTAATTCTCTTTTGTACTTTTTACCATTAGAGCTCGCTAAACATTTTGGATTTTTAAGATACGTTTTCTAAGTCTTTACTTTGGTTATTAAATCATGAGGAAGGAATTTCAACTTGATTTATTCAAATTTTACTGCGGCAGAACTTGTAGAATCTGCTGTAGAACTTGTATACACATGTAGCTTTAGATTTTATATCACATGACTAATGTTAACCAATAAAAGTATGCCTCGGAAGTCATTGGCCAGTTGCATCAGTTCTCACACATGTCAAGCTCACACACGAAACTACAGACTACCGTACAAACACGATATGAATATCAATAAGTACAAAATAACATCTAGGTATTTGTATTAAACATTTCTGTTTTCTGTGCGTATGAATATATAGTCACTAACAACCACGCCGTAAACAAATCTGGTTTCTTTACATACGACTAGTTACAGGTACATGTAAAACGTAGTAAATAATTGAAGGACATTTATTGATTCACACATGCTTGAATGACTCCATCATCGCTGCCCAGGGTGACGATATATGGTGTTTCTCTTTCATCCTTGGCAGAATGAAAACTTGAATGAAACCATCTGATTGGCTGCGCTGTCGATGTTTGCAAGAACTTTACTAGTTGACGCTTTACGCATTAATCAATTCGTATATGAAAATACATGTGTAATATAAAGATCCTAAGAAATTCTATGTTTTAGAGTTATATGACAAACGGGGTGATTTCAGCTTCTCCATCGTCAACTTCCCATATTTACGTAGTAATATTCTAACATCACCTGTATATGGTGTTTATATCTCTCAACTGATTCGATACGTAAGAGCTTGTTCTGCGTATGGTAAATTTTTAAATCGAGGCAGGCTACTGACAAACAAGTTGATGGTAAAGGGGTTCCAACAGTCTCGGTTGAAATCAGCATTTCGCAAATTCTACGGTCGTTATAACGATCTAGTCTGCCAATACAACCCATCATTGGGTCAAATGCTGTCTGACGTGTTTCATACCGATTGTTAGGCCGTTCTTGGCACACTGATTGTGACTACAGATAACTCTGTTTACCTGATCAAGATATAGGGCTCACGGTGGGTGTGACCGCTCTACAGGAGATGCTTACTCCTCCTAGGCACCTGATCCCACCTCTGGTGTGTCCAGGGCTCCGTGTTTTCCCAACTCTGTATTTTGTATTGCTTATAGGACTTATGAGATTGATCACTGTTCGTTATTTTCACCTTTCATTCAACAAGGTTGTTATCTTGTGCATACCTAAACGATCATGTAAGATTGTTGAAAAGCTACCATGTGAAATGCCTTATGCCTGTGCTATTTCTTCCACCCAAATTCGCCCGTCAGAGTATACCAGATCCCGAGCTTTATTACACATTTCTTCGTCGATGGCATTTTTTGGGCGTCCACACCCGGCTTCATCTACTAAAAACGTTCTACCGTGTTTGAATTCCCCTACCCAGAATTTAACCTGACCATAAGATGATGCAGAAGACTCATAAACATCGTCTAACTCGCCGTGTATTTCCTTGTCTGTTTTACCTTTTAAATACAAGTACTGAATTATAGCATGTTACTCAACTTTAGATGTAACGCATGCGTTTGCGTCACTAGCCATGTTTGACATTCAATATCTTATTAAAAAATGACTTGATACGCGTGCAATTTTGTACCCAGGTATAAAACATGTATTGAAACAAGGCATGAAAATCGTGACCATCTCGGTCAATTGGAAATGGGATAGGCTGGTCACTTATTGACTCGCCCTCGTACCATTCCTTATTGCGATATTCAACCAATGAAAAAGTCCCTTATTTTCAGTCCTCGGGAGCATAGAAAAACATGCTTTCGAAGCGAAAATTTTGACTACGTTTAAGTTGGACAAGTTACAAAACTTTTCAGCGAGATGCTTTATCTGCATTCAATTTATTGAAGCGAAGGGTGTATTTGTGTCTATAAAGACAGGAGAGGGAAAAGCCCGTGTTACCAAGCGTTTACTACTGCGTACTAGTCTCTGTGCATGTCTGTACATGTCTCTATGTTCAGTCCTCGTAGTCTCGCCACTTTTATCCAACATAGGAGAGCAATGTGTTTTTTAACAGACTTTCATCGGTTTATATAGCTATGTTAAACTTACTTGAGTATTAAATACTGCCGAAATTTGTTCCAGTTGTGTTGTCGGCACAATTTGAACTAGTAATTTTGACTTTCTTTACATTGTGTAAACACAATTGATGTCTCACCTACACTAATTACAAAATGGCATGTATTGTATTTGTATTGTTTATTGACCAAGAACCATACAGTTAATAGGTATAAAGTATACACAACAACTTATACAATGAAATAATGACAAAACATAATATATCATACTGATGTACATGGACAGGGTAGATACTGAGGATAATCTTATAATAACTGAGATCTAATAGATGAACATTTATATAGGTATTTACCAAGTTTACATAATTCCGTAATATTTCCAGTTGATAATAGTTGGATAAGCTTGAAAGTGAATGGGATTGTGAGGCCATATTTTATTTCAAATTTGCATCTAATTTTGAAATTGTATCATGCATGACTGATTTTATTCACGTGTCATGTAGCAGTAATGATAACATATCAGAGTAGGATCCAGGATTTCCGAAAGGGGGGGGGGAGCATGTGAAAGTGAAGTATTAGCCAAAATAATCAAGCATTTTAGGTGCCAAATCTGGAGTTTTCATCTATATATCTTTGATAGTGGCACAACAAAACACACACACTTTCATGGGCGCCGCCATTGCAGCTAACACTATGAGTTCCGGGAATACTTACAGCGATTCCCATTGATCCTCGATAGGTGATATAAGGTCATGCATTTTAATGAGTTATGCGAAAATATTGGAGTTGTGTCCCACGGGAGGTAAACGGAGAGTGACTGACCGTGGGTTTCCGACGATGGGTATACACGTACCAGTATAAGTACATGAAATTACTTGCAATTGCTCCAAACTGATATTTGAATAACTTAATTACCTGAACAATATGTCAAACTATACGAGACTACTTCTGAACGATTTTAGTGTAGTAATACACAATACAATGTCACTAATTATTATTGATCCAAACATAGTTATAGTAGAAAACAAACAAGAGATAAACACTGCACATTACAAGGAATACGTGTCCGGGTTCTTTGTATCATGGGAATCCTTATCTTATATATTTTTGTGATGAAATACAGTTAGGCTTTTATGTTAAGTTGAACTGAAAACAACGGAACAGCGATGGTGATTGATTGTATATTGTTAACTCCCTCTCGAGAATTTCTCACTCATTTGGAATTGCCGGTGATTTAGGCATATTAGTATGCTTGGCGCTTACAACCTTTGAGGAGGGAGGGATCTTTATCGTGCCACACCTGCTGCGACATGGGGCCTGGGTTTTGCGGTCTCATCTGAAAGACCACCCTACATGTATTTAGTCGCCTCTTACGACAAACAAAGGATACTGAGGACCTATTCTAACTCGAATCCCCACGGTTGGTGAATGTAAAATACCTTTATATGCAAATAAAAAGTGAAATGTCCTCCATGACCACTTAATAAATTAATTCCAATCCTGTTTGTAATATTGGTTATGAAAACAATAGAAATATGAGTAATTACAATTCTATCTTCCATAATACGAACACCCTAGATATTTATTCGTGAAGTTTATATTTTGTAATTTAACTTGTTTGTGTTCGATTGGGGGGTTAGTGCTTTTGTCGGGGAATATAATACATTGAACCAGCCTTGAATTATCATACAAAGCATTAGTATGTGACATCTTTGTACGTTTAATTCTCAAATACTTGTAGCCTTTTCTAATTACTAGTACCTCGAAGTAATGAGCGACAACTTCAACGGAACAGAGAAAATAAAATTAGAAACATCTCCAAGAGAGAGAGAGAGAGAGAGAGAGAGAGAGAGAGAGAGAGAGAGAGGGGCTTTAAATTCTTTTGGAGATATTTCTCATTCCAATTCGTTGCTTTCCCTAATTCTACTGGAACAATCTCTAATTCTTTTAGACCTGTTTTTTATGCGCTTCATGAAGTATGCTGGCGTTAGGCATCGCAGTTCACATCCTCATTTATTTTTAAAAATGAAATTCTTTTCTTAAATACATTTGTATTTGAGTTTATGCTGATACATGCTACGAATGTATATAGTATATCATCATATGAAAAAAAAAGAAAGATTGAAGATATATATTATTTTGAAGGTTGTAAAAAATGTGCATTTATGATTTATGCAACATTGCCTATACCTTTCTCTCTTTCCTGTTATTTTAGTCACCGTTCGTTAATTTTACAATCTGGATATAATTGTATTTGTTTTAATGATTGTGTATTTAATTAAAACATATACAATGTATATGTACGAGCATATATCCTTAATCTGGTATTGTAATTAATGCTCTCTTTAATTGGAAATTTAAGTAATTGAATTAAAAATGTACAATTGAATTGGAAACTAAATTCAATGAAATCGCGCTCTGAGATAGAAACAAGTCTAAGTCAGTGGAATTACAGAGGAAAATAATTCAATGATGAGTGTCCTATAACATAACGAGCTCTTACAGAGTGTAGCACTCTCTAATTGAATTGTTGCGCACTTTAATTGAATTATTACGTACGTGCATGTAATATAATTCAAATACGAATCCACAATGGTTAGAAAGCGCTATAATTATGTAAACATGCACATGTAGAATTAGCGAGTATTTAAATTTGGCATTATTAACAAAGGTTTGCGGATCGCTAAAATATAGATCCCGCTAATATTTCGTATTGGTCTATTATTTTACTGGATATATACAGATACGTAAACATTGGAACTCAAGACCTCACTAAAATTTAATACCTGTACTATAAGACAAATTGCTATCCTTACGTCTCAATCGTGAACATTTACAGTTATCACCATGGAGTTTTTAATTAAATACGTCTTCCAACAGAATTTAAAGTGTTGCAATTTCCCACTGTCTCCTATGTCCCAGTAATTCACAAATATGTCTGTAAATACGGATTACGTTTTCTCAGCGGATCGAGTCCACAACCAAAATGACTAATTATCCACCACGTGGTCATTGTAATGCTTCCGAAGATTTCCTTTTGTAGCAGACTTGGAGGTTCCAAAAGATTCCATGTCTCCGATTTTCGTTCAATCATCGAAGCCTACTCACGTAGTTAAAGATTGTTTTGCATTGATATTTATTTAGGAACAGTACAGTGCGCAATGTTTGTTTTTGTTTTTGTATAGCCTATATAACAGTACCAACTTTACATTTACTTACAGGGTCTAAGGGTCTCATTCTCATACCCTTATGTTCTACACACTCCTCTGGGGATTCATTTACGTAAGACAAGAATTGTACAACACTTTCAAACAGATTTTTCGGTGTTTTAATTTTTTTAATGACAGTAGGATGTGATGAAAATTCAAATTTCGTTATTTGAGTATGATCTCTTCAGTGGTTCGGAAGTGATTGCAAAGCTCTTCAAAATTCAAATAATGAAGTTTCGGATACTTTAAACGCGTGTCCATAAACCCGTTTGTCGTGTTAAAATTTTCGAGTTCAGAGAATATACAATTGACCGAGATTGTAGCTGTTGTTTAAAGTTTTCTAAAAAGCGGATCTTGCTAACGGGGGAGGGGTGCATCGTAGTGCAATGGGGGAAACAAATGTCATACATGGATCATCGTCTGCAGACACGTGACCCTGTCCTGAACTAACTAATAACTACAAATTTTGTTTGGTCTTATGTAGTTTGCAGAACTCTACAGACCGCGATGGTTCGTGCGAACCAAGCTGCTTTGCTGAGATATCTAAAGTTGTTTTTAATTTGTATTATTTTTTTTAATTTGTTGGTTTTATGCCCATGGCAACAATGCCAAATTTTGATACATACAGTCGTTCCCTGGAGTCGTTTCAGAGAAATGACGACTAAGACACGTGTTCGTATTGAAACTGTTGTTTGCGGTAATGGGTTTGTGAAATAATTGTGTTTACTAAGAGGATGCTATTTTTAGAAAATTTGAAATAGGTTTGTGATGATTTTAAAGCTGTAATTTGTTTACTAAAGATACTACTTTTGAAAGAAGAAAAAAAGAAAGAATAAGCAAATGAACTGCCTGACATAATTAAAAGCCCTAGGTGTGTTGGATTAAAACTATGACGTGTTGTCAAATATTACGAAGACATCTTATGTCGAACAAAGATTAGTATACTAGTACATGTATTATCTTAAAATGAAAATCATTAATAAGAAAATTCCGTAATATCTTCCAAAGAAATATTTATTGTTTTAAATTCAGTACAAAGCTCGTACTATTGTTGGTAAAACTTATTTTATTCCGTGAAGTTTCAATTATGATGTGAAAAATCTTCCAATTTATATGATAATCGTATCTCTTTTCTAATTTTCGTGTACTTAAATTACGATAAAATCAAACACGTGTTTTCATACAGGATACTGGCTTTAATTGAACATGAAAATCTTAACAAAAGAGTGATAGAATTAGGTTAACGAATAGAATAAAAAAAAACTCGGTAACGTCTTCGCTGTCTAAGAACATGTCAATGATTCACATCGATTTCACTGAACCAATACAGCGCTAAGGCCCCAATGAAACCCAACACACAATAATTTGTCATGATGTAAATGAGGTTTAAAACGGTAGACTTATTTTCTTTTGCAAAAAAGGGCTTGTATATGATTTGCAAATTTTGAAACACCTTTGGTCACCTTCGACCATTGGTTTTAAGGTCAACTGGAGCTGTGGATACAAGAAATATTCCCTGTGTGTATTGCTTCTTGGATCCTGTTTCTCATGCGAATGGTTCCAGCCATTTCGTGTATTTTGAGAGGGCTTTTTATCACATGTACGATGTCACTGTGTTGTCGCTTACATAAACGATATTAGATGTTTATACAGTTGTATTCATTTATCCGCAGAGAGGAATGTACCGGGAAGTGAGTATTGATTTCATAATCAAATAATTTCTTGTCGCTGGCTTAGCAAATTATTGCAGAGTTTCTTTCATTACAGATCGACGGTATATAAGAGAGACATGTATTTGCTTCGCATTTCAAATCCTCGGGGGCAAAAACGATTTATTTCTGCGTTCTGGTGAGCATTGTCAAGTAAACAAGAGAACAGCAATAAATAAAGATGCTACATATCTGTCGCTATTTTCCTCAAAAGTGTTGCTCTTCCAAGGTCGGAACATTTTTTGAGAATGGCGTTTACTAGAATGACCTTTAGAATCAGGAAAATGCTTGTCTGCGAGGAATCCAATGTGAAATTGTGGTAGAAGAATTAACAGTTATTAGTACAATTAATATGTTAAAAATGAGCAAATAGCTTAATTTGTCGGTTGCAACCACTTTGCAGAGAGTTTCCCCCAATGATTATGAAAACTGCATTTTTGAACGAAATGAAATATATTTCATTCTCTTAAAAGGAAGGGGGTCTCGCTCAAAAATCACACGGCCTCTCACCTCTGTCGGCGCGTGTTTGAATCCCGCTCGCGCCGGTAAGTGAGAAAGTTTCCCTGTTTACTTTCGGAAGGTCGGTGGTCTCTTCCCAGGTACATTGTATCTGGGTTCTCTATTCCACCAATATAAAACTGGGCGACACCAGATAACTGAAAAATTGTTGAGTGTGGCAGAAAACAGCAATCAATCTTAAAAAGAAAATGTTGGTTGTTATTTGCCTTTTCAAGTATATCATTGAGGAAATTAGCAAGATTCCAGTTCTTCGAGAGCAAGCCTACAAAACTGTATTTCTCTCGACTTCAGCCTGCTCTTGGGGAACTGGAATTTTGCTGCGACTCCCTCAATGATATGTTTTAACCTTTTTGATATACCGATACAAATATATTAAAACGTACAATGTTTATTTTAACCCTTCAAGTTCAGTATACCGGTAACAGAAAGGAGGAAAAAATCATAAAAACAATAAATTTTACTTAAAATGATTTAAAATATAATATATAATAATTGAACATGTTTAAGGAAGTTGAAAAGGTCTTATTTTTTCCTATATAACTTTATTTTGTGTGGTAGCAGACGAAAACAACAATGACGAGTGAGTCCCGGAGGGAAAATTCATAACACACACACACATATATATATATATAGTATAGTATAGACTGGCTATTTGAATAAGAATAAAAGTTCTGAAAGCGTAAATTTTGTTTATATCAGCCGTTGGTATACATTAAAGTGACCATGTCAAGAATAATTTGTTTGAATTTGGCCATTAAATTTGATGTGAAATTACCGGTATTATGTATTTCCTCTTCTAAACGAGTGATTATTTTATCAAAGAAAGATGGTGATTGTCGACTTTTGATTGAGCTGTTATACCGAGCGAAGATCGGACGGGCCGAAGGTCCGTCCGCGAAGCAAGGCTCTAAAGGTAACATGTATGTAAAAGATTGAATATTGTTTAACGTCCCACTTGAAAATATTTCACTCATTTGGAGACGTCACAAATGATGGTGAAGGGCTGTGAAATTTAGGCCTATGCTCGGCGCTTGCGGTCATTGAGCAGGGAGGGATCTTTATTGTGCCACACCTGCTGTGACACGGGACCTCGGTTTTTTGTGGTCTCGTCCGAAGGACCACCCCATTTAGTTGCCTCTTATGATAAGCAGGGGTTACTGAGAACCTATTCGAACCCGGATCCCCACGGGACCGTATGTAGACGAAAAAATAAGAAAATCAGCAAATGAATATAGTATAATCTCTACATACGTTCACTGAAAACTTTGTGATCCATATGGGCGCCGCCATTTTGTTTTGTTCATTAGTTGCTTCTTCAGTTATTCGTGTTTTCATTTTGAATGCCAAAAATACAAGATTGACGTGCAATGTGTAGTAGAAAATAGAAAACATAATACGACTAAATAGATGAACGAGTTCATGGGTTTCTTTAAATGGATATATACATTATACTAGTATTTCGTTTACGTTTTTGCCACTTTGAATTCTGTTGGTTAATTTTGTTTAGTTTTAACTGTCTTTTAAATTGCAAACGGGATGTATTGTTGTTTATAATTGTTTGATTTGAAGGGAAAAAAGTCAAGGGTAAATGTGAAGTCACAATGCACGGTTTATGTCGGCTGGCGTTATATTCCCCGCGTTAAATGAATAGGCGGATCCTGTAGTTATCCTTATATATCCCCCTTTAATATTTAGATGTTACTGGGCGTTTAGTGTAAGGGGAATTTCATAAATAATATATACTTTGAAATGAATTATGATTTACCGTACTTAATGGAATTATGATTATCACTTGCGACACGCCAATAGACATTTCATGCTTTTTTTGGTCCAACGGTCACATCGTATTTACATATTATAATTAAATACTTACTAAATTTTTGTGTGCCTGCAATTCGGGTGGTTGCTTGACGTGTGGCAATCATCCTTTAGGCAATATATCAACGCAGCGATGAGCATTTGTACCCACCTTGTGAATACCAAAATATTTTTGCGCCTCACCATGCGTAAGAGTTCAACAAGGACAACTCCGAAATTGCGTATTCCATCGTATAATGAATATTCATGACTCCATTCAGAAAACATCAGAACTTTCCATAATATGAAATGGAAGCTGCTTGGTGTTCCGAATAGATGTGTATTAGTTCATCGAAATGAAGCACATTTTGCAGGATATCAATCATTTTAGGTGATTTACATGGAATCAACAAAGCATGTCAATTAACATTCATATAGTGAAAAATCAGTGCAGGTATATAAACCCACCTAAACTTCAAATATGGGCGCCACCAGATAACTGAAAAATTGTTGAGTGTGGCGGAAAACATAAATCAATCGATCAACCAATCAATCAAATGACGATGAGATGTAGTGGAGGTTTTTTTTAAACGGGTTTTGGTTTTAAAATGTACAATTTTTCTCTTTTAAATGTACATGTAACTTTTACCAAAACAATTTTTCTTCTGAGTTTTCTTCTGACATTGCAGACGAAGGTCAAAATCTTTCACAGCAAAGTCAAGGCTGTTTTGCTGTATGGATCCAGTCGTCAGTATCAGCAGAATTCAGTCATTGATTCATACCTAAGAAGAATCCTGCAGGTACGTTCATCAAACGCCATCACCAATGAGGATTCGTGGTAAACAGATGTCTTTAGAAACCGATATTATAAGGAAACCAGGGGTTGAAAATTGACATACTCTTCGTAAACCTTCAAACGACATCACGAGGCAAGCTCGAAGCTGGAACTCGTAATGGGTTAGATTGGTCATACTCTTTGTAAACTTCCAAATGACATCACAAGGCAAGCTTTAAGCTAGAACCCACAAGACAAAAAGAAATATGATGACCAGAGAACACCTGACGCCGGTATTTGGAAGCAGACACAAAGAGTTTAGGATTTACCTGAAATTAGTAGGATAAAAGAGTTCTGTATAAAGATATTTGATTACCGGTCCTGGTAGCTCTTCGTAACCGGGAAGTCGTGAGTTCGACGCTCGTGTCATGGTCCCATCCTACTTTAGACCATGCGTCAAACCTAATTGAGTATAAGGTATTGATTGCTCCTTCGCCAAACGCTTGGCATTTAGAAGTGAGAACCACGAGTCTTTCGAATATGACCTTAAGAATGGCGGTTCCGTGTTGCGGCAGGTGTTGGCACGTTAAAGAACCGTCACTGCTAGGACCGTAAGCGCTACACATAGGTTTACATTTTTGGTACTTCATTTACGACCGGTGACGTCTCAACAGGACGTACATGTAAAACAGACAACCAACCAACTTGATGTTCTTATTCGTTCTACTCAAACGAACATAAATAATTTATAAAATAAACACAAACACGTAAGTTAGGATATGAAGCGCTCTGAAAGTGCAGTTTACTTATTTCAAAAACACTGTTATACATAAACAATTCTTCACACAGTATTCTCTTCCTTTCTACAAAATCAATCAATTTTTAATGATAAATCAAAGTACTCGAGTAAGGCAAGGGCGGGTGGGTGGGGCATAAGTTATCTGCACTAAAAAGAGCATTCGAATGGTTTCACAATTCTACTCACTGACAGTGGTCAGTTTAAATCCGTGTAATGACTATTTTGATGTCACCTGACAAGGTGACAATTAGACTACCCAATAGATGACAGGTATAAATAAACACGAACAGGTGTTATTAGAACCTTTAATGAATACATAACCTAACGACGGCTTCAGGTAGTAGGCACAGGTAGATACAAGGAAGTATATATAAGTAAGTAGTCATAGTTTCTTCTTTCGACATGTAGTGTGTATGATGCACACACCCTAATATATATATATATATATATATATATATATATATATATATATATATATATATATATATATATATATCACGTATTTGTCTGCATACCCTTTTATTCATAAATATGTCGCCATAATTGCAATTTTGGGTATGTAGTGACGAAGTTTTAGGGAAAACCTTTGTTCAAATGGCTGAATAGATAAAAGACAAGATTTTCATATTATTTTCACTGTAAAAAGGATTATCTCTTCAAGATATTTATCAGAATTCTGTTTAAAGACAACTGAAGTCTTACCCAATCTTAACCTACCACAGAACATACATGTATAATATCAGAATTCTATTTAAAGACAAATGAAACAGATTTTAGAGTCAACCCAATCTTCATCTATCACAGCACACAGTATAGCGTCCGAGTACAATAGCCAGTTAATTGAGATACGATGTAATGATAAAAAGGGCTGCCATTATGTCACTCTGCCCTTTTGTCTACAGGGAAATTGATATTGAATTCTAGGGTAACAATTTCACGGAAAAATGTAAGATAATGATAGAAACACTGAAAGATACACGTGTATTTATATCCAGAAAAGAATACATCCAACGTCACAGGTATTTAAAGCATTCAACGGAAAATTCCATATAGGGTCTGCCACAACGAAATAAATAGAATAATGAATGAACTACATGTATATACTTATTATTCAGTATTAAGATAAACTTTTATCAGTTCAAATATTTAAAGCGTTGTGTAATTTACATTAATACGGCATGTCTAATCTAGTTATGTTATTTAGATTTTAGACAATATATTTTTTGATATGAATGGCTTTGAAATACATGTACAAATAAAATAAATCCATGGTGACGTTCTCTTGTGCAGGTAATCTGAAGATTATGACAGTAAACCCTAATCCTCAGCTGATAAAACGACGCTCTACGGAAAGAATTTCAGTCGTAATCCCTTGATAAAGTACTGAGCCGATCATGACATCGCAAGGATCAAAAGCAGGGACAGGAAACAGGTCAATTCATCTCAAGCGAGTTCACGCAGTTTTGAAACAAAGTGCTCCAAATGGCAGGTTTTCTATCGTTAATCAGTATTTTAAAACTTTGAATGCGGTTTGTTAGATAAAATGTAGAATACGCGTAGGGTTGAACACGGATGATGTGAAACAATTTGTTTTCGACCAAATCCATTTCAGTATATTGTGTGAAAAACTGTCGATAACGTCGGGACGAAGGGTGTATTTTCGTAATAGTAATTGTAAACTAAATTGCAATGACGTAAAATCATCGCACATCATACAATTTTTGTCTAATTAAGCTTTGAAATGTTTACTTTTTTATGTCTGTGTGCTGATAACGCAAGAGTTTGCAGACAAATTGTATTACGAACGGTAGGGAAATTTGCTCGCACATCGTCGTATTGTATCAGAACAATAGATGCCAGAAGACATTTAAAATTCATATTTACATTGAATTTAGATATGACTTTGAAGATGTCATTGTAATACATGTATCCCATTTCCTAGAACCCATCCAACCTGTCAGTCAACGAGTCACAGCAGCCGTGCTTTACGTAGTTGGTTGAAAAGGCATCGTGACGTCAACGTAATTGTTTTGATTGGGGCATTGTGGTATCATTGCGAATTATTATCAAAGTTTTTCATAAGAAAATCATGTTGTGATGTAGATATGATTGTAATGTAAATATGATTCTAATGTACAAATAAAATATAAATTTGATATGCACAGAACTACATTTAAATGTAATCCCTTGTATCTTTGAATGAAAAGAGTTGATTTACGTAATGAAATACAGTCTAAACTCTCTTTGTATCATGGATGAAATACGACGGTAGATATCACAATTATGTAGCCTGAATGCTGTAAACGAGATGCGACAGGAACACCCAGACTGCTAGTTTGTTGATGGGTCGTGGGTTGGAAACCCTGTAAGTCAAGCGTAACAGGCCCTTGCACGTAGTTTGGTCCTTTTCCAAAGATGCTCAGCTGAAAACTTTGACAGATGTGACCTTTAAATCAGATGCCCCAGGAGAGCAATCGACAAAGATCATACAGCGCAAGTCCAAAGCCTAGGTCTGCGATGGAATCGATAAAGGTCAATAAGCTCAAGTTATATATATATATATATATAAACGTACATGTAGTTGTAAGCTGAGATGGCGTAGCTACTGTGAGGATAAAATTGGTTTTAATCCATTAATCATTACATAATGCATGTAGAATACGTATCTGGCGACACAAATTTCCATACACAATCGATTGTTCAATGAAGACGATACAGATCAATTGTATACGATATAGTAAAGTAGACGTTTGTGTCAGATATTGAACCACAGACACTGTCATCGACGTAGATCAATAGAAAGAAGGAAAGCCGGGTGTGCTTTCAAACACACGAGGAAGACATGCAGCCGGTAAAATATAAAGCCGACCTTTAAAATCAGTACATTAGGTTCATGATGTAAAAGTTATACGGTACCAATTTTGATGCACCAGATGCGCATTTCGACAAATGTCTCTTTAGTGTTGCTCAACCGAAATGTTTGAAATCCGTAATAACAATAAACTTGCTATAGCTATTTTAAGGAAAACAGAGTGCCAAAAAGTGGAGTCCAATTCGTCTATTGATTGATTGAATATTGTTTAACGTCCCTCTCGAGAATATTACACTCATATGGAGACGTCACCACTGCCGGTGAAGGGCTACAGGCCTATGCTCTGCGCTTATGGCCATTGAGCAGGGAGGGATCTTTATCGTGCCACACCCGCTGTGACACGGGGCCTCGGTTTTAGAGGTCTCATCCAAAGGACCGCCCCATTTAGTCGCCTCTTACAACAAGCAAGGGGGTACTGAGGACCTATTCTAACCCGGATCCCCACGAGATCTAAATTCGTCTAAAGATAAGAGCTATGCATGAGGGAGATAATCCTTAATTTTGAAATGAATTTCTAAATTTTATCACAGCAATTAAATATACATCCTTATTTTCAAGCTAGTAACGAAATACTTAGCTACTGGGCTGTAGAGATCCTCGGGGACTAACAGTCCACCAGCAGAGGCCTCTACCCAGTAGTCATCAGGGCCGTAAGTAGGGTTCTAAATCAGGGGAGGCAGGGGATTGGGGGCCGCCGATTGACTTTACGACTGAAAATGACACTTTTTAAATCCCAATTTATCATGTTTGTGTTTCATTTGTACTATGTAAAGAATCGTAATATGGTGTCAAAGACAAAGGTGCTTGTCTTCATTTTAAACATATATCCTATAATATAACATTTATATAATTTTATTTTCTTTTTTGCCAAAAAATCAGACGAGGCAGTTGCCTCGTCTGCCTCATCGGCAGTTACGGCCCTGGACTCATAACGTAAAACTTATATACGGTACCAATTTTGATGCACCAGATGCGCATTTCGACAAATAATGTCTCTTCAGTGGTGCTCAACCGAAATGTTTGAAATCCGAAATACTAAATTCTGCACCAGTAGGTGGCAAAGTAAGACCACGAAAAAGACCGAGTTAAAAAGTATAAACATTAACTCGGGGCGGACAAGACATGGGGCGACACTTTATCTCGATTGAGATTCAGCTCGGCTGAATGCCTTCACTGAATCTCGTAGCAGTCATTCATAATTCTTGTCTGGAAAATTTATTTTCAGCTTCGGCCGGTTCTAGCAATTGATATGAACTTAAGTGACACTAGTACTGCTATTCGCTTCAGATAATTTAGTTGACTATTAAACCAACTTTGTATCACTATTTATGCTGCATTACTAAGTATGTAAATTCCATATAATAAAGAATCACCAAATTTTCCGTTCAAATGAGGACGTCTATGGTGCAATATTTTATCTGAAATTGAAGATTCCTTCTTCTTTTTTTAATTAGCAATGTATCTGTAATTTAATAAAACAGACTATAGGAACTCTTCAATTTCAGGAGATAAATATTGTGCCCGGAAAGTCTTCATTTGAACGGAAAATTTAGTGGCTGTTTTCGAATTCGTTTTGGGATTTTCATTGGTAAGCAACGGTAAGCAATGTGAATTTAATACTGATAAAGAGTTAACATTCATCTAACTTATCTGAAGCGAACTGCAGTGTCACATAAGTGCACATTAATTGCTAGAACAGGCCGAAACTGAAAGTAAATGTCCAGATATGAATTATGAAGGATTTTCCGAGATTCGGTGAAGACGTCAGTCCAAATATTTAGCCGAGCCGAATTTCAGCCGAGATTAGACTACAACCAAACGAACACGAAGCAGTAGTTACACGATAGCACGACAGGAAGGACGGATATTGTGACAAATCGAAATATTACAATCACACTAGTATGACAGATTCACGATAATGATTATGCGAGTTAACACGGTGTTACGTGAGATTACGACATAACGACTTAATAAATAGTACATACTGTATCGTGCTGATTACAGAAGGTGTCTGTGCCTCCCTAAAGACTGCAACTTTTTTCAACACATTGTCGAATTTAAAAGACAACCGGGGGAAATCATGGGGATCCCCATTAATTCCAAGTTTTATTCAAATACAGCTTTATTAAGCAGAATTTTTCTCAATTACATGAAGTATGCATATTTAAAAATTAATTCTTATAAAGTTTATAAGGAAAGCGTAATTTTGCCAAGGAAGAAAGGGGTAAACAATTTTAATTAACAAAAACAAAATTGATGTGATATGCACGAGGTGATAGCTCACACATACGATATATTACATGTTAGACACACACACAACTTATCTGGTACATACAATAAACAATGGTTTTCTTTATTCATTTGGTAATGATTGCTTTAACTCTCAATATGTGTCAGGTTTTTGGTACAACTAAGGAAACATGTTATGCATGAGTAGATAGCTGAACTAAAGTCCATCTCGATACGTACTGGCAATTAGTGAGGCGGTGAAAGTTAGGCTACCTCGTGTCTGGTGACTGTACGAGTCATAGTGCCTGCGTGTTTAATACAAGAATAATATATTTTTTGATATTTGTATTCCTTACTGGCGGACTTACGCAGCACATTTTTTTTCCAAATACTTTTTTGATAATATCTTCAAATATTAATTGGAAACTTAACTCGCAATATACATGGTGCTGGTTTTTAAAACCCCTCACCTGCCGTACCAGTGTTCGTAATTCACACGATTTGAGTAACAATGCACGGGATTTTCCGGGCGCTATTCAAAACTAATGATAAGCTAAAACGAGTTTTGTCGTGATAAAACAGTTCTGCTGGTGATTACAGATGCAAAATCAACAGCAGAGATAAAAATAAGACTATATGCCGCGTTTAAACAATGAAATGCGAATATGCTGCAACCAGGCGTTAGTCAGCGGGAGGTAGCGTGACGTTTTAATGTTCACCTCTGTACAATAAACCGTTTGTTGCAACGGTATCCTCATAAATACCAAAAAATGATTGCCCAAGACCTGGTCGACCGTTTTTGACACGTACGGACGACAAAGTCACTTCCGGGATAGGTTTACGGCTGCTGCGATTACGGCAAGGCAAACAAATGGACATCATGGTAGGTGGTCCATTCATCCCTAGAGAAGTATCCAGAATATTGAAATGTGCTCGGATCTTCTTAACCCGCACCACCGACGTTACAGAGTAAATTGGGCCAGACAGAGGCTGAATAAACGCCAAAACTGGACAAGGGTCTTGTTCTCCGACGATTCTGGACTTAACGTTAGAAATGCTTAAGACAGAGCTTGATTCTACCGTCCTATACATGATCCTTAATTAGTCCCCGGATGTGCCAGATTCGGTGGAGATAACGTCATGGTATGGGGTGCGATTGTCGCAAATTTTCCCTCACGAATTTTGAACGAAACCTTAACGTACAGGCAGACGATTCTGTAGTCAGTGTTAGTACCATTGATGCAACAGCATAAACAAGACAATGGATTCGTATTTCATTATACCCCACGGAAATGACACTTAAGGTTATTGAAATAATATTGGTTGAACAAATCACGTGATCAAGTCTACATTTCACTGGTCGCGGTAGCTCAGTGATGAAATACTCTAATTGAAACCATCAGTGGAAATTCTGGATCATTTTGGCACAATACGATTAATTGTGGAAAAAATAGGATATAGAGTCATTGTTAAAAGTTTTGACGTTCGTTATTACGAAAAAGCACTTATCTACCAGTTACGTAATAACTATTTTTGGAATCATTACGAGATCAAAAGTTGTAAAATTGTTACAAGGAAGATTGATTGATTGAATGTTGTTTAGCGTCCCTCTCGAGAATATTTCACTCATATGGAGACGTCACCATTGCCGGTGAAGGGCTGTAAAATTTGGGCATATGCTCGTCGCTTATGGCCTTTGAGCAGGGAGGTATCTTTATCGTGCCACACCTGCTGTGACACGGGACCTCGGTTTTAGAGGTCTCATCCGAAGGACCGCCCCATTTAGTCGCCTCTTACGACAAACAAGGGATACTGAGGACCTATTCTAACCCGGATCCCCACGGGATTACAATGAAGACTTTCAAATTAAAGTCTGTATAACGAGACAAAAAGCTGAGACCACGATCGTAAATAATTTCACCTTCATGTAGTACGGGGCAAAAAATCGTAACAACTTTTAGAAATCATTTTTACGACCATTTTCACGTAATAACGAAAACCTATATTAACACCCATTTATTTTTGCATCCTTTAATTTGATCTCCCTCCGTTTTGGTCGATATTATTTATGTTGCAAGTAGTTATGGCCGATGGGATTGTTATGTCCGACAAGCTAGCTCCCACTGATGTAAATCCAACAATCTCTTTATGAATCGATTTATTCTTCGTAATTAAGGACTTCTCTTGGAAACCCCCCGTATGATGACAGTTTCAGTCCTCATTTTGAATGAACTTTTCGAAGTCATTCGTATTTAAATCGCTCAATATACTTCGAAAAATATTACATCATTGATACTCCTGCAAATGACTCTTTTTATTTTATTGCAGAAATCTTGCACCCTATTTACCACTTACATGTCAAACAACTTAAGGAATGTCCGTACAAATGACTGTTCGTGTCGTGACTTCGTTATGCTAGGAACCTCTAAGGCGCATCCTGTTCTTTCCTTGTCAATATCGTCGGCTACAAATAGAAGTTTCATGTAACAGGTACTCAATTTCCCACGTGAAATCAGTCTTTATAGATAACAATTGCAGAGAATGTCCTTTTAAAGCCGATAATGAAACAAGCATAAAATCGTAGAGTATGTATTTCAAGCAAAACATAAACCGTGGATAATATCAATAAAATATGAAAATTCGTAAACACGAAGATCTAAACGAATTCATCATATGTATCTCATTGCACAGCTGCTCGTCAATTACGCAAATATTAATTCGTCTTTCATCATTACTCATCACGGCCTAGACAGCGGCATCAGTTTATGCTTTTATGCTCTCAAAACGCGAAAATGAATATTCTGTTTGGACATTAAAGTTGCTAACTCCATAGTCTATTTTATTTAGTCATGTGACCGGAGAAATCGTATCCCACATTTCTGCGGAAACCCTTCAGTATTTCTCTGATTGATAATGCCAAAGATAGTACATAATCATAGTGACGTCACTATCAATCAACGTCCGGGAGCGCGTTTTACAAAAGAACTTACGACAAACTTTAGATACTGGAATTTTCAACTTTATTGTAAATCACTCACTCCAAATGCAAAATATTTTAAAAGAAAATATTGAAATTAAAGCCTCAGAAAAGTTTTAATTCATTAATTTAAAGTAATAACTGTATAATACAATTTAGGACTTGCGACTTTGTCGTAAGTTGTTTCGTAAAACGGGCTCCAGAATTCTGAACTTTAAAAATTGAAATACTTTGAGAATAAGTTGATTCCATATTGTGAACAATTCATTGCATAGATATTCAGTAGAGCTTTATTCAACCAATCCAAGGAGAATATGCTTTTCCAGGGCGAAGAAAGCTTCATATAAACGCATACCATTGTATCCAACAGAAAGCGCAAGTGATTATAAGTATCAAGATTTAAGAACTATATTTTGGCTACATCTGAATTAATTTTTTAAGGTGGGTATAATCAAAGGTAGCTTAATTGATAAAATGCTGAGTTGTCGTCATATTGTGAGAATACCAACAGCGACATTTTAAGGATTTGTGATATCATGTTATATGGAAAACTGCCTAAGTATATAGAATAGCAAACACTCGAATATCACGACTTGGGTATAAATATATCAATGTAGTGGGTTGTTATACGTTTTATTGACCAGTCGTAGCGTGATCTTCTGGAGAAAGGATTATACTGGCGGCGTTACCAAAACGTGACACGGATGCAGACGACACTTTGAGGCTCTGACGTCATTCCGGAAATTTACTGATTAACTTTATTTATTCGATGAACAAATTGTCACCGAGGAAATAGTATAATAAACCTTACGGAATTTGTCCCGAGAAATGAATCTTGTTTAATAATTTTTTTTCAGTCTGAACTTTTCATAAATTTACTATGTAGGGATAACCATTTAATGTTTTCATCAATGCTGTCAAATTAGCAATCAGCGTTTGCATATATATCCATACAAGGAATAGAGACTTTAAACCGATGGGTTCGATACAGCACATCACATTTCCTTACCCGCATCCGGAAATCGCTTGGTGGATTGCTTTTCTAATTCATCTGAAAATCACAGATCTGTATGCTAGTTTAGTAATTTATTTTCTCCAATTAATCTTACAACTGAATACTCTTTTGGGTTGTTTTAGATGGTGAAAGAGATGATTTTGAAAGAATTCATTTCATATATCAATTATCTGCGTTTTTAAGAAATACATGAAAAAACAATGCAAAATATAAAACCGTAATATGTAGTTCAGTTTACGTCAAGGTATTTGATGAAATTGTCCTAGACTACATTTCCATGAAGACGACACATGCCCAACAGACATTTCGTATAGTTTTTTAACATTAAAAGGATCGAGTCTCATGCTTTAAAACACAGTGGCAATCCTTTAAATTCCTAGATTCTAATAACAATAATCCAGCCCATAAAGTCACCTGATCATTCTGAAACTTCAGTTATCTTTTGATCTTTTACATTTATACAAGTACATGTAGCTACAATTTATTTATTTTTTAAAAACTACTTTGAGAACGCTTTGTAGCCCTATTTGGGTGTAATCCTTTCAAAGAGGAGAATTGTAGATGAAGGTAAAGATAAATAAGTAGATAACAGATTGAATTTATTGGGAAAAAAACCATTTGACGCTTACTCACGCGAGCTAACTCTTAGCTCTTGTGACACAAAGAATTGGTAACATTAAAATATTCGGGGGGTTTTGTGGCATTTAAAAAAAACAGGTATTACTCTAAGTTTCCGAAACACTATAATTTAACACTGGGCTGAGGTTGACCGAGATAGGCTCGAACGCTTTCCATTGTGTCATATTCTTCGTCACAGACCGTTGAAGGAGAGTTTGCATGAGGATTGTTCATAGTGTCATATACTGGATCACTTGTAGGTGACGAAACATCCGGTAGTGCACTGACCCTTACTCTGTTTCCGGTTCCTTTTCCTTTAGGGTCAGTTCCACGTGTTTGTGTAGAGCCTTTGTTGCGACGTGCAGAATTTACCGACGGAGCGGAAGCGGAAACGTTTACTCTAGCATGCGGTTGTTTACTCTCTTGACTCCATTTTATTTTCACACTTTTAGCTTTATTAGTTGAACCGTCATCTTTCCACAGTTTTTCGTACGAGTTTTTCGGTTCCAAACTGGTTCCTGTTTTCTGAGGAAAGGAAACTTCCTTCTTCGTCCGTTTACGAGACATTGACAGGCTGTCGTCTGGAGGAGATTTTGACAGGCTGTCGTCTGGAGGAGATTTTGACGGTTTTTCTAATTTGTGATATACTACTATATTGTTGCTAACATCATGTTTTTCTACATCGGTCAAGTTACTAGAAGCAATATCGTCTGATTTTCGTCGTTCCAGTTCATGATAAAAAACTACCCCCGTATCTGATTTTTCTACTTTATAGTACATATCACCTGTGCCACCTTGTCTATCCGTTTGAACAGATTCATTTTCTTTGCTATCTCTGTGTTTAAAACTTCTACTGGGTGTGTCAGTGGGGTAAACTTTTTCTAAGACAAAATACTGTCCATCTGGTGCCACAGTTCCCGCGCTCCTTGACGTGCCTTTTAATTCAACCAAAGAGGTCTCATCGTAAATTTCTAGTTCGTCTTTAATGTCGCTGTAAGCGCTCTCTAATTCTTTGTGCTCATCATCCGTCGATGCTTCTGTTCCGTTCAATTCAAGGACATTTCCTATAAAACATTTTCGCGGCGGAAGCGATAAACGTGGTCTGTCTACCATAGTGTCTGTGGCCAGCTCTTGTTCCGATACAGTGAGATACAATTCTTCCCCCGAGCTATTTGTCATTCCACAATGTTCGTTGCTTTCAAGCATTACTCTGAAATCCGTGTAGTTGTTTGGGGTGCTCTCGGGGATGTTGATTGCTTTACGTCGTTTTATTTTCCTGTAATGTAGTACATACTAGTATATCAGTACAAGTTTTGTTATATGTAAACCACCATAATCTCCCATTCGATGGTCTATAAAGAGCTCTATTTTGAAAAGAATTTAATATTTTCAGAAGATTGTCTTTCAACAGAAGATGCAATCAAGCAATGTGGCATTCTTTGATTTTATCAGTATTTTCATAAGTTTTAATATGCACGGTTGTGTGTGTGTTGTTTTTTGTTTTGTTGTTTTGGTTTTTTTTTTTTTTTTTTTTTTTGGTATCATACCTTTTTCTGCTCTGAGCACTTTATCGGAGAGAGAGAGAGAGAGAGAGAGAGAGAGAGAGAGAGAGAGATTCGTGAGACACAGGAAAACATTTCTTTAGAGTATAAATGCACACAAAGTGACAGTTTCTTGTCAGGAGAAATATGAAAACCGTCTCTGAGAACAATGACACCAGTCGGCTTTGATTCCGTATGCGTTATCTGATTATTTTCCAATAACGGCCCTCAAGACGTTCGTTGCACTTCTTGAACCTTATTGAACGGAGGACTCCAGCAAGCATGCTGGCAAAATAGCGGACTATGATTGTGATATATTCCCGTCTCTGTTACAGAAATCAACATTAATGACTTCGTTTTAATTGGTAATTTCCATGTTCTGTGGATAAGAAATGGAATGTAATGAATAATTGCGTGAAATTCCAGTATTGCCATTTCTCCGTCACCGTGATAACAAATATATAAGATATTATAATATATATATATATATATATATATATATATAAAAGAGAGCACTGAGTTCCAACAGCACCCGATACCTAGAAGCGTTGGATGTCGGATCCACAACGTGTATACGAGGAAAAATACAAACAATTATACAAAGCACTAAAATGACCAACGACATGAACAACCAGATTGTCAAATTTTCACACACAAATGAGATATATATGTTAATATCCCTTACTCGACTCCTTTGTGAAAATAGAGACTAGTCTTCAGTGTGTCTCATCACCAGGTCTGTGTGTCAGTGTGTCTCATCACCAGGTCTGAGCTTTCTCCTATGAGGAAGCATGAACGATTTACGACCACTAGATCTAAATATTATACCAGATATGTTGAACATATTTCATAAATGATTTCCTTTACTGTGCTTAATCAATTTTCGTGAGATTACAAATTGATGAATTTATCAGAATTCAGTTAACGAGTGTTGTGGAAAGCCACCGCTTGTCCTCCCGTTATGGACAAAAACTTATACGTCGTTAATCTCTTGATTTCGTGGTCTGACACAACCTCTAAATTAGTTTTAAACGACATGGTAAAATCTGAGTACTCTTTTTCATTCAATGGGCATCATTTGTTCTTTGGACGAACAATATGAGTGTGGTTACCTTTTCATCATCATTACAGGAAAACATTATCAAGATTTTTGTTTTTTTTTTTATCATTTTTAATTTCTTATAGGGTTTTCACCCATAGTTGAAAATATAAATATATCAAAGAATTCCAGTCCCTTTACGATTTGAATTTGTTTTTTTTTTTCACTTTTTTTTCTTCAAAGCATGAAGGTGTATTCTAATACTTATATACTTCTATTCATTGTATCAACAACCCTTATTGCATTCCCATAACAACATGTGTGCTGTGTACCACTGAAAATTGAAAATTCGGAGTGGAAGATGATCGTAAATTAATTTAAGTAAAGGTAAAAAAAAATTATAACCTAATTATTTAACATATTTTCTTTATATGTAATTTAGATGTACCGTCATATCGTTTCGTTTTGTGATATTGAATTAAGGGATTGATTCACTTATAGGAAGCTATGTAAAGCCTCCCAGTTAGAATTAGTTGTCTCCCTTTAAGAAAATCAATTAGAAACACAATGCTGATGCGACCGACAAATCGGGCTGCAATAATTGCTACGTATACTCACAGAGAACAGCAGACAACCGTGATCACGATCACCAGCAGTAACAAAGCGGAAAGAACGGCGAGCACGATGTACCACTTAAAATGGTCAGCAAATCCATCTCCTTAAAGAAATGACAAAGTACTTTCAGAACGGAAAGAAAATTACAAAAACTGAATATGATTTTATGTATTGCAGTACCAATCTTCCCAAATACAAAATATTGTAAAAGATTTTATATTGTTTAACGTCGCTCTCGAGAATTTTTCACTCATGTGGAGACCATTGCCGGTAAAGGACTGCCTATGCTCGGCGCTTACGGCCTTCGAGCAGGGAGGGATCTTTATCGTACCACACGTACTGCGACACGGGACCTTGATTTACGGGCATACGTATGATTCTTAGATATATGTACATGATTTTGAAATACATATGTAACCGGTCAACAGGAGATGCTTACTCCTCCTAGGTACCTGATTCCACCTCTGGTATGTCCAGGGGCCGGTGTTTGCCTAGCTCTTTATTTTGTATTTGAAGTTGATCACTGTTCGTCATCTTCACCTTTCATCTGTACGTTATACGATAAGTGAGTAAAAAAGCCCAGGTGAATTATGGATTGATGGCAGCTGAAGTTCACGTTTTACAGGAGTGCAGGAATGGATTTTTACAAAATCATGAATATATTACAAAGAAGGTAACTATGACCTGCTCCCGAGCTGTTGTTATTTCTGGTGAATCCGCTCGATTGATTGGTGGCGATAGTTGATATTTTTTGTCGTACTATAAGGGTCATCTCTGTCACGTGAGAGGAAGTGACGTCATTGTATTGACACAACACTCTCAAATAATCAGCACAGGGACGGAATTCAGTAGACAGTTTTCCGTTAGTGTCTAATCTTCCAGCTACACAGTGGGTAGAGGAAGAACTTGGTAAATCTGTAAAATGATTGGGTCTTGTTTATTGGATTAGTTTCTAATTAATAGTATGTAAAACACTATACGACATTCTTGTTTAGAAGATACATATGCCTTAAAATTCTTTATTAGAGTTGTTTTGATATTCATGGTAACATTGGTAATATGCCTTAAAATTCTTTATTAGAGTTGTTTTGATATTCATGGTAACATTGGTAACTTTCTCACCAGTGCCGAAAGTCATCTGATGTCTTCTAAACAGTCCGACCCAGTATTTATCGTCAGCCATTGGTGTTAGCAATGATTGTTTGGGAATAAGAAAAGACTGAAATTCCAGTATGCCCTCTGCTGTCTGATAACTTTGTTCTACGGCATCCGGCCAGGACTGCACAGGTAAGGTATATATCTGCAGGTGATGACTATGGGGGAAACCCAGGACTGACAATAATAACCTACATTTTACCAGTCTATTTTTGAAAAAAAAAACCAACAAAACAATAGCGTGTAAAATGCATGGACAGGGTTGTTATATTTTGATATTTGTATTTCCTAGGACTTAGATTAAAGAATAGCACTCTAATCCCGATGAGATGAATTTAAGCACGTATATATCGACTGTAGAATGAAGTTGGATAGTATGTCAAAGGAAAAAGCACAATTTCAATCACTGGGTCACTGAATTTAAAAAATCTGATATACAACTTACCTGTTCGGTACATATATCCTATGTCGTCATCAGCACACGGCAGGACTATTGGTCTTCCAAACTGGTAGTACTGGGCTCCAGTGAGGTTGTACTCCCCTATGTAACCCGAGGCAAGGCACTCCCCCAGTCCTTGGTGCTGCTCAGAAACTGAACCAATCAGGATCATTTATCATCAAATTTATCTGTTTTGCCCCTCAATATTGTACGAAAATAACACAAATCCTTTAACAGTTGACATGCTATCAAGGTTGGTTAATAACCTTCGAGTTAATGTGATAAAGCACTTTGCACGTGCTTGTAGTTCGTTGCTTTGTTATTTTTCATTTATGATAATGATATGTTTGAATTACTTGAATACAGGGTGACTGATTCAATAATAACGCAATTGCCTGTTTGTTTTGAGTATTTTCACCCATTCGTGTAAAATTTAAAATGCAAAAACCGACAAGCGGTTAGGATATCTAGTATATTATTCCTGTTTACCACATCAAATGAAACATTGACATTTCTTTTGTTATTGTCTGATAAAATGATATCAGACTGTCTCCTGTAAATCACGTGTCAGAACTTTTAATTTAATATTTATACTCGTTATTTGCCTCACCTGCTTGATAAACAACAGCAATAATACTACTGTCGCCACAGAAATCAGCCTTTGAACCCGAGCACCTCTGTGGATAACATTTCACGAGTTCAGACAAGCGGGAATTGTCCAGGAAACAAAAGCAGGCATCGGACTGAAGAAAATCATACAGTTTCCAAGTCAGTCATAATAAGTGAAAGTAGGAATTTTGTCTGTAAAATGTGAATATGTGACGATTTTTAATTTCCACAACATTAAGGTAATTCTCAAGAGCGATAAATAGAAATAATTCATATACAATGGAAAGGCTATAATAATGGTTTTGGATCTGAAGCATGTTGATGTTGACCAATTGTCTCATTAAATGGTTTGTTTTGATTTCTACTTCACAAGAAGGGAAAACACGAGGACTATACGCACGCTCAATGCAAAGAGGGTGGATTCTTCACAATAGTCGTAACAGGACTTGACATCATGAGTAACCATTGTCGTGGTATTTCGGATGGAGCTTGACAAAGTGGTGCCGCCATTGAAACAACCTATAAGGTAATCATCAAACTGTAAGTATTTCTTAATATTTCACGGAAATGTGTTATCCCATGAAAGAAAGGATAAAATGAATAAACCCTGCAAAACACACATCATGGTTTCATTCAATTTCGTGGACATTAATCGAATTCCCGGATAGCTAAATTCATGCTGTTCATTTATGGACAAATACCGTTCGCCGTTGATCACATAATCTCGAAGTCTGACACAGCCACGAAATCAACAAATATCGGTTTTCAATGAAACATGACGGAACGGTTGTAGTGGGTTACTCTGTTGTCCTCTGTCAATGATATACATGATGAAGAGAGAGAAGCATTGCATGCTCATGTATCACGGTGGTACTTTGCAAAACGAAAACATACGTCATGAGTTACCTACCAAGGATCTTTATCCACCTTGTGTACTTCACGTAGGCACCGATCCAGAAGGTTTGGTTGGCAGGGGGAGTGGAAAGATCTACCGTATCTTCTGATACATTGAAGGGGATCTCTGACCCAAGAGGTTTACATACTTCTTTTGCCGATGCCCAGTGACTTGCAAACTGACTTACACTGGCCTGAATTTCTGTTAAATAAAATACGTGACATAACTTTCAGTAAAGTTGGATGTTTTATTTTCTAATATGCAACAAACCCTATCGCTCTATCATTTT
This sequence comes from Ostrea edulis, assembly GCF_947568905.1. Taxonomy (NCBI): domain Eukaryota; kingdom Metazoa; phylum Mollusca; class Bivalvia; order Ostreida; family Ostreidae; genus Ostrea; species Ostrea edulis. The sequence continues at coordinate 68,484,146 of NC_079167.1, forward strand.
ATTGTACATTGGAACATTCGGTCGTCACTGGTGAATTAAACAAATAGATTTGAATACTTCCTTTGTAAGGAAATTCTTATTTGTGGTTTTAGTGGTTCTTAATATTGTTAAAAGTGAACTTATAGTGAAAAATATGAATAAATCCGCATTTTCTCTATATTTCCCACCAGTTTGAAGATAGTCAGCATATCGCAAATAGTGTGGTCGTTATAATGATCTAGTTTCCCAAAACAAGTGGGTCAAATGCTGTCTGACGTGTTTCATACCGATTTATAGGCCGTTCCTGGCACACTTATTTTGACTACGGATTACTCCATTTACCTTACCAAGACATAGGGCTCATGGCGGGTGTGACCGGTCGACAGATAATGCTTACCCCTCCTATGCACCTGATCCCACCTCTGGTATATCCAGGGGACCGTCTTTGTTCAACTCTTTATTTTGCATTGCTTATAGAAGCTATGAAATTGATCACTGTTTGGTATCTTCACATTTCATGAAAGCACTGTGACGAAACACTTACCTTTCCCCCAACAAAATATGATCGTTGAAATGAAAATAGAAACAGAAATAACATTTATAATTCCCATTCTAACATCACTGATTTATTCATTTACTGCATGTCGAATGACCCAGAACCACAAATCCCCATTAAAATCCTCGTGTATGTAATCCTTCCTTTCCTAAGCGGATATGCTGGTCCATCATTATATGTATCTTATCTGAAATTACGGCACATCCTTTATTACATGTAGCTTAATTAAATGAAGACGTCTGTCTTGTATAGGGTCGAATTAATGTGTGAATCGTAAATTGAAAAAAAAACCAAACAACAACATCAAAACTATATTTTTCACTTTTGATGTACTTTTAATGCTACTATCTGTTAAGGTATAATATTCCACATTACTTTTCAATGTAGGGGATATTTGGCAATGGTAATAGAAGTAATTATTGTCTAGTTTAAATAACCCTCCATATGTATATATATAGGCTTATCATCAATTCATCTGTAGATGTAGGTAATGATTTGCTCCGGCTGCGAGTCCTCTGCTTGACTACTGTGTAGGTAACATGTGGAGGGTCTCGGTTCTGTGATCCAAATATGAAATAAATCCAGTGGTTTTTATTGAAAATGGTTTACATTTAAACTAGCATCAAATTATCAAATCAATATGAGTTTTAAGCAGTGCCTGATATTATGATTGTCCCCATATTATGGATTATTGAATAGTTTTAAAACAATGCATTAATTAAACGTAACAGCAATCGTAGCACATTTCCATCAGTTTTAGGAAAGAATTCGTTTCTATGCCGTCTATTTAACTCGACGAATACAAATGAAGGACGTAGCTACTTGTTTTTGTTTTAGATATTGTTGTTGCAAGCACTCTTGTAATAACACTGTTTTGATTATTACGATGTCGCGTGTAATAATCACGATAATCCTCAGTCTTAAAATAACCTAGTAGTTAGAACACTGACTTCGTATCCAGGAGGTCTCGAGTTCGAGTCTCAATTCCGGCGCCGCGTCAAATCTCAGATGGTTAACATTGGTAGTGACTGTTCCTTCGCCAAGCGTCGGGCATTAGAAGTAAGGGTCACGGGTCTTTCGGTTATGACTTTAAAAACGGAGGTCCTGTGTCACAGTAAGCATTGATACAATAAAGAACACACTGCGACGGCCTAGAGCGCTATACATGGATCATAATTTGTGGGGCTTCATCTACAACTGGAGGCATCTCTGTATGAAGGGAAAATTCTCGAATGCGATGTAAACAATCGTAATTATAGTTTCATAACAAATATAATGTGAATGATATTTCAATGCATTATTCATATAACAGCTGCTGTAACACTGGTTGTAATTTTGTACTTCCCCTTCTCACCGAGTAATCGTGTACAGGGCTCTTCTACATTTTACTACCTGCGTCAACAACAACAATAAAATGGCTAGGAAGATTCACGAAGGAAAACCCGTATCTTTCCAAACAAATAATCTCCTTCTGAAAAAAGCTTCCTACTAACTGATAATTATTTAGAACACACATTTGTAGTGTGTCTGTAATGCGAAGCTTTTTTATTGCTCTTTGGTATGCTCTTGCTCTTTTACGGCGGTGTAGAAAGGCCAAATAAAAATATATTATTCGTTCGGAGGAAATAGCAAGTTGTTCGGATGAATTAGCAAATTGTTCAGACAATTTAGTAATTCGTTCGGAATTACTAATTTGTTCGGACGAAATATAAATTCGTTCGGAAGAATTACCAATTTTTTCGCACGAAACAGAAATTCGATCGGACAAATTAGTAAATTTCGAACGAATTATCAATTTGTTCGGGCGAACTAGCAAATTGTTCGGACGAATTAGAAATTCGTTCGGACGAGTTAGCAACTTTTAAGGGACATTTTTGTCGTATCTTTATAGAGAGCATGTACATGTAGGTATATAAATATATGCCTATAGGGAGGGTTGACAGCGGAGATTTCCCCTTTTTTTCGTCTTTTTACATGTTAAAATTCTTTTTGTCCGGCCGCCCTCATCCCTTTTTGTCTGTCCTCAAGCTCCCTCTTTCAAAAACGATGTTACGCGGCTGCTCGTGTCCCCTTCTCACTTTCAATAGTAAGGGACAAGAGTATGTTTGTGCCCCTCCTCAAGCTTTTGGGATCCCAAACGAGGTCCTCATCTTTATAATAAATATTGTTTGATAACAATCTCCCTATGATTTTGGTGTTAGAAATTTCTGTTCTAAAATTGTTATTTGCTATAATGATTGGATATCCAGATTTGTGTTGACTAAACTTAATAGGTTCTGATTGACGCATAATTACATTATTGCCGTCCCGTACAAAATTGACTTCCTATTTAATGCGTAATACTCCGTTGTATGGAAAATTTTCATCTGATAAACTTTTACGCTTGATTTTAGTCTTATTGGGAAATAATCATAACACAATTTTACAGCAAAATAGAATTCTTATAAATACAACTCATATTGCTTTACATTATTGATTTCCAAGATAAATTTTTCTAGTTTTTTGTTTATTTTGGCTCAAGCATGCACCTGCCCCCCCCCCCCTCCATATTTTGGATTGTATTCCCACCCTATTAACTATGACGCCACTGAATGTATGTGGTAAAACTTGTGTAAGAAAATATATGTAATGGGAATGGGGTAATGCTTTATCTAAAAAAGCTATTAGGTTGAGTTCCAGTCCTCATGCATACACAGATCTTAGCCGTATTCACGTGACAATCCCGAGGGGAGGGGTTTAGGCCTACCTTAAACTTTTAAGACTGAGCTTGATTTGGGGATTCCCCACCATTTTTCAGCTTGTTATTTCAGGGGTTGGGGGGGTCGTCTCCATCTTGATTTAAAAAATGTTTATATGGAAAATTTTGGAATTGAATCCCGTATCAGCATGTACCCCAACTAAAGTTTTGTGCCCCCCTACCACCACTTTAAGATATTTGACTGCGCCATTGGCTTTGCCTTGTAGTTGATAACAGCTAACTCGTCCGAACAAATTACTGATATGTTCGGACAAATTTACCTATTCGTTAGAACGAATTTCTGTTTCGTCCGAACAAATTGGTAATTTGTCCGGTTACTATTTCGTCCAAACAAATTATTAATTCGTCTGAACAAATCGGTTATTCGTCAGAACAAATCGCTAATTCGTCCGAACGACTAATATATTTCTAGTTGGCCTTTCTACGCCGCCGTACTCTTATCTTCACAATACTTGTCATTGATTTTTTTTCTTCATTTTACGTGATCAGGTAATACACACCTCTTAGGTTGTAGCGTTATTCGTACTAGTATATCATGTTTCATATCTGTTCACTGTCATTCCGAGGCCTCCTTGTATCTAAATTGGTACATTTTAAAAGAAAGAATTTGATAGGGAACAAGTTATATCGGTGGACAAAGTTAAGATTTAAACAGTCGTATCTCAAATCAAATTCATTAATAATTCCGCTAGTGGTTGCCCACTTTTTCCCTACTTTCAAACATTCATGAAATAATTGCAGCCCAATTACAATCTGTAGAATGGATATCTCAAACCTGTTATTTATTCTTACTACCAAACAAAATGTAGTCACGTGATTCGCAACACTTAGAAGGATTGCTATGATTTAGCAAAAGTTTGATAGAAGAAAAAACCACCACTGACTTCTAGAATTTCCTCATCTCTGAATATGAAAACTTGACGAGGTATGAACAAAATTCTTGTTTACCCAAAATTCAAATCTTCAAAAAGCAAAAAAGACTTTCATTTACTATGTATAAATTCACAACAAAAATGAATACATATGTCAATATTTTGCCATATTGTATTTCTTAAAAGTGACAATATTAATTATAGTGTCATATTACCTACACCCAGTAATTATAAACTTGTGATATATTTTCCCTGGGGGATTTCTTGCGATGTAGCCAATGTGACTTGTTCATATTTTGCGTAGAACGTTTAATGGAAATGGTAATATTTATAATTTTTAAAGTATGTATTGCCATAATAAGACACTTTTGTCAAGGGGGAAAGGCGCAAGAATACGATACTTGTTTATCTACAGTATGTAAAACGAGAACAATTTGAGGACTTTAACTTTTATAATAATAATAAAACTTCGCTACATCCTAGTTGTATTGCCCCCCAAGTATATTTGTCTAAAAGTGAGCAGTGCTTAGTGGTAAATATGTCAAATATACAACACTGCAGTCTGAACACGAGGACGTTCATACTTTTTACTACCTTTAAGAACAGTCAATATCAAGACAAATGGTAGTTCGTATCGTGATTATTTTTATCCGTATCTCACAACTCGAGGATCTGCCCACGCGTGCAGATAGGAATATAACTATCAACTTCCAGAAAAAATAAGCCTTACACAAAAATGGTAGAAATTGTAATCTCTTTTAATTGTTTGGTTCCAAAATCCCATTATTAATACACGAGAGAGAAAAATGAATGCTTATAGGATGGATAATTCGATTATTTTGAAGGTAATACTTTATCATACATAAAACATGTGAGGATTAAAATCCCCCAGTGTAAATTGTAGACTCCGAGATTTTATATTTTGTCATGAAACAAGAGCTTAAGTATGTATCTAATTAGAGTTTACCTTTCTTTTGTTTTTCTGTAATGCTTCTTTCAGCTGCCATCGTATCCATTTTAATTTGTGTCAAAATAAACTGTTGTAAAGACTATATAAAAGATGAGTCGTACTTCACAAACAAGGAGAAAACTGTAGAAAAACAGAGAATTACTAGTACTGTGTTGTTAAAAGGAAGATAGTTCTCATGAATTCATACCTTATTTATGATTTAACTGTCCTTAAAATCCATCTTTGACTCTTGCTTGTGTTATGTAATTATTTTTGTTATACTGAACTCAGTACAGAGCTTTTCAGCAAATAGATACAGTATCCTACAACCCATAGCTTGTAAAAGAATACCTTTTGACATTTTAGATGAATAATTTTCAAACATTTTTAGAAATTCGTATGAATGAAAGGTGAAGATAACGAACGGCGATCAATCTCATAACTCCTATAAGCAATACAAAATAGATAGTTGGGCAAACACGGACCCCTGGACACACCAGAGGTGGGATCAGGTGCCTAGGAGGAGTAAGCATGAATATAAAGATATCAAATACACAATACTATAAGCCCTAGTTTACACAATAAAGAATATGTTTGGTATCAAAACAAACTTTCGACATTTTAGAAAATAAAAAGGTTCATATTTAGTCAAAAGTATTTGATATGATTTTAAAAGATCGTTGCGCACGAAAATAAATTAGACATATGTTCTCAGAGATTTATCCTAACAACTTACGTTATAGTAGAACACAAACGTAAAAAAAAAAATGCAGTACAATGGTGAATGAATTTTGAAACGATTGATTTTGCTGTTGCAACAAAGTATGAGTATACATGCATGTGCTTAAAACATGCATAAGGTTTCAAAGTTGGTAATTTATATGAGTGAATAAGACTTGTATAGAATCGTTAGACCAGTGCTGAAGTACGAGTTGTTTTTCCTTGACACATTCGGGAAATCGTCTGTTAGTTGTTATTCGACACACTTTAGGGGGTTTTCTACGCTCATTTACTCGGGAAATCGTCAGTTTTCGAAACATTTTGTTCCGATGTCTCCAGTGAATTATCTAAATAATCACGCACACTTTCCAAAGTATCATAGATATCCTCATTAGTAGACTGTGTGGACCCCTTCCGATCTCTCTTAGTGTGATCATACAGAGAGTTACGCATGTCTAACCCGGTCTTTTTCATACTCAGTGGAATGACATAATCATTTGAGTCATATTCAGGCATCACATGTTTGCTTGTTTTGTATTTTCTAGAACTGCCACGATGGAACAACGTCAAAGCTGGAGCAGATGTTGTTGATTTTAAAGCACCATGTGGGTGAAGAGAAGTCTCTTTTAAACCGTGAGGCTTACCCCTCATACTCATGGATTTCTTTGTTTTATTGAGATCGACTTCATATTCCTCTTGTACAACACCTAAGCTTCCTTCTCGCGAAGAAGCAACACGAAATATTCTGGATGGTTCAAAAGAAGCTGCCCTTCCACCAACCCATTTAGAGAGGGGAATTCTGTTGGCTACCGCCCGTAGAGTGGCGTCCACATTTCTATTTGCATTGCCTTCTAATGTAGGTTTAGGCTCCAACACATGATAAAAATGATCATCGTCTTGTTCTACTTTGTTAGATTCACTAGTGTCTGAAGTCTCTTTATTCTTGATTTCCTCGAGTATATAATATTCACCCTCAGGAATGATATCAGGAATGCTATGCCGCGGTGTCGGTGGAGGGGTAGGTGGAGTGGGTGGTGGGTCTTCATCATACATTTTGATAACACTTCTGATTACATTATAGTCAGACTGCCTTCTAACAGGAAGGTCAGCTAATCTTGAGGCCCCTGGTCCACTCGTTTGAGAAGGGTTTTCAACTGGAGCGGTCGGTAAGCTTTTTTTCTTACTTTTCCACTTCAAACTTCTTTGTTTTTTCTTTTCTGGGAGAGAAATCGATTCATTCCGCAGTTGAATGTCCGAGATCGTTGATATTGCGTCTCCGTCTGTAATAACGCTGTAGATGCTCTCAATTTCTGTGTACAAACCATCCGAATGAACTTCGGTAGGAGACGTATTAAGGATGGATCGGCGTTTCTTCCGCAATGTTCTACAGAAGATTATTCCCAATTATTTTTGTTTTTTATTAATTTTCAAAAAATACTTCCACATCCAATTTTATTACATAATTCAAAATTTACCTGCATCCTATTCATCTTATATTACTCTTTTTATTATGAAATCATTTCATAATATACTCCATATTTGATTACTTACAATACTATCCAACAGACTCCAACGATAACTAGAGCAATCAGCGCAATGGCAAACACAGCGATGAAGATGAACCAGTCCAAATTCACAGAAGTAGTATCTGTTAGAAGGATAGAAGATGCACGGTTATTCAATCTAGAAACATCTATGTTTCGCTTCCGTCCGAAATATTAATTAAAGGTGGAACAGAACAGCGAATGGAAATGTTGTAATACACACAGTAACAATTTTATGTTTCAACAAAGTACCTGTATTATCGATAATATTTCCGACTGTCGTGGTCGTAGAAACAACTGAAGTCATGTGTATACTATTATTTGTTTCTTCTGATTGTTTAACTTCGCACAACACTGGCAAGCTTTCGTTACAAAAGCGATAGGTTATCTTTAGTTTTCCTGACGCGTTGACTTCCCCGGCAACACAGTGAGCTGGAGTTCCTGGAGGTATTTCTGGAAAGAAGAAAACCACGATAAGAGTGACCTGTATTTGGACGGTGATTTTGAGCCTATTCCATGTAATACACATGCAGGCGTAAGAAAATGGGAATTTATTGAATCATATGAATGTAAATTGAACTTACCAGTTCCAAACTCCATTTTGTGTCTTCGAAGAAATCCGACCCAATATTGGTCACCTACTATTGGCTGACTTAGGTCCTGCAACCGGAACCGAAAAATCACAAATTCGAGCAATCCAAACTGATTTCCATAACTGTTGTCCACAGCTTCCTTCCATGACGTCACAGGTAACGTGTACAAACGAAAATTATGGGCTGCTGGAAAATCGAGCCCTAAAGAAAATAAACAGAAAACACAGAATTTCGTGAATGTTTTCAGAAATCATTCTCTAATTAGTTGGGTATGTGAAGTGATTAAAAAAAATGGTAAACGTGATAATTTGCATAACGGCGAAGAAGTGATTCCTTGCATTAAATTTTATGTTTGAAATAAAATTTATCGACTTCTAAAAATACTGCTAAATATAAATTGAAATACACTTGGCATTCTGTGCTAATTTCTATAGTCCCCACCCACTGACGTCATAATGACAAGCTGTTGATTTGCATGCGTTGAGAAATGTACATATGGAGAAACTAACACATTGGAACTTTTTGAAAACTATTTTTAATTTGAAAAGCTCAACTCCTAATTATATGATATATGGAGAATCTGGGCGTTTTCCGATGTATATCAAGGTTTATTCAAGAATGATTGCATACTGGGCAAAATTGTTACACTCAGAAAATAAAATTGTTAATATTGTTTATAGATATTTTTGTACCCAGTATGACAAAGTTGGATATAAAAACCCTTGGATTGACTGTGTTCAAAAAAATTTAAACGTGTGGAATTTCAAATATTTGGAATGAGCAAGGTTATTGCGTAAATGTTAAATGGTTATCTACAACAGTTAACCTGATCTTGAAAGATCAATTTATTCAGAAGTGGTCTTCTGATATTGATGACTCTTCTAAGGACCAGGTTTATAAACTTTTCAAACATTGTTTTGGTTTAGAGAAATATGTACTTACTCTGCCTGTAAAATTAAGAAAATTATGAAATTTCGCACTTCAAATCACCGATTACCCATAGAGATAGGAAGATGGCATGGTATTCCCCTGAATGAAAGATTATGTACATTTTGTAATAAAGGAGAAATAGGAGATGAATTCCATTTTATTTTACAGTGTCCAACCTTTTCACAATTAAGGAAAAAAATACATAGACATTTTTTTTTATGAAAGACCAAATGTTCTGAAGTTTTCTAATCTATTGTCAACTCAAGATATGAAAATATTAAGAAATCTCTGTGTTTTTATTTCTCATATTTTTGAGATTGTCTGTTGTTCTTCGTAATAGTTCTTCTGCTACATGTACTTCTTAAACGTAGTACTATTATAGTTATTTATACTTATTTTATGTTTCCCTCTGGTATCTAAGAAAGCTGTATTATTCCATATATTAACCTCTGACGATTTTTCTTGCATGTACATTGTATTATATTTATTGTACCTCATATACTGTTTAGCATGGTTTGAGCGAAATATATCGAATTGAATTGAATTGGAACTTCAAAGGGTTATCACAGTGAAAACATTTGATTAAATATGAATGTAAAAATTTATATTTTTCTTTTCCTAATTTTACTTCCGAAATTTATTACCAAATTATGGATACGATATAGCTAACATTTTAATTCATGGTACAGTTGTAACATAATGTTCACTACGATTATACCATTATAATGAATCGACAATTATCCCTAGTTATGCTTCCCCATAGACACTTCTATTTACAAATAAATTAAATATGTAATATTTCGTTTCACGCGTCCGTCTCTTACACAACTGTGTACTGACAAATATACTGTTGGTAATGAAAATTTCCCCTTCATCGTTACGTGTTATTCATGAGCACTTTATACATATGTATATATAAAAAAATTAACATCAAGGTTCAAAATTACCCCATGTCCGTAAGTCCGAGACTAGTAAAAAATAACATCGCAGACTAATAAACTCCCTATGGAACTAGTCCACATGGACTAGCGAAATATCAATTTTGAATTGGTTAGGATTTTTGCAAATTTGTCAGAGTCTCTTAAATGTTTGAACTTATGGTTGAATACCTGCATGTTTAAGCATCTGCATGACAATGACATGATGACTATTCAAATATGAGCTTTATATCAGGGTTACCCCGAGTCTCTCAGAGGTTATCATATGCTTCTAAAGAAAATGAAAGAAAGTGCGGTTGTCGTTTTATACTGTAGGTGTCAGAAACTCAACTATTTGCAAGGTTTTGGTTTGATTAAATATCATTGAATAAAGATGAATTTATAGATCATCTTTTTATATGATATGGGTGGACTAGTCCGTAAGGACTTTTGCTTGAAAAAGCTAATTTCACACCCTGAACATTTAACAGTTACTTACTTTCATTAGATCTATATGTGAGTTTTAAATGTCACCACACCACATTTTAAAAGTTTTTTCCAAAGAAAAATCATGTTAGAAGATAGAAAGAAAGAGAGGGAGAAAGAGAGACATGTCTCACTTGTTCGATAGGTGTATCCCAGCCCATTGGTGTTGCAGGGTAAAACAACAGGTGCACGGAACCCGTAATAACTAGTCCCATCCTCGGTAAAGACGCCAGTATACTGTGAAGCTAAACATTCCTCTGATCCTACAAATTCTGCTGTGTCTGAAAATGGATGAAGGAAAGAACCTTTTTTAAAAAATCAATTATTTCAGGGAACTGCTTTCTGTCTCTCTCTTCTCTCTCTGTAAAGTGTTCATAACTTTATGTTTAATAATGACTAATTCTGCATACCTATCTTGTAAATCATTAAGGACACCAAGTTGTTTGTAACTAAGGTTTCACCACAGAAATCGTCCTGATTCCCTGAACATCTTTGAGGGTAGCAAGGCCCATTATTACTGACAGTGGGAAAATTGTTAGTGAAGCAGTAGCATTGTGTACTCTGAAGACAAAAATGCATCAGACATGTAGTATATAAATAATTCAGGAATCTACAATCAACAAATCATTCTGCTTTTTCTGCAGCACTACATGTATTTAAAAAGTACTGGGAACAAACCGCAAATTGCTGTATATCGGTGAGTTGTTTTTTTCATGCTATAAATACATGTACATGAAAAATATTTAATCCTTTCCCATTTTGTATTTTAAGCAAATTTAAGCTTGTAGACAGTAAATGATGACTTTCAGTAAAATACTTACACTCAAGGCAAAGTATGGTAATCCTGTACAATATTCAAAGCAGCTATATACATTGTTTTCTTTCAACGTCGTTGTCCTATTTACTAAGGAAGAAATTGTGCTTTCAGTAACTCTAAAACATCCTGAAATTTTAATCAAACAATTAAAATACAACGGGAAAACTCACATGATAGAAAACGTGTAGATCACTATGTGGCTATGCTTAATTTTAAGTTAATCCTTTATTGAATGGAACACCCAATTAACTTATTACCTAGCATTTTCAACCACGAGGAGTACAATCCGTAGGCACCTATCCATGCTAACCTGCCCCTATCAGCAGACGACACAGAGATCGTGTCAGTGTTCGTGCTGAATGGAGTCCTGGATCCCAGGGGTGTGCTGCAAAACTGCATGGCGGTTCTCCAATCACCATTTGATCGACTAATATTTGCCAGAATAACTAAGGAGAATTCACATCAATTTATATACAAACAAGATAAGAACAACACATATGTTACACACAAGTTCGTATTTAGTCTCAATGAATATAATTTGTTTCATCACGTGTGAGCAGAACAATGTCTCTTATGTTTAAAGAGGACGTACAGATTCGTCTCAAAATTCAATCACAAAATAATGAATCTTATGATCCAAACTTACCGTTTCCATTACAAAGATCATTTTCGGAAGCTACAATCGTTATTAATACCCAAATACGAAAACTCCATTCCATTATTTACAATATGATTTCTATGTGGCAAGGATATTGTATAACTAATGAGACGTCAAACGGAAGTAAGCGTTTCTCGAGCCATCGGAAACAGTGTATACTTCTAACACGAGGTCCGCATTGTAATACAATGCAAATGACCCCTGCATTATTAGTGGACGTTATTAAATAAAGCGTACCTCGCAGGGCTACAATTACAGATCTGAATAAAATTTCAAGATGGAGGTACAATTGGAAATCATTCATCTATCCATTGTTGAAGTGTGATAAGTAAGAAGTGTCTTATTCAAGAAGAAAAAAATCATATAATAATTATGATTACACATGTTTCTCAAAACTTCCTATTCAGAAATAAACAAATCCAGATATAGATTCTACATGTGTTTATTTATATCTTAGAAAAGCATTATTTCTGGACATCACGGACGTAAAATACTGGCATTATTATAATAGACAACGAACCCTCTATCAAAATTGCGAAAGGTTTAGGCACCAGGGTGGAGCTAGGTTGTCACATATTTTAGGTATTGAAAATGTAATTGACAACTTTTGTTACTTCTGGGCATCAAGCAGATTATTATAATAAGCAACGTAAAAGGTATAAACCCTGGGTTCAGGTTGATCGTGTTATGATCATATCTTACTCCTCCTAGACACCTGATCCCACCTCTGGTATATCCAGGGTCCGTGGTTGCCCAACTCTCTATTATGTATTGCTTATAGGAGTTATGAAATTGGTCACTGTTCGTTATCTTCACCTTTCATAGAGGATACTGAGATGTGAAATATACGTGTAAGTACATGAGACAACAATTCGCCTTTGGTGATCAGGTCTTCCAACAGTCTGTTGGAATTCCCATGGGCACGAATTGTGCTCCTTTGTTAGCTGACCTGTTTTTATATTCATATGAAGCAGAATTTATTCAAAAACTTCTACGTGAGAAGAAAAAATCTCTCGCTGTGGCCTTCAATTCGACATCTCGATATATCGATGACGTTTTGTCTATTAACAATAATAACTTTCATTCATATGTCGATTTGATATATCCCTGTGAGCTCGAAATAAAGGACAGCACAGAGTCGTCCACTTCTGCTTCGTACTTAGATATTTTATTGAAAGTAGACATTAACGGCAAACTGACAACTCAACTGTATGACAAACGGGATTATTTCAGCTTCTCCATCGTCAACTTCCCATATTTATGTAGGAATATTCCATTATCACCTGCATATGGTGTTTATATATCTCAACCGATTCGATATGCAAGAGCTTGTTCTGGGTATAGTCAGTTTTTAAATCGAGGTAAGCTACTGACAAACAAGTTGATGGTACAGGGGTTTCAACAGTCTCGATTGAAGTCAGTATTTTGCAAATTCTATGGTCGCTATAACGATCTAGTTCGTCAATACAACCTATCACTGGGTCAAATGCTGTCTGACGTGTTTCATACCGATTGTTTAGCCGTTCTTGGCACACTGATTTTGACTGCGGATAACTCTGTTTACCTGGTCAGGATATAGGGCCCATGGCGGGTGTGACCGGTCAACAGGGGATGCTTACTCCTCCTAAGTACCTGATCCCACCTCTGGTGTGTCCAGGGGTCCGTGTTTGCCCAACTATCTATTTTGTATTGCTTATAGGAGTTATGAGATTGATCACTGTTCGTTATCTTCACCTTGCATGTTGAAAATGCAATATATTTTTGAAAATCTTTATTTCTCTACATTATGCAGACAAACAGTTTGTATGATTACAATGGTTGGTTGGTTGTAAATAGTTTATAGTAAATAGCTCGATAATCTTTCACTCGTAGAGAGACCGCCATCTTTCCCGAGGAAGGGCTACAAAATTTGTAACCTAAACATTCCATTTGTTCAAATCGAATGATATATTTATCATCGTCACAGTTTTTAGCAAATCATTATATAGAAAATTGTAATACGACTAAATATATATTTGTTCCTCACAAAAATATCAACAGCCATCAAGGACAAACTTCCAAAGGACTGTGCCACAACATACGAGTATGCCAGAAGTGGTGTAAATGAAATGTGGATTCTGAAACGTTCTAAAGAACTTTTAGTTTTGAAATCGCACATCTTTTGTCAAATCAACATTAAAACGTGTGATTTTTCAACACTTTACACGACCATTCCTCCGATAAATTAAAGACTAGACGTTTTGGCATCATAGACAGTTGCTACTAAACTGGATAAAGAAAATATTCATATCTATTGATCAGTCATCCAAAAAATTACTTTGTTAAAAACCACTCTGATTCTACGCACTAGTACTCTGAATTTGAAATTAAAAATATGCTGGAGTTCCTTATTGACAGTATCTTTGTTGTGGTGATCAGGTCTTCCAACAGACTTTTGTTGGAATTTCCATGGGTACGAATTGTGTTCCATTATTGACTGACCTGTTTTTATATTCTTATGAGGCAGAATTAAAATCTCTAGCTGTGGCCTTCAACTCAACAATTAGATATACCGACGATGTTTTATCTATTAGCAATAATCATTTTCATTCACATGCCGATTAGATATAACCCAGTGAACTCGAAATAAAAGATACCAGATCAGAAGTATAAGATATCAGAAAAACATGTTTTTTATTGTTTGATAATGTAGCTGCGCTTGCCTAACGGCAACACCGTAACATTATCTTGCAAATGGTAATTATTAGCGACGGATGTCACTCTGTAGGACATAGTATACTATATCGATATCCGCTTTGACTTCTTGTTTTATGAATTTGGCATTCCCGTTGGATCAATCCGTCTAAGATCGCATTTGTAAAAATCGCATCAGTGTCCTCACTGGAACGCTTAGATGCTGACAGCTAAACTCTTGTGTCCCTTACTTGTCATTACTATAAGTTGCTCATCTGCCCCGCGTGTCAAAACATTATGTGGCTTATTTCATACAGACACTCGTTTCACCATGTAACTATAACCAGTTTTGTCTTTCTGCATTAAAATATAAAGAAGCTGTTCATAAAAAACAAGTAAAATATTTGATGATAATTACAAATTAAGAGAGTGAGTATTGTTTGTGTACCAGCGTGCGAGTGATGCAAACCGCATCTACACCCTTGATAATGTAATCATGCATACGAGGACTGACTTGCCACATATCTCCTGTTTTTTCGCCTTTGATCTAATGCCCCAATACTTTGTTATTTCCAAAAGTAATGATCACCTATATATGTGATAATAGAAACTCAATCTACTTATTACATAGGTGGGCAAATCTAATTGGGAGCATCCGATTTACATACATACACACACGTGCGCGTATTTCATACTTCACAATATCAAATAAATCACACTTTACCCGAATCCACAAAATATTGGGTAAGTTCTCGGATTTATCTATGCTTTGGCACTCAATTACAAAACACTATAGGTAATATACATTGTATTGGTTTTGATAACATCAGGTGTTTTGCCGTTAGATTTGATTATAACCTACTCCAAACAAAACCTAGCCACCCAAACTATACTCCGTCTTATGTTTCTGTTTTCTATTTTTTTTACGAGATCGTTGATTTTCTTTGTAGTGTCTTTGCTTCGTAAATAGATGTGTAGACGTTCTCAAGATATTTAGCAGACAGTGTCTTCCTATGTCTAGTGTAAATTGACCCTTGGCCTTTGACCTTTTCACATGAAAACAACTTTTCTACTCATAACAAACCCATACATGAGATATCATTACAATCAAGTGAATGATTCTTAAGATATTGAGCGGACAACATGTGTTCTACCAACCGACAGACCGACCAACTGACTGACAGGTGCGAAGTTGTAGATACTGTAAATGTATTACATTTGGCTGTGTATTCTATTTAGCGCCTTTGGCGGAACGCAGCTTCCGCTAAATCAAGTACATCGCTAAATGCCATCCGTAAATCTAGATGTTTAAAGTAATTCAGGAATGCGCTAAATCAAATCTACGCTAACTTGTTGAAAAAGCGATTTCCGCCAAATATCGTACACGCCAAATATAATTCGTCTACAACTTCACATTTTGATATAAATTGTGAAAGACTAATTGTCGAAGACCGTATTTGTAAAAATCGCATGATTTAAAATTCGATTCTTTTTATACTCTTTAAAATCCGGATTAGAATATAACCTCTACTTATTGTGATATGATTTGAGTTATCTACCTTTACGCATCAGTATAATACGAGTTATCCACCTTTATGTCATACATGTGGTGTACATTGCAAGTGAGATAAAGCCTTAGGCTAGCTTTATCACACGCCCGTTTGATAAAGCACTTCCGGTCCGAACTACTTTTGACACTGTCCCCGCTTGGATGACATATTTTCTGTGCTTATGGATATCGACGCATGAAATAAAGCGTATAACCTGTTATTCTGTATTTATTTAGATTTTCAATAACTACGTTAAACTACGCCTACTCAAAAATTAACGATACGAAAACAAAGAGATGTCCACACTATTATCATCAACAAGGATTCAACCGCCTGCTGGGCAGGCCTAATCGAAAGTACCTCTACATGCTGCGGTACCAAGCATTCACAATCACAGTCTCTTTTCTTTGGAGTCATATTGAATGTAATGAATCTCAACAGCTTTACTTACTTAAGTGCCTCGGGATTTCCTCTCGCCCTCAGATCCAAAGAAACCACGTGAATAAAATCAAAAAGCACAAACACTTCTACTTTTCATTGTAAACTGTTGAACATTCTAATAACGCTGCATTAAAATAGCATTTTCATTGATCGTTGTTAGGCTACACATGTTTATTTCAAAAAGACGGCGACATCAAACTTTTTAGCAGAAGGTCAGGGCTACGTCAAAAAATAAATACTCGGTTAATTGTTGTTATTTTGTTGTAATTGCAAAACCATTATTAATTATAAACTAAAATCCCTTCTACAACAATTTTCATTCATGGTTGTTGTTTTTTTTATTATAAAATTGCCCTTTGTAATACACATGAATCCATTATAAGCGCAGTGTTTTTCCCGTGTAAGGAAGATTAATAAGTACGACGCATGAGCCACGAATTCAAAACAAACTCAATCAGCTGTTTCTACCATACTGGGGGATCATCTCAAAATTAAGCGAAAAGAAGACGTATGAGATAAATAGAACATCTATAATTGCGTATTTTGATATTTGGTTTATCCAACGAGCTGATATGGCAAGCCTCGCGAATAAATACACCATATCATCGTTGGATAAACCAAATATCAAAATACGCAATATAGATATCCTCTATTTATATAATATAAGGATTTGAATTGTATACCTTAAAAAACTGTATAATTTAAGTAATCTAATTTTATGAAATTATGAAACAGTATGGTGTGAGTTATCTACCTTTATGTAACAATATAGATCGAGATTCACCTGCATGTAGCAATATGAGTTTACCTATATGTAGCAATATGAGTTTATATTTATGTAGCATTATGAGATTACATTTAAATGTAGCATTATGAGTTTGCCTCTATGTAGCAATACCAGTATGAATCGAGTTATTTACCTTTACACAACAGAATGACTTGCATTATATGTATCTACTTTTATACAACAGTGTCACTGTGGTTTGCGTTATCTACCTTTAAAGGCGACTAAATGGGGCGGCCCTTCGGATGAGACCACAAAAACCGAGGTCAATCAATCATTTATACAACAGTATGGTTTCAGTTATGTACCTTTATACAACATTATGATTTGAATTATCTACATTTATGTAATAATAGAATTTCAGTTATTGCCATTCATGTAGCAGTAGAATTTGAGTTATGTACATTTATTCAACAGAATGATTTGAGTTATGTACATTTATACAACAGAATGATTTGAGTTATGTACATTTATACAACAGAATGATTTGAGTTATGTACATTTATTCAACAGAATGATTTGAGTTATGTACATTTATACAACAGAATGATTTGAGTTATGTACATTTATACAACAGAATGATTTGAGTTATGTACATTTATACAACAGAATGATTTTAGTTATGTACATTTATACAACAGAATTATTTTAGTTATGTACATTTATACAACAGAATGATTTGAGTTATGTACATTTATACAACAGAATGATTTGAGTTATGTACATTTATACAACAGAATGATTTTAGTTATCTGAATTGATACAACAGAATGGATTTTAGTTATCTGAATTGATACAACAGAATGATTTGAGTTATGTACATTTATACAACAGAATTGATACATGAGTAAAATTTCAGTTATCTGTCTATACTGCAGAATCATTAATGTTCGAGGAGGCCAATGTTCGTGGGTAGCCAAATATTTACGTGTGTGTGTGGATGGAATTTCAAGGCTTAACGTCAGTTTGAAAATATAAATCATATTACTATAGAAGCTATTGCAAAGAGACAGATGGGAAAGGGAGGAGGAGGTCAGACCAATTCAGATTTCCACGAGCATCATGATAATATTTCATTTATGAGGATCCGGATTAGAATAGGTTCCAAATTATCATCAACAAATACATGGTACGCTGTGTAAAAAAGAAAAGTTCACATTTTGCTGCTCCAGTGACCACAGACATTGTAGTTGTGTTCGCTGCTACAATGTTACTGATATTGACACAAGCTTCAAAGATCAGCTGCAAATAATTTGTTTTATTTCACCGACCGTCATGAATTTGTCATTTTTTCCTCATCCTCTCTCCTTTTTCAAAATTATTGGGGCGGCATCTGTTAGTTCGTTATTGAGATTACATCTACTTAGACCGGTGTAAGTGGTGTACGTGTACATTTGCATACATCCAATTTATGTACATGTAAATGATTTCATGACCTGTAGAGATTCATATAAAACTTTGTCTCAGGATATAAGATATATCACACATTACACGTATACATTAATCATATAAGCAAAATCATCAAAATTCAGTTTGTTACTTTCGTTTTACAGTTACATTGTGCAAAGCCTCTCTAGAATTTTTTTCCAGATAAAATGTAAAATTTAATTGTAAACCACATGTATCTTATAATAGTTATATTTTAGCATAGTTCAAAATATTATTCAAGGTTGTAAATATGCTCAAACTTCACATGTCTTACGAAAATATGATAATGTATAATTTTTCCAGATTTTAAGGGAGGGTGTACTTGTTGTAGAGCTGATAGCTTCTAAAATAATATGTCAACATATGATTTTCTTGCTCAAATCCTTATTCTAAGATAATAATCTGTAAATCAAAAACAATTTATTCAAGGTTTAATCCATCAAAATTAGGGAAAAGACCAATATTGACGTCAAATGGTATCTCCTACAGTATTTCCTTTCACATGTTTGGGCTCATAAATTATACATTGTGAAAATATTTATTCCAATTTATTAGAATAAATGATTACATACCATTAAATAAAGGGTATATAGTCTATGTTGCTTATTACAGCCCATTTGTTTGGGAAAATAATAATTAATAAGAAAATAAAGAAGGAGGAGTGCATTTTCCTTAATGTTGATGGGGTGCTTACTTTTGAGAAGCAATAGCAACGAAAATAGCATGTCAACAAAAATATTTTTCAATGTCTATCTATTACTGGAATGTATATATATCTTGTAAAGGCAATTTTTTCATGATTGAGTCCATTTAAGGCCGAGTATATATCTACATTAAATACAATTCATGATAGTACATATAATAATGATAATGATTCGATATCATATTCAAATGTAGATGTGTGATAAACTTAGGCTAATATCATTGAATTTTCCAAAGACTAAAATCTGAAAATGAAAAGGTGAAGATAACGAACAGTGAATTGGAGGTGTGTGTATAAAAAAGGTGAAGATAACGAACAGTGAGATGGAGGTGTGTGTATAAAAAAGGTGAAGATAACGAACAGTGAGGTGAAGGTGTGTGTATAAAAAAGGTGAAGATAACGGACAGTGAGATGGAGGTGTGTGTATAAAAAAGGTGAAGATAACGAACAGTGAGATGAAGGTGTGTGTATAAAAAAGGTGAAGATAACGAACAGTGAGATGGAGGTGTGTGTATAAAAAAGGTGAAGATAACGAACAGTGAGATGGAGGTGTGTGTATAAAAAAGGTGAAGATAACGAACAGTGAGGTGAAGGTGTGTGTATAAAAAAGGTGAAGATAACGGACAGTGAGATGGAGGTGTGTGTATAAAAAAGGTGAAGATAACGAACAGTGAGATGGAGGTGTGTGTATAAAAAAGGTGAAGATAACGAACAGTGAGATGAAGGTGTGTATATAAAAAGGTGAAGATAACGATCAGTGAGGTGAATGTATGTGTATAAAAAAGGTGAAGATAACGAACAATGAGATGAAGGTGTGTGTATAAAAAGGTGAAGATAACGAACAATGAGATGAAGGTGTGTGTATAAAAAAGGTGAAGATAACGAACAGTGAGATG
Source organism: Ostrea edulis (assembly GCF_947568905.1). Classification (NCBI taxonomy): domain Eukaryota; kingdom Metazoa; phylum Mollusca; class Bivalvia; order Ostreida; family Ostreidae; genus Ostrea; species Ostrea edulis. Next base: position 68,504,400 of record NC_079167.1, read on the forward strand.
GAGGTGTGTGTATAAAAAAGGTGAAGATAACGAACAGTGAGATGGAGGTGTGTGTATAAAAAAGGTGAAGATAACGAACAGTGAGATGAAGGTGTGTGTATAAAAAGGTGAAGATAACGAACAGTGAGATGAAGGTGTGTGTATATAAAAAGGTGAAGATAACGGACAGTGAGGTGAAGGTGTGTGTATAAAAAAGGTGAAGATAACGGACAGTGAGATGGAGGTGTGTGTATAAAAAAGGTGAAGATAACGAACAGTGAGATGAAGGTGTGTGTATAAAAAAGGTGAAGATAACGAACAGTGAGATGGAGGTGTGTGTATAAAAAAGGTGAAGATAACGAACAGTGAGATGGAGGTGTGTGTATAAAAAAGGTGAAGATAACGAACAGTGAGGTGAAGGTGTGTGTATAAAAAAGGTGAAGATAACGAACAGTGAGATGGAGGTGTGTGTATAAAAAAGGTGAAGATAACGAACAGTGAGATGGAGGTGTGTGTATAAAAAAGGTGAAGATAACGAACAGTGAGATGGAGGTGTGTGTATAAAAAAGGTGAAGATAACGAACAGTGAGGTGAAGGTGTGTGTATAAAAAAGGTGAAGATAACGGACAGTGAGATGGAGGTGTGTGTATAAAAAAGGTGAAGATAACGAACAGTGAGATGGAGGTGTGTGTATAAAAAAGGTGAAGATAACGAACAGTGAGATGAAGGTGTGTGTATATAAAAAGGTGAAGATAACGGACAGTGAGGTGAAGGTGTGTGTATAAAAAAGGTGAAGATAACGAACAGTGAGATGAAGCTGTGTGTATAACGTTTGTTGATCTCCTAGAAAACGTTCAAATTTCGATAAGACATTGACATTTCACCTTGCATTTATATGTCATCGTCATTCAAAGCCTGATCTAAAACATTGTCACCGTTGACAATGTGTGATGGTGAAGTCGTCGTTGTGGAAAGCTGTTATCGGCAGTGTCACTATGGTAGTGGAGGTTAAGCACCGGTCGACAATTCACTTCTTGCAATTCAGACGTCTGGATTCATTCGTATCGGTTGTGCAGTTGCTATTAAATTGCGTGGGCAAGACGTCGGAATATTGCTGAAAACATAACTGGATCCATTTTAGATATCTCATTGAATAGCACAAAAACATATATTCCTTTAGCAAGGCGAAGATAACGAACAGTGATCAATCTCATAAATCCTATAAGCAATACAAAATAGAGAGTTGATTTAATTTTAACCAGTCAGAGTCGAATTATATTGTTTGAAAATTACGTTGATATACATGTATTGTCGAAAGAGGCGTTTTGATTTACAATTCATTTGAAATACAATGAATAATTCTAAAGAACTTTTAGTAAACTTGAAATCACAGAATTTTCCCCAAATCAATAGCATTAAAACCTATGACTTTTCAACACTATACACGACCATTCCTCACGATAAATTAAAGACTAGACTTTTTGACATCATAGACAGTTGCTTCTTCAACAAAAACGGAAAACGGAAATATTCATATCTAGTGATCAGTCATTGAAAACCTTATTTTGTTAAACACCACTCTGATTCCACGCACAAGTACTCTGAAGTTGAAATAAAAAATATGCTAGAGTTCCTCATTGACAATATCTTCGTGGTCTTTGGTGATCAGGTCTTCCAACAGTCTGTTGGAATTCCCATGGGCACGAATTGTGCTCCTTTGTTAGCTGACCTGTTTTTATATTCATATGAAGCAGAATTTATTCAAAAACTTCTACGTGAGAAGAAAAAATCTCTCGCTGTGACCTTCAATTCGACATCTCGATATATCGATGACGTTTTGTCTATTAACAATGATAGCTTTCATTCATATGTCGATTTGATATATCCCTGTGAGCTCGAAATAAAGGACAGCACAGAGTCGTCCACTTCTGCTTCATACTTAGATATTTTATTGAAAGTAGACATTAACGGCAAACTAACAACTCAACTGTATGACAAACGGGATGATTTCAGCTTCTCCATCGTCAACTTCCCACATTTATGTAGCAATATTCCATTATCACCTGCATATGGTGTTTATATATCTCAACTGATTCGATATGCAAGAGCTTGTTCTGGGTATAGTCAGTTTTTAAATCGAGGTAAGCTACTGACAAACAAGTTGATGGTACAGAGATTTCAACAGTCTCGATTGAAGTCAGCATTTCGCAAATTCTATGGTCGTTATAATGATCTAGTTCGTCAATACAACCTCGCATTGGGTCAAATGCTGTCTGACGTGTTTCATACCGATTGTTAAGCCGTTCTTGGCACACTGATTTTGACTGCGGATAACTCCGTTTACCTGATCAGGATATGGGGCTCACGGCGGGTGTGACCGGTCAACAGGGGATGCTTACTCCTCCTAGGCACCTGATCCCACCTCTGGTGTGTCCAGGGGTCCGTGTTTGCCCAACCATCTATTTTGTATTGCTTGTAGGAGTTATGAGATTGATCACTGTTCGTTATCTTCACCTTGCATACATGTTCAATGAAAAATTAAGATAACGAACAGTGATTAATCTCATAACTCCTATAAATAACACAAAATTAAGTGTAGGACAAACACGGATCCCTGATATACCAGAGGTGGCATCAGGTGCCGAGGAGGTACAGGGTATAAGCATGCCCTGTTGACTGGTCAGACCCACCGTGAGCCATATACCTTGATCAGGTAAACGGGGTAATCCGTTATCAAAATCAGTATGTAAAGAACGGCCTGACCGTTGGTATGAAACACGTCAGAATGTATTCGATTCAGCGATAGCTTGCAAATTAGATCAATATAACAGCCACGTGTTTCATAACAATTGTTTAATATGTTAAGAACTAAAACATGATTTGGAAGAATTTGTCTTTGGCTAAGAATCCATTGGATATAAAAAGTTACATTTATAACGAATCAAACTTTGTCCCCAGCACTTAGCTGAAAGCATGGTTTACTGTATAGAAAACTCTTGCACTGCCTGTGAAATATTCCAAACCAGAATAAGTTAAAAAAAAATGCAGGACGTTAAACAATTAGCTCACTGATTTTGACTGCAGATACCTGATCAAGATATAAGGCTCACGGCGGGTGTGACCGGTCGACAGGGGATGCATACTCTTCTTAGTCACCAGATTCCACCTCTGGTATATCCAGGGGTCTGTGTTTGCCCAACTCTCTATTTCATATTGCTTATAGGAGTTATGAGATTGATCACTGTTCGTTATCTTAACCTTTCACAATATACAATCAATCGAAACCAGAAAGTTTAGGACAGTGGCAGACATCGCCAGTGCATTCGCAGCAGTAACACTTTCCTTAGTAACATTGGTGACGCCTGAAATAGTATATCCGCTTTGCCATTAGTAGCTGTAGTGTTTGGTATCTGAAGATAGTATCTGAAAGAACGTATCCATTATATTGTAAGACGCTCTAGCACAACGTTGGAACAATCAATTTGCAGGAAGCACTTGAGCTATTACACAATGAATGTAACGATACAGGTACCCCGTATTGGGTACATATAATGTAGGATTAGAGCACCAATTAAAGAAGTCATTCAATTTCTTGAAATGTCATTTTAATACACAATGACATCCAATATTGATTAAACAACATGCTGTGACAAACTGCTAACGTAAAAGTACCCAATCCCATAAAGCGTGACATCCGTCACATTTCTGTCCAAATATATTCATGGAGGATACCTCCATGATAATCCCTGTTGGCACTATCACAGAGTAGAAGCGTATAATAGGTTGATAAAGAATGAACTACTATCTTAAATGATTATAACTTATCTCCCTAATTATAGCTCTCTGCCTCATTTTGAATATATTTTCATTCATAGACATGTACATAAATATCTATTAGATTAAACTTGAATATCAAATTATGTAAGTGTACTTTTTTCATCGCATCTTAAATTAGCATAATCGGGTCTGATTAATCAGGAATGAGAGTCTCTATTGTGATCATGAATATGAATGCGTACAACCATGAATCAATTAGTCTTGCTTAAGCACACAGACGCTAAACTATACGAATACAGGTACAATGCTTTAGAGTGAAATACGGAATGAAAAGAATAATTGACGTGAAGAAAGAAAATGAGCATGCTCTTCAGAGAAATACGACATAATTCTTCACAGAACTTCAAGTTGTTCACTTGACCGTATTATCAATTTGTTCAATCAATCAATCTACAATCTGTACTGAAAATACCACTCAGAAATTCATTATTTGATTTATAGATGCCATTGAATATCACTCTTTTTATACAACCCTGTCCTCTGTATTTTGTCGTCCTGTTTTAATTGTTTTATCGTAAATAAAATTCATTTGTGGTATTTCCTCTCTTTTTATTTATAATTTGTTAACTTAAGCATCTTTGATTTGGTTTTACCTAATTTCAATGAGATATGAAGTACTACTTTGTGAAGATTAAGGATAAAGCGTTTCCTCTCGTTGACAATATTTAGGTCAATATGCAAGTGGAAGAGTTGTCGAACTTACTTCATTCTGAGAAGAAGCAACCAATTTTATGTTTTTTTCAACTACATGTACATAAGTGTCAGATACCATATTGATGTTTAGCTATCAGTTATACATGTATATATATATATATATTTTATCTAAGAGAGATGATCCAAACTTTCATATTTTGCCTGAAAGTTCTCTATTATTTATCAGAATGTGTTTATATTTATCAGCAGCTATCTTTGATTATTACGAAAGTTTTTGGAGATTTACAAATGCATGATATTGGACTGTTAGTCCCCGAGGTTCTCTACAGCCCAGTAGCTAAGTACTTCGTTGCTAGCTTGAAAATACGGATGTATATTTAATTGCTGGGATAAAATTTTGAAATTCATTTCAAAATTGAGGATTATCTCCCTCATGCATAGTTCTGATCCTTGGACGAATTTGGCTCCATTTATTTGGCACTCTGGTGTCCCTTGAGCATCACTGAAGAGACATTATTTGTCGAAAAGCGCATCTGGTGCATCAAAATTGGTACCGTATAAGTTTTACATATCATCATCTTAACGTAAAACGTTTCCATGGAAACCAATAATTATGCGTGTAGGAGGCCTCCAATGTTAAACAATACCAGTTGAATGCGATATGCTAGTTAACTATTCAAAGAAAAAAACCGAATGTGTCACATAATCCAAAATAGACAACAAAATAAACACTTTCCAAATCCTTTATCTCTCCAATTACAACTGGGCTAGCACGTCTTGCTGCAGTCTGATTAAATACGCGCTGGTAATATGATGTCGTTACACATACTAGCGACATAATATTACCGGAGCGTTTAATCAAATTGGCTCTGGTGTTAATAGAAACCGGGTTACTTCCCCCGATTTCACATTGGTGTACAAGTACATTTTAAAACAAACATTGATCATGCTCTGTGGTAAGCTAAGGAAATACTGACTTAGGGTTAACCCTTATCCTCCAGTGAGTGATAAACTAATAGTTCTCTGGGTTTTATTTTGTATTTGTTGTATCTCTATCCTTTCACTGTTCGTTATTTTCACTTTTCAATGCTTTATCTTTTATTGCGAGAAAATAAAACATTGATTGGGTGTTGACGGGAAGGAAATCAGTGTGTTGCGACTGAACTGGTTTTGCGGTGGGTACAAAAAATCAGTCAACGGATTATCACCGTATATGTAACATGAAAGATGAAAGGTAGCGAACAGTGATCAATCTCATAGATCCTATGAGAAATAAAAAAAAAGTTGGACAAACACGGATCCCTGGATATACCAGAGATGGGATCAGAAACGTAGGAGGAGTAAGCACCCTTGTCGACCGGTCATACCCACCGTGAGCCCTATATCTTGATCAGGTAAACGGAGTTATCCGTACTCAGAATCAGTGTGCCAAGAACGGCCTAACAATCGGTTTGAAACACGTCAGACAACATTTGATTCAATGATAGGTTGTAATGGCAAACTAGATCGTTATAACGACCATAGAATTTGCGAAAGGCTAACTTTAAACGACACTGTTAAACCACATGTAGCATCAATTTTACATCAATATTTAATTGGTGTTATAAAATTTAGAAATTCATTTCAAAATTAAGGATTATCTCCCTCACGCATAGCTCTTATCCTTAGACAAATTTGACTCCACTTTTTTGGCACACTGTTTTTCCCTATGATAGCTCTAAAACGTCATTGTTATTTCGGATTTCAAACATTTCGGTTGAGCATCACTGAAGAGACATTATTTGTCGAAATGCGCATCTGGTGCATCAAAATTGGTACCGTACAAGTTTTACATCAACTTGTTTAACAGTAGTCTGCCTCAGTTTAAAAACTGAGCATATACAGAACAAGCTCTTGCGTATCAAATCAGCTGAGAGATAAAAACACCAGATTCTGGTGATTATGAAATATTGCTATTTAAATATGGGAAGTTGACGATGGAGAAGCTGAAATCATCTCGTTTGTCATTACGTGTTAGTTTGTCATTGGTATTATTTTCAATAAAATATCTAAGTACTAAGCAGATGTGGAGGACTCTGTGATGTCTTTGATTTCGAATTCACGGGGATATAGCGAATTATCATATGAATGAAAATGATTATTGTTTTAAAATATCTATAACGTTGTCGATATATCTAAATGTCGAATTGAAGACCACAGGAAGAGATGTTTTCTTCTCATATAGAAGCTTTTGAATAAATTCTGCTTCATAGGAATAAACAAAAGAGGTCAGCTAACAAAGGAGCACAATTCGTGTCTATGGGAATTCCAACAGACTGTTGGAAGATCTTATCACAAAAGACTACGAAGATATTGTCACTGAGTAACTCCAGTATATTTTTTATTCCAACTTCAGAGTACTTGTGCGTGTGTTGTTTGACAAAGTAATTTTTGTATGATTGGTTACTGGAAATGAATATTTCCCCTTTCCATTTTTGTTGAAGAAGCAAATGCCTATGATGCCAAAAAGTCTAGTCTTTAATTTATAGCAAGGAATGGTCGTGTAATGTGTTGAAAAGTCATACGTTTTGATGTTGATTTGAGAAAAGTTTTGCTATTTCAAATTTACTAAAAGTTCTTTAGAAGATTTTAGGATCCATATTTACACCACTTCTGGCCTATGTTGTGGCGCAGTACGTTTGAATTTTCTCCTTCACCGCTGTTAATTATTTCGTAAGGAGCAAAGATAGGGGCTTGATAGAAGATTTACTCGATCCAGCTATGTATCTTTGTCTGTAAGGGTTTTTGTGAAGTTTAGGCATCCAGTTTAAGTATCATGAAAGGTAAACATAACGAACAGTGATCAATCTCATAACTCCTATATCATGTTCTTTTTTATATTTAGCCCATCGTCTGGCATACTCTTAGACAGAATTCGTAATAGAAATGATGTTCTGTCGCTAATTGAAATACCGAAGTTCTCTGAATTTAGGGCCTTTTGAAATAAATGATATCAGGTCCTCATTTTCAACTTTATCAACATCAACAGTAATGACATGTTCAGCTGGATTATAGTTGAAAGAAGACAAAGAACAAGAACGCGTAGGTTGATTAAATTCAAGATTGTCTGTATCTAGGCACTGCAAAGTTTTTTTGTAATTAAAAAGTTAGAACGCAATAGTAGAAGTATATTTGTAGGAAATACAAGGTGTAGACTTGAACTTGAAATATGCTGGAATACAAGACTAAACGTTTTCTGTGAAACATTAGATAAGATGTCTGATCGTACGCATCCGAAGGAAATTGAAACCGAGTTCAACAATACTTGATACATTATAACGACCATGGTTAACAGTGGCGTAGCTTCCATTGAGGCAACCGAGGCAGCTGCCTCGGTAAAAAAACCCAACCTTTTACGTTGTTAAAATGTCGACAGCTTCTGGCGGGCTGCGCCCCCCAGACCCCCTTCCTCGGTAATATTCGAACCCAAGCTACGCCTATGGTTAATACATAGATAAACAGTCTGTCTGTGATGCCTTGGATTCACACGAATGGTGTTGCATAACGCTGTGGTGGCTCCCGGGTTGTCTGTCAGTGTTGCAGTGTTGCCATTGGTAACAATACCTATAATAGTACATTGTAAAATCACAGACAGAAAACGTATATAAAATGTCTGCATGTTTTGGTGTGGTTTTTTGTTTTTGCTGAAACAGACAAAAGCAAAGTGCACGAACTTTTGGATCATCCTTTGTCACATTTTCTGTTGACTGTACCAGGTGTTCTATGTTATAAAAAGAAAAGATGATTTGGAATAGATAATTATGATTTTGTATTCTTCAACAAATGATTAGATTTTCTTTTTAGTGTTTTAAAGTGCTTTAGAGCCAACTCGTATTTACCCGCCAACTGCACTGTTGAAACCAACACTTAACTCCAATATAAACTAAGTACAACGTATATACCAAAATATATCTCACAAACCCTTGACAAATTACATTGAAAATTTCAAGGGTGAATATGTAAACTCTGAGTAGTTCCATGAGAGGTTTCGTGCCCATTAATATTCAACATAACATGTAAATATGAACTTATGCTGGACACCATCGAATATGTTATCGGTATGTGTGTACTGATGTTCTGTCAAACAGAGAAGGGAACTTTTGTTTTATTCTTTTACAGTTTTCGGTTGATTTCATTATCACCTAAATGTGGTATTTATATCTTTCAACTGATTCGATACACAAGAGCGTGTTCTACGAATGGTCAATTTTTAAATCGAGGCAGGCCACTGACAAACAAGTTGATGGTGCAGGGGTTTCAACAGTCTCGTTTAAAGTCAGCATTTCGCAAATTCTATGGTCGTTATAACGATCTAGTACGTCAATACAACCTATCATTGGGTCAAATGCTGTCTGACGTGTTTCATACCGATGTTAGACTGTTCTTGGTACCCTTATGTTGACTACAGGTAACTTCGTTTGCTTGGTCAAGATATGGGGCTCACGACGGGTGTTACCGGTCGACAGGACATGCTTACTCCTCTTAGGCACCTGATCCCACCTCTGGTATATCCAGGGGTTCGTGTTTGCCCAACTCTCTATTTTGCATTGCTTAAGGGAGTTATGGGATTGATCACTGTTCGTTATCTTCACCATTCATTTCCTTCATCCGTTGTTATGAAAGTATTAATTAAGCTATTTGAAGGCTAATATCTATATGCATAATATACTATAGATTGATGGAAGTGCATTTACAAAAATAAAATCGGATCTCGCTCTCCTTCTATAGATATAGTCGAGTAAAGTTAAAAACCCGTTAATTTCTCACGAACGTCCGATAACATAATTGCCGTGTACTTTTTATATCCACTTACTGATTCAAAATTTGGTTAGAGCAAAGCACGATTATAGCGAAGATGACTGTTCAATTCATTTCTCTGTTGCTTGAAGGAATTTAAGTGCATTGTATGTTACTATTCAGTAAAATATATTGCTAACAAATATCGAGGGGGTATAATTGAAAAAAATGAATTGAGGTGTGCATATAGCTTATTATTTTATTATCGTAGACTCTTAAGATAAAAATGTATCATTTCAATCATTTACATAAAACGGCTCTTTCACAGTGGACATACATGTATACCCGTATTATTAGTACATGCATCAGTGAACATAAGGAAACCCGCGTTCTAGTGCAGCATAACCCACGGTTGCGGTCTTTTGTGCCCAATTTCCTTCACCCGTTATTATAAAAATGTAAATTATGAGCTATAAACCTCAAGTTAAATGTTGATATTTTAATGTATTATCTATCATAGATTGGTGAAGGTTCGTGGATAAAAATACAATCGGATTTCGCTCTTCTTCAGCAGATATAGGCCAATAAAGTTAAAAACTCGTTGATTTCTCAGAAACGTCGGATAATAAAACGGCAGTGCATATTTGATATCCAACTACAACATTCAGAATTTGTTTAGCACAAAGCACGATTATTGCTAAGATGATTGTTCAATTGATTCCTATTGTGAACATCGCATACTACAGTGTATCTGTGAGAGGGAATAGTACGTACGTATCCCCAAACGGCGCTTTAAATCTTTGACCCGGTTCTTAGTACCCGAGTACCCGGCGTGATGTTAGCGACCGTCTGTAATGAAACGTAATATGTCAAGTATTTGTGAGACAAACCTTTTACATGAGAAGGTGAGTTTTAAGGCGACGCGTGTCTTGTCGAATCATTGGATCAAATTGTTGCCGATTATGTAACAACAGCTTAGTACTCCAATCCGACATTTCACGCTACATTGCTCCCAGTCGGAGAGCGTACGTCTTGGTCAGCATCACAGCTGTATAAAGTATTCAGTAAACTGCAAATTCATCCTTTGTCGTCTTCCTTTCCCCATAGACACTTTGTGTCGACTGCTTTACAACTACATATATATAAACTTCAATCCTTGCTTGTCTATGAATGTTTGTTTGATTTATTTATTTTCTTTTTTTTTCATCCTCCATGGACACTGCCGACTGCTCTTCAACTATCTTTCTTCCCGCTTAGTCAAGCAAAGTACTCGATAATATCGCACCCGCTTTCAATATCACGAAATGCTTGGATCGCGTGCACTACATGTATATATCTATCTTGCACACTAGTATGCCATACCTGTTTAAGACGTAGTGCACGCGAAGGAAGAATTTTGCGATATCGGGAGTGGGTGCGCCAAGTCAATATTACAGGCAGCATGATCTGTAAGTCGGTATGTAATGCACTCCATCTTCACGCAAAGGTAGATACACAAAATATGCATTCTAATTACTTTATTAGAAAATAAATACATATATGGCGTACTGCTCTTAATATTGGATACATGATGAACTTACATAAGAAATATATGTGATTCTTTAGATAATGATATTTTTCATATTTCATATACATGTATAGTAAGCATACAAATATATTCCCTGGGAATGTTCGATAACTCCCATCCACGCATTCCTTGTTTAAATAATAAAATCTCGTAGTCTGATAACTGATTATAGATATTTTCTTTATCCACAGTAATTATATGAAATAGTGGCTTCTTGGTAAAGATGGAAAGTCTTCCTCATGGAATATGAAGTTAAATTCAAACCTCACCAAATCCATATATTTCCTTCAATATAACAACAATTTTGTGAGTTATCAAATTGTATCTTCGAAAATTACATGAAATACAGTAGGAAATATTATCTAAACATTCAAGTTTTAAAAACGTACGACGGGAAATAAGCTCAGTCGTGAACATTCTTGAAGTAAGAAATAATGCAAAGACTAAAACCATTAGTTTTAAAATTGTCTTGAATATTTGTTGTTATAATCAACCTGTATAGACTTGTGAAAGCCATCTTAACACAATTTTTAAAAAACAAAAAGAGACATTCAAAATGAATATGATAAGTCTTGTATGAAAATACATGTATTATGTATCAAAATTAGATATAGAAAACAGAGAATCCAACGAAATAAATTCCAATGTCCACTTCTGACTACCAGATGCTTGTCTACACATGAACAGTTAGTACCTCTGAAACGCATGTACAAGATACGTATTCTGGTTCACACACCCACACAACTCAAACAAATTTCACACAATTCATAAAAATCATATAGAACATACACGTCCATATTTTGATTTCTTGTCCTTTGAGTATTAGCATTGCTATAAGAAAAATTCAATCAAACAATGAAAGCAGCGAGAAAATAACTCACAGTGACTTTGATAACAGTACATATTCTATGTTTAGAAAATAGACTCACAGTGACTTTGATAACAGTACATGATCTATGTTTCGTTGGTACTAGCAAACTGAAAATAAGGTCCATTACGAAATTTATTTTCTAAATGGCGTGACTTTGTAGATGATGTGTTTTGTGTCGATCGAAGGAGTGGGTATAAATGTGAAAGACGAGAAATCCGCAATCACATTTGGCACATGGCTGGCATATAATATCTCATGAACAATGTACAACGTATTATTGCGTTTCTTCTTTTGTAGAAATTCACGTTTGCAGTGTCTGATTTCACATCCATTTCTTCACCTCCACATGATTCTGCAATAGACAAACATCCATACTTCATTATACGTGACTGGTCCACACATATGACAAAGAAAGTCCCTTCACGTTTAACCGTGCTTCAAGCTTGGGTTTCTAAAAAAAATCTCAATCTTGAGTTTGAGTTTTTCATTTATTTGAGCATTCAAAATTTGAGCAAAATCTCAGACTTAAGTTCAAGTTTCGACTTACGTTTCTTTCCAGAAATCCTGGCAAACTTGAAAATTTTGCTTTATATCTTAGAACTGATAAACTAATGGTTGGTGGGTTTTCTTACTTGTGTTATAATGGTGGTGGGTTTTCTTACTTGTGTTATAATGGTGGTGGGTTTTCTTACTTGTGTTATAATGGTACCGGAGAATGTGGTCGACTTCCTAGATAGTCTGTTCCTTCGTCGTCTGACAGATAATTATTCAGGAAGTCAAAAGCAGCAGACACCTGTTTGCCTATTGAAAACAAAAATCAGAAAACATAGAAAATGGATTTACTCTTGCCTCTTTTATACCCTTTATAATAACTAGTCGTTGTGTGTAGTTTATGTTAAAGCCTTTTCTCCAATTAAGGTAATTCCGATCTTCTAGAATTATAGGTTCAATCTTATATTTGATAGCTGATTCTTCAAAAAATACATCTTAGTAACAAATAAAAATGATAAAATAAGTATGTTGCGGTATTAATAAAATTTATCAATCAGCACACATATACTGTTATCAACGTCAGAAAATTGCAATTTTCTTTAAACAGCATTATCAAAATTTTACAAAAACTGGTTAAAACGATATGATAGTGTTCATAGCTATTTCATGAGACTGTTTGTTTAAAAAATATTTGCAAAATGTTTGTGAAAAATAAAGGAAATCTATCGCATTATGGACCTGATCAAAGATTCTATGAAAACAGAGTTATTGCCCTTGGATTCAATATTTTCAAACATATAATTGATCATTCATATATAACTTAGACATCTGAAATATTTTATAGTTAACAAGATTTTTTGCAATAAATATTGAAAAAGACTCCAGCAAAATTTAAGTTCCTGTTATGCATAAATCTTAATAAATCATTGACTTTGCGAAATCTGATGACGTCACAGGAGGGTGGAAATACTTTAAATAACAGATGAAATGCTAGCGTACCTCTTAGGTACATGATGTTGAACATCATTGTGAAATTATTTTAGCATTTGTAAACCCCTCCAATTTCTACTTAAGTTCATCTTGTTGCATAAATACTAAGAGCAACCCAGGTCTAGTACTTATCAAAGACAAGAGTTTTCTTAAGGACCGTCGCCCACGTAATTTGAATATAAGAATCCTTCTTCTATCCTAATTTGATTTCATTGCATCTTGAGGACGCTTGATACAAAACAAATGAATGCATGAATTGAGAGAGAGAGAGAGAGAGAGAGAGAGAGAGAGAGAGAGAGAGAGAGAGCGAGCGAGCGCGCACTGCAATGACATTACATAAATCCCCACAACAAACCAGACAACTGTTTTGGACTTGACTGAGAAATCAAAAGAATAAATTACATTCATACGGTAAATTGTATTCTCTTTACTTATAAGGTAAATTGTATTCGTTCTACTTAAAAACACATGAATTTAGTTCTCATTTTCATTTTTTTCTTGGAAAAAAGTTTTTTAGTAGCAAGTATCGTTAACATGTTCTATCCTTCGTCTGTACTAAAGATATTAACGGTCTCCTGGTATACGCTAGATTCATCTTGAACCGTTTAAACTTTACTGGTATCGAGCAAACTATTCCCCGCTTTGGACGAGGAGAGCTTTCTTTTACAGTAAAACCACTTGGCCGTGTTATTTTGTAGTTGACGGATTGGTTGGTGGGTTTTTCTTCACAATTCTTAACTTTAAATTACTTCATTGTTTTGAACAATGCATGCATCTCCATAAGTAAAATTGAGCATTTCAATCATTTCTAATTCGACAGCTTTCTGTCCACTTAAGTAAATGCATCACTACACTTGAATATTAACAACTTCCGCTGGTTTTCAATCTTGCGATATAAGATACATCTTCCCCTTCATTTTATGCATGACACTACATGTATAAAGATCACAGGACATAAGATTAAAATCACTGGTGTATAAGAACTCAAAAGGATCTCAAAAGAACTCTTCATTTGAATTTTTACAAAATATCTTGTCTGTTCTCTTCCATACATCATCGAGTTTTTAATCTATGTCAAAGATATATACTTATATTTCATTTTACTTAAACTTTTCTATTCGCTAATTCATGCAGATTCTGGAGCATGGCAGTGATATATTCTTCATATCGAAAACCAGGACATTCTAACATCGACAAACATGACATATCACTTCGAAACAACTTCAAAAAGGATCCATATATAGCACAATTTGTTGATTTTCTAAATCGACAATGTACTTCATGTAGTTATTTTTTCTGTTCAGAATGTTATGACCATTAGAATTATAACATAGTACTTTGCATAATTTGAGAGAAATTATAGGCATGCAAGCAAATCACACAGAGCTGTTTTCACACTTTAGTCAATAAAATCGCCAGTACCAGGACCTATTGGTCATCTTTGTCTAGACAAGACAACAGGCCAATAAAACAATTACCAATTACTGCAAACGTACAAGTATAGTAACATGCCAATAAAGCAATTCCTTATTGTAAACCGTGATTCATCATAACCAATATAGATATACCTACCGTCAGTGTTACTGTCAGCCCTGCCCCTGGTGGACGCCCGCGAAGATACGGGATCCTCCCCGCTGAACACTGGGTTATCATGACCGTTCTTTTCATACACATCTGGCCTGACTGTGACGCTGACGAATGTGCTTTCCTTTAGGTTATTCCTAATGTTCTCTTGTTTCTCACTAGAATGAGCTCTTTCTCGTTTGATGTGTCCACTATACTCATAACGCTTCACTTCGACTTCTTCATCATCACTGTCTTTCGGCAAGTTAAGCCTCAGCTCCTCCTTATTATTCCACTGAGTTGATACGGGTTTGCTGTCTACAAAGTCTTTACTTTTCTCTTGCATTGCTCTCAATTTAGCGCTGTCTGTTTGAGATAACTCTTGTTCATTCACTTCCGGTTTGGTTTCCTTATCGTCTCTGACACCATTCATGTTCTGTCGCATCTCACGTTGTTTATGATCACGTGACTGTCTTTCGTGAATCTCTACTGACGCTGTACGAGGCACGCGACCTTCTAGAGACCCTTTCTGGTGTCGGTCACTCGTTTCCTTTTTACCTCTGTTGGACGATCGGTTTTCCAGATCGTACGGAGAATCGTACTTACGTTCACGTTTCCTGCGTTTGGTTCCTGTTAAATCACTGTGTGTTCGTTGAACCTTCTTCCCGCGCTTTCTATCTTCAAATACGTCACGGTATGGATCATATATGGCTCCTTGGTCGTCCGGATATTCCACTAAAAGTGTTCGAGAATCTGTAAAATATCCTTTTCAATTTAAACGACTTGTGTTACACGTATCAGGAAATTAACAGCATTAGATTCCCTAATTACCGAAAACACATGCACAGTTACGCATATGCAAAAGACAAAGGCCTCTGTGAGGCTAATTTTGACGCACTGCACCACTCATCATATGTTAATCATTATGAATACATAATTTAATTTTCAATTAATTATACGTTGAAGATTTTTTGTTGACAGTTTACTAGATTCGCGATTCTTGTTTTCATCATCCCTAATAAGAGAAATATAAAGATTTCTTTATTGATATTAAGGCTCGTCCGGAAATGGTGGACTCCATGTACAAATTCATGTAAGTTTAAACATCCGTAAACACTCTGTTGACCGAAATCTTTCCATGATCTCGTCTCAGTTTCTTTTGAATGGATATTTCTTCTTTTCGACATCCATAAACAGTGACACGTGTGTATTACGTTGGAGAAATGTTAGCTTTGTGCTATAGGCATCACCCACGTCTATTCTAACGAAACTTTTTTCATTGTATAAAGCTAGTATGTGGAATTAGCGTTTTCGTGCATTTCACAAATAAGTCTCTGTTATTAAATTATCCACACACAAAAAACCAACCCAAATTTAACCAGCTTTACACCAAATAGTAAGTAATAAAGTAAACTTTTTATGTTCCTCTACAACATAAGAATGGCAGGTTGTTTTGATGATGAAGTGAAGGTAAGTATTCGTATTCAATTTTAGGAAAATGTTAACATCAGTTACACCAAACCACACGTAAAGAAAACGATGAGAGAAGAAAAGAAAACAAGAGTGTTAAAATGAAATTATAACACTGCAATAGACTTACAAAATGTCCTCAGCGGAAGAAAGTCTTTTTCAAAAATACAATTGCATTACTTTTGGATACACATTAATTTAGAACAAATTATATGACTTACGTCAAACATAGTAATCCAATCAGTGATGGAAAATTAACCAGACTCATGAAACTTTTAATATCACGTCGGCTCATGTAAAACAGGAAACAGCCTTTTGTATCAAAGCATGTGTTTCCCAAGTGCTTTATTTTGAAGCAGGGAAGATAATGCAGAATTGATCAATTATATCTCGAAGTGATATACATGTACTATAATCTAGAAATTAAAGATGTTGAATTGAAGCAGAAATACGAGTACATCATTAAAAAAAATGAATTTTGTAATTACATCTTTATTTTACTGAAGATAAAAGACATTCAAGAAACACACCTCGAACGCCTCCATAGCCACCTGACGGGTACCCGGCATAAGGGGACGGTGGATAAAGCTCAAGGTAGTTGTTACTGTTAGGAAGACGTCCGTACTGTTCATAGGAGGAGGGGGCCTGCTGACTGTGGTAAATTTGACTGTTTCCTTGATAAACCAAGTAAGCTGTAAATAAGTGAATATGATCAATATTTGTACTCTGTCATATAAGGAAAACACTCATTTCCTATAGCCATAACACTGAAGCACACTGTGACTGAGATGTTTTCTTCTTCTAGAATTGGAGTGTGATATTTATAAATATCATGAAAGATATCATTTTTAAAATTCTGCGAAAAATTGTTTGTTTAAAAATAACTAACATAATCAAAGGATGCAAGTTTATCGTATCATTATATAGAACCTGGGAACTTTAATGCAATACATATATGGTTAATACAACCTTAACCATTATAAATATACAACGCATTACATGTGCCAATCGCAACATTTCATACTAATCTAAAACAAAATCACCTCTCAAGACACGGGAATTTTACTAAATATTGCACAACCAGCATATTCAGTGATTATATTGTATTTACTTAACTACTAATTGCATACCATGCAAAGTTTTTTCCTCATAATACTTTTTTATTGAACTACATGTATTGACATATTGCTAATCTCTATAAAAAGACGTGAATTAAAGAATTTGTATTTAAAAGAAAACTTTCTAATTACTTTGTATTGCATTGCATGACTCTTACATGTCACAACAAACCTATAAATTAACTATAATTTAGTATCATATGATGTAAAAATTCAAAACATACTAAAAGGTGATCATGCAAATATTTGAAAAACACACGAATGGTGTTAAGCTTTAAGGATAAAAATAGAAATAACTCTCTTCCAAATCTACGATCAGAAAAACATTAAATAAAGAGACATTGACATCAATTTTTACTGTGTTGAAAAAAGAGCAAATTCAAGATGGCGCACAGCGGTGAAAAACCGACATGGGTGAGTATTGTTATGTATATAAAGCATTCATTGCAGTATATTTCAAGGTGTCTAAAGCAACTGAAACCAACGTCTAAATATACACTTTTCATGCAGCTACAGTACATACGATAGTAATAATTGTAACTGGTGTAATATGGTTGTCTTTGTAGCGAGCCACTTCGGATCTCTCGGTCCTTATTGATCTGCCTGTACAGTTGTCGATTGTAACCTGTTTCGTTTTACATAAATTAGAATAACTATCTGTGCAGCAAAACTATCTATTTTGCCTTTCTATGTCAATATATTTCCATTTCTTAACCAAACTAACCCTAAAATTGCTTTTTCTTTTTAAAACCTTTCAATCGCTGGAGTGGGTGTTTTATGCAGCCACTTGAAAGTATTATTTGAAAGAGGTTCACATTGTAAACCCATATTAATACTTAAGTATTACAGTCTAATTTCACGAATAAGATTATCCTCAGTGAAATGTGGCATTTATTTATATAAATATATATGGAAAAAAAAATTCAAAGGCATTTGTCACTGTCAAACATCCATCGACGAGTGACATCTGTCCTTCATGGCGCGATTTATGAAAGCAACATGAAACATTAACACTCCATGGTTCTGTATGGATTCATAAATCATGAAAATTGATCCTTCAAGAATAAAAAAAAGTGTTGATAAATAAATACCGCTGAATGAAAGCAATATCAATACTATTCATCAATGTCTATTTCTGAATGGAACAAGTGTTGTTAGCGTGGTTAATTGTCTAATACATGTGGCGTGAGAAAATATTATTTGTAAAATAAGATGACATTTAAAATGGGTAAAAAACAGTTAAGAATTCTTGTGTTTGTTAAAGATTAAGCAAAGTGTGGATGTAATCAAGACGATGAGTTTAAAGTTTAAGAACAAGGAGCAGGTATCGACACCCTTGCGTACACCACAAGACATGGTGTTTAGCGCTTATTACATAATATGTAATCACATATACATATTCAGAAAATGAGTCAAAACAAAATAGATTTCGATCATTAAAATTTCTAAATAGAGGCTCTGGATCGTAGTTTGATTATCGATAATACCCACAGAATCCACGGAACGCAATATGATATTTGTTGAATCATTCTAAACCAGGAAGAGTCCAATTATATCTCTATAAATAAACTGTTTGTGTAAGTTGTCAACGACTAATTAAATAGCGGTACATCTATACAAAGTACGGTTATATTAGAAACGGTATTGCTTACAATAATTTCTATTCATTTAATAGTTTACTGGTAGGAAGTGCATGCTGACATAGCTCAAACAAAAAAGATTTTTTTTCTCACGATGGGCGATACCAGTGGTACACGTTACGCCATTG
Source organism: Ostrea edulis (assembly GCF_947568905.1). Taxonomy (NCBI): domain Eukaryota; kingdom Metazoa; phylum Mollusca; class Bivalvia; order Ostreida; family Ostreidae; genus Ostrea; species Ostrea edulis. The sequence goes on from NC_079167.1 coordinate 68,523,485, forward strand.
CTTATCACGGGTTATGGGCACTAATAGGACATTGAGTGATGAGTCCCCAGGCGCGCGCGACCGATTGATGACCGTAACAAGTTGTAAGGATAATCTACCGCGGCAAACTTATGTCACAAACGTATATATCACTGGTAGGTCAAAAACATTAGAACTGTGTGAAACGAAAGGAAAATGAATATGTGTATTGCAAAAGAAATAAGGCATACCATATTGCACAGCTGCAAGTTAATACATGAACCATTTGAGCTACAGGTATTGATACAAATCATATTAAAATTCAATCTATGGAATACCCAAGTCATGTCAGAAAAAGAAATTAATGGCCTACATATAGAGCATCTTAAAACGAGTATTTATGGCATAGGAAATTTATGAAATGAGTTACAGGATTTAATGTTTCCCTAACCTTGGTGAGGAAAATATTAACATCCGGTAACTCATTTCATAAATTTCATATACCATAAGCACGAGTGTAAGATTATATTTATCACACAACTATCACTAAACGCAAATTCTAATTTACTAATTCACAAGCAGAATGTCACAAATTTTTTTAAATTTAATTTAATTTTTTTATTTATTTTTTTTTTCCTTTTGCTTTCAATTTGATTGTGACATCGTCGCTACGTCACGGTTTGAAGAAACTTGAAATTATTTTCACTTCATAAAAGACTCAAAATCCTCCTGAAACAACCTTGGTGACAAAGCAAGGTCTTTTACCGTCAATGTTAACAATTTCAAAGGATGGCATGTTTTGTTTATGTGGCACATGAATGATTGACCTACCTAATTTGCATAATTATGAACCTGTGTTACGAGTTCATATCGTTTTTCCGAACCCGTGTAATATGAACCTGGAAAAGTACTGTTGTGTGATAAAGTAGCTTTAGAGAGATACAGTTGCGTCGAAGATGATGCTATAGATCTTTGAATATTTTCCTTCTTTCTATTACTCACGTGGTGACAGTCTGTCGTCTGATATAGCCCTCTGCATGGCGGGTTGCTGTTTCCTCTGATTGTCGTTGTAGTACATTTGAGATTTCCCGGGAGTGTAAATAGAGGGCGCTCCCATCCACAGACCATTAGTCCCCACCTTTGGTAACCTAGGGTCGGAGTGCTCCATACGTGGGTCCATTCCGTTGCCATATTTGCTGTTTTTTCCTAAACTTGTGTCATGGCTACCGCTCTGGGGCAATCGACGATGTTTTTCCTCATGTTTTTTCCGTTTTCTTAAAGATAAAAAAAATATTTGTAACAATTATAAGATCAAAGTAATAGTTTTCTCTTTGTATTTACGCATGCTGGTAGCTTCTTAAAGCCCTAAGGTTGAAGTATATTTCAATGAAATAGTAATTTTGTTCTTTTTACAAAGACATAAACTGGCATATGAAACTGCGGTTTTCAGTATGAATAATCTGCCATCTTGACATGAAATATCGCGTTTGGACACGCTGTTGTTTGCATGTTGATTCACGTCCCATTCGAGAATTGTTCCCTGATACAGAGACGTCATCAGCTTTAGGCGAAGTGCCACAAATTTTGACCTGTGTATATGACACTCAGGGTCATAGTGATGTTTCTTTGTCGTGTCTATGCTTACCGAGACTAGGGAATTTCGTTTATAACGTCATATTTGAAAGACCCGTGACTCTGGCTCTTGGAGAAGGAACAAATACTACCTAATTAACACGTCTTGAGTTTGACGTGGCGCAGAGATTGAGTGCCCTACTCAAGCCAACATCCAAAATATTTGATCAGATTGTAATGATTTACATACTTTTATTTCTTGTTTGTTTTCCTGTCTTGCTAAATGACAGAGTCCCCCCCCCCCTCCCAAATTCGATCTGATGCAAAGCAGAAATAAGTTGCTCTAAAAGCAGTCATAAAATAGTATCGTTTTTTATTCCTATAAATGAAATCAATTACTATTAATATTCTTCATGTTGTGGTAAGTTGAGATCGTTTTGGATGAATTTACTTTTTGACAATATTTTCAATTCTAACATTCTTTAAAAAGATATATCTTCTAACGTATCTCTATCATATTCATAATTTGCACTTTAGTTACTGATTTTGTGTTACATTAACATTAACGAATACTGTTTATTCAATATCGTCCGTGTCATCTTTACGAGCTACCATGTACGTTTTTCATACTGATTTTATCATACGTAAAAGAGTGCAACAAGGGACAACATTTTGACTGTAATTATTCATAGTAAGAAATCAAGCAGCTGTGTTTACCACCTTGTTATTCCTTCGGGGCGACAACAAAGTTGGTTGAACAAATCTGATTATCATCCATTCGGAAAAATATAGATTTCCCTGCTGAAATTTACGCCATGCATTGCTTTAGATATTTAACCGGAGGGAGAGTCGTGTTCTACCGATACGGTACATGGTTGTACAAGAAGAAAATCATTATACAAATTTATCTGTCACGTACAATATCTTTTTCTTTCTCTCAAATGGTACACTTTTCACATGGTTAATTGATGTTCCTGTTTTTAAACTTTTTTTAAGGCGACTTGCTACAAACTTTTTTTTCTTCCAAAATGATGAAAATGGATACTAAAGCTGTGATTATACAAGTAAAATGAATAATTTAACCGCATGGAATTTAATTTTTACTATGATTTTTCAATTATGTCCAATACAGTGGGACAACTTTATATAGAGTTATATAGGTAGCGGCAATATATATCACAATATTTGAACATCATAGAAAATGTGCGGGTTACTAATATTTTAGAAATTGAATAGTTGTACTAATTACAAGAAGAAGAAGCCTATATACATATATATATATATATATATATATATATCAATCTTTCTGTTTGTATTATATATATATATATATAAATATAAATCAACCTTTCTGTTTGTAGCAAGTACCTAATCATATTATTTAATATTCTGTATATCTATCTCATAAACTATCTAGCATTGTTCAAAGTTTGAGAAACATCGTTACAACAGTCATATGATATCATTATCAAATCATGACCGTGTAAATTATATTCATAATATTCATGATATATGTAGCAGGGCTCCTCTTATTTGACGTTTTAAGCTAAAAACCGATGTTGTCGTGTTTAGAATTAAGAAGGTCAGACTTTCTCTGGTCTGTTCATTGTATTGAGTTAGATGTGGGGTTAAATACACAAAAATGTACAAAATAATACATGACAACTGAATTTCACAATTCGTGAAGTGGACCACTTATGTCTCAGAACCAAAGAACCGCCATCGCTCTACGATTGCTGATTAAGTTTATGCATGATCAAGTTCATATATTTTCTTGAAACTATTCATAACATATGATAGATTAGGACAATAAAAGCATACAAACACATATTTCTGGTCAGAGATACAAACTCAGAGTGTGAGAATAAGAAGAGAGAAAAGATGTTAGCATAAATACCATGAACTAAATCATATATCATTTCAATAAACATAGAGATTTGTCTGTGATTTTTAAAAGATTTTGTTTTAACATGAGATCGGGAAATTAAAGTAAAATAGTTTATCTTTTAACATAGTTCTTTCGTAGGTGAGAAAATGTGCTATAGTAAAAAATATGATGAAATTCATTTACAAAATTGTCCTTGTTAGAATGCGTTACGCTAATGAAGGAATGTATGTACAGCAAATTAAATTCTTTGTTGGTGGTGTGTTGTTTGTTGTTGTTGTTTGTTAATGTTTTGTATGTGTGTGAATGTTGAATGATATCATTGTTTAAAAAATGAGCGGAGAATTTGTTACATTTATCGATTAGTTTTGTTTTTGACTAAACGAAATAAACGCAAATCTATTAGAACGCATCGACCATATTATTGTAAATATGGTTCATTATGGTGAATATATTTCTGGACAATATTAATTTCGAAAGCACATTTTGACAATGAACAGCAACTTCGGACATTAATAGTATGAATAATGGGAAAATTCATGCTGAAGAAATTCCTAAACGTATCTTCAACAACACGCAATGAACAAACTCTACTCACCCACAAACACAGTAGATGAGGACTGCCAAAACAATCAGGATCACCACCAATCCCGCTAAAGAACCACCCACAATAGCGATCAGTTCGTCGGTGTTCATGGTCTATTTTATTCTATCTGTAAACAAGGAGAGAGTAAAAAATCAAATACTAAAGCGAATTGTTTGTTATTTCGTGCGTATATGTTGACAGTGACTGTGAGTAAATAGTCAGATTTCAGATGATAAGTACTCCGCGGTCACAGATGCAGAGCCAAAAAGAAACTTTTATAACAAAAATCAATATACCCTCACGGAGCGTAAATAGGTGTAAAGTATCCAAAGTAGCTATATTTCGAAATAAATGGTTAATTATCCAGTTAGTTCCGCAGTCGTGACTGCTGTCCATAGGCAGATATCATTTTAACACTCAATTTATTTCATTAAGTGTAAAATAAAAAGACTACAATTGACAGAATAATTTCGGCAACAAAGACTCGTCATCATTCTCTGCACGTAGCAAGCTTACACAAGCATGAAGAATGTAGGTATTTTTATACCACACATCAAATTTTCATATTTAAAAAAACCGTTAATTGTTGTTACGTTTTTAAAACCCACATTTTTGTTTGACCGAAGAGCATGGTTTTCTTATGACTGATGGATTTTTAAAATAATATTTTTGCATTATTACTCCACCGTTTGCACCTTTTGTACGATAAACAAAATATGTTACTATCAGCATATCAAAAGCATATCCCAGTTAAGGGGCAGAACTGCCACTCCTACGTTAGTAATGAGAATTGCACACCAGACATTTTTGTAAAATGTATTGTTTGTGCATTCCTGCATTGCGGACAACTCTGTAACCTGGATAAGAAATTTTCAAAAGTGATTTACTCTTACGATCCAGACAAGTGTCATCTACTAGTTTTCTTAGAATTGTTTTTATGTATAGGTCTGTCCTCGATTTTCATATTGTAAACAGTATTTTTTGTTTATACTTTATAGTTTAATATGGGTCATACTGATGAGTCGTAAAGCTTAAAGCCAATTAACAATCATAATTACAAGAACAATTTTAGATGCAAAGTATGCATGTGTTTCCGACAATTTGATTTCTTTCAATGCTTTCTTGACTTCTCACGGCGTTACCAGATTTAAAACCGTACAAGATTTTTTTTTTATATATTAGATGGAGTCATTACCGTAGTTAAGGGCTCTACAAACACGACCTCTGGCGTTTTCTGTAGCTTGGAGATGGGCATTCTCATTGAAGTTGAAATACGATGTTTGCATACAAAATTTATGCAGTCTCTTTTACCTCATAAAGCTCGCGGTGGGGTCGATTTCAGATATAAATCAATCCACGGGAATATCGGAAGGTGTACCTTTATTGAAATGCACGTGGTAACATAAAGATTTCTTATTCCTCAACACAGAAAAACGTTTGAAAAATGCATTTTTAAAATAATGTACATTTTCTCAGTTGTAATATGTATTTTATTTTACTGTTTATAAGAAGTTTAAAACATTTTATTATTTGTTTGGTTTACATTTCATAATTATTCAGAGAAACATTCAAATCATTATCTTTTATATTCTAACTTGTTTTTTCGACAAATGAGAATTTCTTGAATTTTTATTCAAAGGAACCAAGGGAGAACTGTGTTAATGAAATACAAAATGCAACCATTCCACGTGCATTTATTTATGATATTTTACCTCTACGTCCGTCAACGAGGGGATTGGTCGAGAATTAGGGACTAAGGCTATCTATCCAGCTATGATTTGTACCTGCGTATAAGACGGGTACCTTAATAAAGGTGTTACACGTATGTTTATGAACGAATTAAGTAGCGTAGAGAAATGAAGGGGCGCACCTCGCACAAATATTTACTTTATTGTTGGTTCAATTTACAAGATCTTTGCTACTTTAATGAAAATAAATAAATAAGGTAGATAAAATGGTTTGATCAGAGAGGGGTGGCCACGTACGAACGTCAGAATAGTCTTGCTCAAAAGGGACACCATAAAAATGTCGCTCAGTCAATCTGTTGTTGACACTTCAATAAGTTGGCATTTATTCATTCATCTGTTGTCCTTGCGTAAGCGAAATTACTGTTTGAATAATTCATTGAGTAGTTTTTTTGACGATTAATGAAATACCTACAAATATGCATACATTTTGCATGCGTGGGGTTTCGCGCCGAGCGAGTGAATCCTTATACAAAACACAAACGATATATATATGTCTGTACTTTAGAAATTCAACGTGTTTTATCTTCAAAAGATTTAACTTCTTTTCAGGCAAAATCAAAATATTACCATAGACGATTAATGTAAATTTAGTATATTTTGATGAGGATTTTCCATTGGTTTTGAACAAAATCTTAAACAAAAACATTTGACCATTAAATTAAGCATTATCATTTTCACAAAGACAAATGGCTTCCCTCCAAATGACGAAGTTCACTGAAGCAACAAAGCTTGAGAATGATCCGCCCGTGTCCTTTCTATTGTAATGTGAACTGACAAACAACATGTACAAAATTCAATTTCTTTGAAACCTTCCTTAAAAAGGGACTTGAAAGAGATTAGAGTCACTGAATAATGTAGTAAAGGCTTCCAATGGAAATCTTATCAAGCTCGCCAAAGGACGCGAGTCTTACAACGTACAAGGCGATTGCACTTGTTGAATGACCTGACAAGATTTTCTTTGCATCACAATAGGCGGGCATAGTGGAAGAACGATTTACAACGCGAATGTAATTAAATTGTAATTAGTGCACTAGTTGAGAGTAATTAAGACATGCCATAGGTCCACACAGGACCTACATTGAGCTTTGTTCGTTATGATATTAAAATGATTTAAAGAGACGCTCATAAATGTGTTTAAACTGGTATTCCCCTATTGCCGACATAATAAAGGAAACATGATTTGTTTATCGACGAAATAAAGGTAGTCACTGAACCACGTACAATTCACCGAAACATCACTTCCTCAATAACCTAATTATAAGATAACTGTACTGCTGTTACAGAGAAAAAATACATCTCACAAATCGATACAAAGAAAACAGTGAAGAAAAATCTGAAGAGTTCGTACACAACTTACTGAGTACATCCACTTCTCCATGTAACAAATATCCCCGTCAGTGTATATTCCATAAAAATTCGTGTATTTGCAAATTACTCCATGAAATATGACTCAAGAATGACAAATGTACAAGACAGGTAAATTTCACCTGAAGGGTCACAAGTCGATTTCACCTACATCCCATGTCAAATGTCCTACTTCAGACAGAAACGCACGAACGTTGAATGGTCCTATCACACAAAGTCCGAATTCAATCTCTTGGATTCAATTCAAGTATCTTTTAATACCATTACTCGAGAGGGGCAATTTACCTGGTAACCTAATTCAAAAACATTTTCGTAGTAAACTAGGTTCAAGCCATGCGTACTCGACCAAATCACCGTTTCGCATCGCTAGCGGCTTTGTATGGATATGGTGCGCTTCGTCTAGTCCTGGGCTGTAATTTAGCCAAGGATTATCTGTACCTACGAGGTTTGGGCGTTGATTAAATTGCAGTAACGGATATATAATGAAATTATTCACTAATTACATGTGTTTCATTCATTCGCTATGCACTATGGATAATTTCCAAACGCCTCGAAATTTACATTAGAACGACCGGGTCGATGTCATTCAAAATTGTTCAATAAACCTTGAAACATGTCATAAAATCTTCTTTCAGTTTATCAATATACATGCTTTGCTTGATCAATGGTAACATATTGCGAGTTACAACGTCGCCCATATTGTCATGGAAACAAGTTAATTAAAAACATTAAACAGGACTCATCAATAGTTTATTGCATATTTTTGAAGTTGAAAGTTTTAACGAAGAGAGACGAATTCTCCCTTTGTAAAATAGGCTGATTGTTTCCCGTTGACTGTCAACAATGAAGGAGAAACATTTATTCAAACCATTGACGAAAATATTAAAGATACGATGTAATGTGCTTATATATACCCTTATTGCGAAGTACGAGTAGATCCTATCTTTGTACCGTGGCAAGTGGAATTAATACCCAAAGTGCTGCCAAAAATATTCTGCGAAACATCAACTAATTCAAACTTTAACCTTTGCATTAATTTTTTTCTGTTCTAGAAATAAAAGACGAAACTCCTTGCCAAGTTTGCTGTGCTCGATCTACAGTTCCTTATCTTCGAGGGGTTTGTTTTTGGCATAAAAATTCCTACATTGGCCTAGTGAATTTTCGACATTGGTCCCCGAAATAAAATCAAAGATATGAAAGTAGGTACAAATCTAGATTTATAGAATGGTGGGGATCAGGGGCGGATCCAGGATTTGTGGTTACGGGGGTCGCCACTTTATGAAGCAGTGGGTCCAGCTCGAAGCCCTGGTGGGGGTCCAGGGGGCGAAGCCCCGGAAGCTCCTGGATTTTACAGATTTTATGGGGCTTGAAATATTTCTCCTATAAAGTCATTTGTACTATTTTCTATCATTTTAATAAGGTGAAATTAATAAAATCACCCAAATTTTAAGGGTTTTTTGGAAAAAATTAGGTTCTCCCAATAAAGTAATTCAAGAAATCAAAGGATTTTGTCATTTATATCTCCGGGAGTGGAAGAAATTATTGCTTCTTTTATCGTTTAGTACATTTTCCGAAACAAGATACCGCGATTTACCTTAAATTTGAAAATTTTAGGGGAGCCGGAATCCGCCACTGGGGATACTTAGGCTGCAGGTCGTCGTTGAAAAGACTTTATACATATGTCTCGGATACATCCGTTTATTTATTGACTGCTAATCATCACGAAGAGTTACTGCAACAGGCGTTTATACCAAATCAAAGTGCAATTTTTATGCGATAAGATTTTGTATTACATGTAAAATTCATGAATATCAGTCAAGCCCATGTATATTGCTTTTGAGCATGAAATAATTAATTAGCGTAAAACGAAGTCGGTAGCTATATCACCCGAGAGAAATGCACGATCTTCGGCTTTATTACCAAGTCTGGTCGATGAAAAATGATACACATTTACAATAATTTCGTGTTGCCTACGTGACCAGAAATGTTTTAAAAGCAAACATGTGCATGGTCTACACATGAGCCGTTGTAAGATGATTTCCGAGACATGCAAGTAAATGAATATAGGCGAATTTGATACAATGAAAATTTTCCGACACAATGATTATCATGTGCTTGTGTAAGGGGGCCTCAAGAACGACATGTAAAAAAACCCCACCTGTGCCAGTGTGAACATTTTAAACATCGTCTTCCGGTGTACGCTGCTGAGTAATGTTGTTAAAATATAATCGCTTATTTCAAATATAAACTGAACGTGACTGAAGTTTATCTTCAATAAACCTTGGAGTGCAACGTTGTCCCCTTACAGCGAATTTCTATAAAAACGAGGCTTGTAGCTGGAGGAAACTGTATTTTAACCATTTATAATGTATCTTCTATTATAACTCAATATTTTGATATGTTCGTCGTCTGTTTTGATATATTAAAGGGGGAAAATAATCTCTTAATCTTTTGAGTCAACAAGTTTGTGCTAGAGTCTTCACAGTTAAACGACACAGTCTTTGGCATTCGAAAAAAAAATAATATGCTTCCTGTTCCCTATTGGTTATTCTAATTAGTAAGTCTACCAAGTTATATAACACCCATTCTGATCGACTGAGTGAAAGAAATGAAGATCATATTCAAGACACTGTAATTATGAGTTGCTGAGTTGTATTTGCAAAGCGATTTTCCGTCCCTTGTGCCTGTAATCATTTTCCCGGAGCGAAAGAAAATATGCATATCGCAAGATTTGAATTTCATCGCTTTCAAACTCGAAAACTACGCAAAATATTTTATTTAAAACACATTTAAAGTAGTTTTAGGCATAAAAAGAGTTAATTTTGCTGAAAAAATGAAAAAGTTTAGAAACATGCGTTGTGTCCTTTAAGATACGTCTATGTAGACCGCCATTGCTAAGGCTGCTTTCGCGTCTGTTCTGTGGCTATGGAATTGACATGGATAGGCAATGTAATATAGTAGAAACTAATGGGGTTCCACCCTCAACATCTGTGCAGACACATGAAACTTAAACTTAAAATCTGCAATGTCATTCTTGATGAATATTGAATTCTAATTCATTAAATACACAATAAGATAATCGATATTGCTGATCGGGTGTACTGTTATATACGAGGCCTAGAACCACTCTTTGTAGGACTTTTAAGTTGCACAACAACAGATTGCATATGGATTTTTTCGATTTCACCCCACAGTTCACAAAATAAATGATGTGGTCTTTATTTTCGTTCTTTCAATTTTCGCTTGAAAGGTCCATTTATCTATGAAAACGGGTATTTATATGCGACATCCATATACCCCCGACGAAGCAATCATGGATACGATGTGCGTCTATTCACCCTTTGTTACCACAGTGTTTCAATGTGTCAGCATTCCCGTTTCGAGTCGCGAGTAAAATCGATTTACGTTGGGTGTGGTTTATAATTATCTGTCATTTGATCAGCCCCGACAGAAAAATATGTGTTCTTCCGATGTTTTTACAGATTTATCTTTGTCCCATTGTGTGTTTGTGGTGCTCCATTTCTTCGGTCGGTGTTGTAGACAAGTATTCATACAATTAGATATTTCTATGTCACCTCGGTTTCACTGTAGTTAATTTTATCCGTATGTTTTATTACTAGTTATTATTATGACGGTATTGATGATTTGGTTTGTATTATTCCAAATTCGCATTTTTGAAGCACTCACACAATTCAGAGTCTACGCCTAAATGGGTTTTTTTCCTACAATATAACATATACGCCTTTTATGTTTAATTTGTACAAATCGATTTTTAAAAAAAATCAAAATTGATTTTCTGATCTTTATTAACTTGAAACACATGGTCCGGGCGATGATTTTATGAACGTCCCCGAACCATTTCAGCGTCATCATAGAATTTATTGCTTTAAAAACAAACTTGAAATGAAAGATGAAAACCGTGGTAAAGGCTTTTGATTAATTCATGTACATGTATATATGGAATTCACAACAGCAAAACTGAAAACAAAATTAATGTTGTCGCTTTCTACTCTATCTCATTAGGTACATGTACGTGCATGTATACTCAAAATGTCATCGAACTCCATTGCTAGAATTTTCTACATCTTAGACAGCGTTGCTCAGTCTTGATATTCATTCAGTTTCCAATTACTCAAGTACGTAAGAGATATGATGCTTTAATCGATGAGGGTAGGTGCTCATAATGATGTCCCTAAATTGTCGTGCCCTTCATTTCCCCTTTACATGGTAATTTTAGAGGTCAAATGTTATCGCTCATTGAGTCAACCATAGTAATATAATGTCATCGTCCGATAAATGAACTTGATGCCCCACCCGGTCAAATTGTTACCCATGGTCTAAGTGCTTCGTGAAGACGGCTATTTATCATATCAGTGTTTAAATCGGAATCTTGAGTTCCGATCATCTTCGATGTAGGAATTCTATCACGCTTGATCAATGACATACCGTAGCTTGTTCATTGCATGGATACGAAGTCAATGACTTTCAAACTCGAACACAAAGAAGAAAATTTACTTAAAACTGATAATGAGAATCTCAATATGTAATTATGATTACCGTACTTTTTTGATACATTATATTCATCAATAAAGGATTATATTACTCAAACATTGCCTCTATAAAGCATTAGAAATAAGTATGCTGAAATTACTGATATATATATATATATATATATATATATATATATATATATATATATATCTCCAAATGTGAAAAATTGTCTCCGTGTCCGTGTCCAGTAATCAATAAGTAAAATATTAAATAAAATATGACAACAACGTGTTGTCATAATTTATTTAATATTTTACCCATATATATATATATATATAATGATTCTTGTCGAAAATAACATTGTTTGGGTATGATTGTATCTATGATGTCACAAAATGAACACTTTTCTGTGAATTCCCTAAAGTACAGCCAAAAAGTTCAAAATATTATCCATATTGTATTTTAGAAATAATCGAGCGGGGGCGTGGTCGAACTCCAATTTCACATACAGTGTATTTTATCGATATAATCATTGTGCACACTATATACCACTAAACAGTGTCTGGTCATCGAAGTAAAACATGTGTATCATATGTTTGCTAAACATTGCTATTCTAAAATATGAAATTATGCAATTTTCGTGACGTCACAACTAAATAATGAAATCATAAGGGGAAGCAAGATGACACCATCGAGTTGTATATTGCATTCACACACACGTAGTTCTAAATCAAAACAGGATTTCGGAGGTAGAAACTAATCACTGTTACCCCGATAAGTCTTTTTTCCTACCTAATTTACAAATTTAATAATATTTGGATAAAATTGATTTCTAAAAACTTAAAATATTTCGTACTTGGAATGAATTCCATTGTTCTGACCAGATTCCTAATTATTTGTTTAACCCTAAAAAAAAAAAAAAACCACGTCATTGACAACAAACTACTCTAGATTACGTAATATGACAATGGGTATTGTATCCCGCCACTTTTAGCTGCTACATAGTCCTTTATATTCTCTGTGATATAAATCTTACAAAAACTCTCATTATGATGAAAGCTCCTTTTTAAACAAAAATTATCACAAATTACGCGGGCTTAGACATGTCGATATCGGTATTAGCTATCATTAGCTATAGTAATGCAAGTTTAATAAGTTTATTTCTTTGTTCAGAAATGACCAAGTAAGCCTTTCTTTAAGCCTCTCCTATTCAATCATATTTACGGCCGAGGTTTAACGCATTTTAAAATGCAGATCTAATAACAAAATTAGCCATCTGATCTGGCCTTTCATTTGTACTTTATCGCTTTCAATAACCAATATGGTGTTTTATCAATCGATCACATTTAAAGTATATACATACTTATATACGTCTACTCAATACAGAATACCGAACACATTAAATTACTATTTCTCAGATCCTTTCTAATGTTAACTTATGTAATAGAGAATAATCTGTTTCCTTAATAAATCAGAATAAATATTCAAGATCCATCATAAGTCATACTATGTGATGTTTACATTAACTATAGTTTGGTCTGTATCATATAATGTTTACATTATACAATTATTGCTGTTTTTGAGGTCAATACGATAATTTAGATACCTGAGGAGTGCAATATTCACCGAGCCCGAAGGTTGAGGTGAATATTGTACTTCGAAGGTGGCTAAATCATCGTATTGACCTCAAAAACAGCAATAATTGTTTTATTATATGATTAAAAATCCCTTCAAGATTGTTCTTCGCTTTAATTGTAAGTTTCAACGACCTATTTTTGGTCCTATGTGGAAAAAATAATTCCTTATGTTCACCTGGAAGGTCTATTTTTGGTCCTATGTGGAAAAAATAATTCCTTATGTTCACCTGGAAGGTCACGTGCAGGTAAACATAACGTAGTATGATTTCTACATTGTTGGATCTCAGCCAATGAGAGAGCTAGGAATTATTCAATCATATAATAATAACTAATGTTTAATCTGTATGATATCATGTTTACATTAACTAATGTTTTATCTGTATCATATAATGTTTACATTAACTAATGTTTTATCTGTATAATATAATGTTTACATTAACTAATGTTTTATCTGTATCATATAATGTTTACATTAACTAATGTTTTATCTGTATCATATAATGTTTACATTAACTAATGTTTATCTGTATGATATAATGTTGACATTAACTAATGTTTTATCTGTATGATATAATGTTGACATTAACTAATGTTTTATCTGTATGATATAATGTTGACATTAACTAATGTTTTATCTGTATGATATAATGTTTACATTAACTAATGTTTATCTGTATCATATAATGTTTACATTAACTAATGTTTTATCTGTATGCTATAATGTTTACATTAACTAATGTTTTATCTGTATGATATAAGTTTTACATTAACTAATGTTTTATCTGTATGATATAATGTTTACATTAACTGATATAAGTTTTACATTAACTAATGTTTTATCTGTATGATATAATGTTTACATTAACTAATGTTTTATCTGTATGATATAATGTTTACATTAATGTTTTATCTGTATCATATAATGTTTGTATACATTAACTAATGTTTTATCTGTTTTATATAATGTTTAGATTAACTAATCTTTTATCTGTAATAAGCCCTTGTGTTTTAGTGCTTTCAGCGAAAGCACTTTGTCGCACAAGTAACTTTTCAATTTGACATAACAGCCTTTGGATGGATGGAGATAGATAAATAGATAAATAGATAGATAGATAAAGATAGATAGATAAGTTTAATCCCTAGATATAAAACCACGCACAAGTATAAGGATGTATCAGCAGACCTGTAGCTCTCTAGGTCTGTCCCAATATTCTCCTTAGAGAGCGATAGATCTGCAACTAGTACATATATATGAGACTGTCTGTGTTCTTTTCATATCATCCATAACACAAACAACGTAAATCTTTCATTCCGTACAAAATACATTTTGCTAACATTAATGTACATTTGTTTTGATTATGTTAAGTTTTTTCAAAAGTCTTTTTTATATAAAGTCTAAGAACATTACCTATAGATGGCACTTTGCATATCGCCATATATCTTATTCATTTTGCTGTTAAGCTTTACTGGTATTTATATGTATGTGCATTTTGTCATGCATAACATTTGGTAATGAATTATAAAATAAAAAAGATACGAAATCATTGTTTTAATGTTGATTCCGGTTTTAGAATGTTAAACGTATAGTCAAGGTTTTTGCGTGTCCCTTCCCTTAATTTTTGGTCTTTTGTTTAGAATGACTAAAACTTTTTCAATTTTCTAACCTATGTGCTGCGCCCACATTCCAAAATCTGTAAATCATTTTTTTTGGTGTCATTGTGTGTTCTTAAAATTTATCTTCCCCTATTGTGTGAAGTATATAGAGCATAAAGCTTATATTCTAGATGTTATTAGAAGACTGGGTCCCCTTCTCAAATTCCTTTACCGCTTGAGGGGCTTTCTTAAAAACTTAATTTGATACACGAATTATTCTAAACCCGTGATTTTGAAACATAAACTTTGATAGTATTTCAAGGGATGATACAATGGGGGAACGTCTCATGATGTAATTTTAAAAGGAATATTCTGACTGAAGCTCTCAAATATTCTAAAACCACTAACATTTTTGGGTGTGTAATTACAGGTCGGGTTTTGCCTTTCACGGTTTGATAGGAAAGCACCAGGAAGAGCTGATAAAAAGGAAGAAATTTTTAATGTAAATTTAATATGAAAAATAAAAAGCACGTTTCAATCCTTTGTACAAATATTCAATGCGTACCCTTCCGAATTCAATCTAACCGGGATTTTAGAGATAAAAAAGGCTTTAATAGAGCACACAGTTTCAAAATATGGGCCAGATAAAATAGCATTCGTTGTATCTGAGTTTTCGGGTACACGCCCTTTACCAATCTAAATTCCCCCAAGTAGGCATATATGATATATTTACACACCTGTTGAATACACAGTTTTGAAGGTCAAGGATTTAAGTGAAAATCACAAGCAACGTTACACTCGTTTAAAACTTTTTACAGATTAAAATGTATAGTGCAAGCACCTAGTGTCAGAAATGTACACAAAGAAAGAACATACACATGATTAAGTAGACCCCGCAAATGTAAACACCCATCAAATATCCAATACAATAAATGTTAGGGATTTCAATCGATATAACAATTTCCCGGTGCAAAAGATAATCTGCTTTTCTATTTTTACGCATTGCAATGTAGGAAGAGACATGGAAACGGAAAATCAATTGAAAGAATCTTACCTTTAAGACAGAGTCTGTATTCTGTAGATATTCTTCACAAGATCGCCAGCAATCTCCCTGTACTCTTTCAAAGTTATAAAACACGTCGACTGCCCTGTCATGAATTAATAATTCATTGATTAAAATCGTTGTATTGCAAAAGGCACTTGTCCTTTATTCCGACGCAGGGTCACTCCAACGAATTAAAAACACAAACGAAATATTCAAATGTGGTCAAAACTGAGAGCCTCAGTCACGAGGTAAAAATCTCCGGGATACACCCCATGACTAACTGTACAAGTTTCGACATCGACCAATATCCATTTAAAACCTTAGCTCTCACCCCTTTTTACACGCAGTTAAATATTATTACTTTAAATGGCACATATGTCATTTAAAACACCCGGCAAAGTCCCAATAATACAGACATGCGTTGGGTATAGATATTGGTTCGGTCGTTATTGAAAAACAGAATTATCGGCTGAATTAATTTGTCTGTGGTCTGAGATACCTCGGCTCCCGGGGTATTTGATCTTTGGAACGAAAAGCAGATTCTTGGCACGGTAAGCCTATCTGTGCTTCATGAATCATTCATTTCGGGTGGTACTCTCGGAGTAACAAGATAGGACTAAATGTCAGATCACGACACAGGGTTTTATGCTTAATGTAAGACGATACGGGGCATAGGAAAATTCAATTTGATATCATTGTTTTTTCTCTGTATTAATATATTCATTGTCACGGGGAAGCATATTACTTTTTCACACGAGCTTATTTTCGAGATGTTCAACATATGTGGGTATGTACGACTTACCCTGGTGTGTCCATGGTGTGTCTAGCTTTCATAAATCATACAAAACAGACAGTGTGTAAAGAAAATGCAGTTCAAAATATTTTTAAGGTATTCAACTGTGTTTATTTAGATAATATCTGTTCAAGATGACCTCACCAGAAGTGCATGTAAGTACTATTATTAGTACATGGGCATTACACCCGACCCAGTTGGACATATATATGTGTCAATTTAAATATTTATCATGAAAAATAAATGTTTGTTGTACGTGGATGGAATAAAATACTGTCAATTTAGGAGTGGGATTTCCTCAAAGGATTTTGGTACTACTGTACTAACCACATACAAAATATAACATTTCAATTCAATCAGTAACATAGTTATCAATAATCATATGCCGAATACATTTGTTTAAAAAAGACATTTTCTTTCATTATAATGCACACGGCAACCTGATAGAATTTTTTTTTTTCAGTTTCATTTTTAAATTCAGTCATACAGAACAGTGTTATTATACGACATGCTAATTCAAACATATTTTTATTGAGAAACTCAATAGGATCGGACAACAGGCATAGACTACATAGGCCCTCTCCCAAATACAAAGGTCAAGTACAAAGTTATGATTGATAACAGGATTATTTGAAAATGTGACAATATTGTAATGAGGTTTACATGAAAATAGTTAATAAGAGTTTTGCTTTTGACATCGCTGTTGTGTGTTGTAAATTTATCAAATGTATTTGTAGAATATATGATAGAACACGATGCTTTATGAGAGCCGTCTGGTTGGTATGAAATATTCCGTGATCTTTGAAGAGTAAATTTCCTGTAGTCTAGATATTTAATTTCACGTATTTTGGCAATTTAGAATTTGAAACTTTTAGATCTATTAAAGGAAATTAGTTTTGCGCATTCAATGTGACTTTGTATGTTGCAATGGTTATGGCTAAGTCATCAGACATTTGAACGAATTTTTTTTTCAGATGGGCATGTAACCGAAAGTTGATTTTCATTTCTCTGTGGTTTTGATAAGACACTAATTTAAGGCTATCTTTAAAATGATGACCAGCAGTTTTTCATTCAAAAATTAAATTGAAACAAAATATATTTTAAAAAGAAAAACCCCATAACAATTCTAAAATAGAAAGAAGCAATACATAGTTGCAAACAAAGAAATAATGGGATTTTACGATGTAGACATTTTTTACTCGGGAGACTACTTTTTATACAAAACAACGAACAATGCTGCACTCTGAAAATAGCAGGCGTCAGTAGATTTAATAAGTCTGGCAAACGGAAACCCTACAGTGCATGTCACGTACACAATGTTTCAGTTTTTTCACACTAATATGGGTTTTATTTTCCTTGCTCAAATATCAAATTTCGCTCAAATGAATTAATTCATTTTCGCTCAAAAGGACTTTTTCTTCTTCCGTCAAACACCCACTTTCTTGTTGTTGTTGTTTTTGTTTTTTTTGGTGGGGGGGGGGGGGTGTCATCAATTTGTTCAACTGTACTCACAGCATGTGCCCTGGGCCCCTAGTGACATTTTTGCACTGGTCAAAGGAAAACAAGCCCAGTTACAACCTCTCACAATCAGAGTTATCTTTCCTATGTATATAATCTCTACACGCAGTATATCTTGATTTATCTCCCTTTTATCCATCGCCGGATTGTACTAGAAGAAAAAAGCTAGTTAGGGTTCCATGGTTTTGATGTCCGAATGATATTGTACACGACAGTTAATGTGATGAAAAACCAAGTGTGATATAAATCTACGCATTGTGTCGTCTGCTGTCGCATGCAAGATGCTTTATCGCTCTTTTAAGAATACTTTAAAACAACACTTCCTGCTACTCAATATGGTCACACCCAAAATAAATGGGTCAAACGATTGTTTACGATGTATTTCTGTTGAATGCACTTAAAACGAAGGCATGCTGTTTTTCTGGGTTTTTTTGGTTTTTTTTATTCGTGTCTTCAGCATCAAATTCGTTTCAAGCAGCCCCACTTAATCTTTGAAATCAGACTAAGGTAGTGTTTAAGGTAATGCCAAAGTCCACCTGGCTAGATTTCTACTGCCTGGTACACATGTTCTCATCCAGAGTTTCCTCTGCGACATGTCGGTAGCATTATGTGGAACATGTTTATCTTCATTTCACAAATATAAATCAAGTCAACTTATTCGATTCCAATGCAGCAACTTCAAATCAATGGAAACCACATCCAAACAATGCCCAAATATCCGTGATGATTTAAGTCACAAATATTTGTTTGGGGGTTGTTTTTCTGTATTTATAGCGCAGTCGTACGGGTTCGATCGCAACTCGGCTGGTAGAGCACCTGGCTAGATAATTAGGGGGAGGACGGGTTCGAATCCCTCCCTGTTTCACATAAAATGTGACAGAATTGATTATTAAATCTAAAATGTTTTGATGACTGACAATGAAAGTTAAAAAGAAAAACCTTCAATTTATTTTTTTTCTTAAATAAACACATGATTCTGACATAAATCAAGTCGGTTAATTAAAGCGGAACCATAAAAATAGCTGTTACTACAAAACATGTCTATTTATGTCGACGTGATGAGTCTTTAGGTTTGATAAACCAAAGGAAAGCAACTGTATAGTATTACAAGAATGATGTGAAGTAAAACGCAGCCACTCCACCTCAAGAAAACACCTAATTCAAACCTCCAGAATACACTTAATCTAAACCCACAGAATACACCTAATCCACACCTCAAGAATACAACTAATCCATATCTTCAGAATACACCAATCCATACCTTCAGAATACACCTAATCCATACCTTCAGAATATACCAATCCATACTTTCAGAATACACCTGATTCACCTCACCACATACCTCCAGAATGCACCTAATCAACACCTCCATAATACACCTAATCCACACCTCCATAATACACCTATTCCATACCTTCAGAATATACCAATCCATACCTTCAGAATACACCTGATTCACATCACCGCATACCTCCAGAATGCACCTAATCCACACATCCATAATACACCTAATCCACACCTCCATAATACACCTAATCCACACCTCAAGAATACACCTAATCCATACCTTCAGAATATACCAATCCATACCTTCAGAATACACCTGATTCACATTACCGCATACCTTCAGAATACACTTAATCCACACCTCCAGAATACATATAATCCACGCCAACACACCTCCAGAATACACCTAATTCACTCCACCACATACTGATACACCTAATACACTATACACCGGTAACACACCTCACCACAGCTCGATGATACACCTCACCACCCCCGATAATACACCTTACCACACTCCGATAATACACCCTACCACACCCCAATTATACATCCCACCACGCCCCGATAATACACCTCACCACATTCCGATAATACACCCTACCACACCCCGATAATACACCCCATCACACCTCAATAATACACCTCACCACACCCCGATAATACAACATACTACACCCCGATAATACACCCCACCACACCCGATAATACACCCCCAACACACTCCGATAATACACCTGACTACATCCCGATAATACACCCTACCACACCCCGATAATACACCCTACCACACCCCGATAATACACTTCACCACACCCCGGTAATACACCTCACCACACCCCGATAATACAACATACCACACTCCGATAATACACCTCACCACATTCCGATAATACAACATACCACACTCCCATAATACACCCCACCACACCCGATAATACACCTCACCACACCTGATAATAGACCTCACCACACTCCGATAATACACCCCACCACACCTGATAATACACCCCACCACACCCCGATAATACACATTTCCGATAATACAACATACCACACCCCGATAATACACCCCACCACACACGATAATACACCCCAACACACTCCAATAATTACACTCCATACACCCAGATAATACACTCCATACACCCCACTACACCCGATGATACACATAATATACCCCATTGCACACACCGAGAATTACACTCCACCATAGCCTGTGAATACACTCCATCCACTCCACCATAGCCTAAGAATAACCCTACAACACCCCGACAATGCACCCCATAAACCCCACCACACCCCGACAATGCACCCCATAAACCCTACCACACCCTGACAATGCACCCCATAAACCCCACCACACCCCGACAATGCACCCCATAAACCCTACCACACCCCGACAATGCACCCCATAAACTGCAATACACTCCGACAATGCACCCCATAAATCCTACCACCCCCCTACAATGCACCCCATCACATCCCGACAATGCACCCCATAAACCACACCACACCCCGACAATGCACCCCATAAACCCTACCACACCCCGAGAGTGCACCCAATAAACCCCACCACACTCTGACAATGCACCCCCATAAACTCTACCACACCCCGACAATGCACCCCATCACATCCCGATAATGCACCCCATAAACCCCACCACACCCCGACAATGCACCCCATAAACCTCACCACATCACGACAATGCACCCGATAAACCCTACCACACCTCGACAATGCACCCCATAAACCCTACCACACCCCGACAGTGCACCCCATAAACCCTACCACACCCGACAATGCACCCCATCGCATCCCGACAATGCACCCCATAAACCACACCACACCCCGACAATGCACCCCATAAACCCTACCACACCCCGACAATGCATCCCATCACATCCCGACAATGCACCCCATAAACCACACCACACCCCGACAGTGCACCCCATCACATCCCGACAATGCACCCCATAAACCACACCACACCCCGACAATGCACCCCATAAACCCTACCACACCCCGACAGTGCACCCCATAAACCCTATCACACCCTGACAATGCACCCCATAAACCCCACCAAACCACGAGAATGCACCCCATAAACCCCACCACACCCTGAAAATGCACTCCATTCCGATCAAAAAGGTGTTTCTTATTACATATGATGGTTACGTCTGTAAACAATTCTTGTTTTTGTGGTTTGTGATTATGAATGTATTGGTTGTTTAAAAAACAATGAAATCGTGGGAGGATTTTCATAACCGGCGACCGTGATCAGAATGGAACAAATTTCCGGTTTTAAGTCTTACATAACATATTTTGAGTGAAATCTTTGAAAAACAACTATACAATTTGTAAAAAAAAAAAAGTATTTAAAAATCCCCATGTAATTTAGAATCAAGGTTCTTAAATGGCCCTTGGGGCTACGGGATTCAGAAAAATCAGCTACAATCAGGGGCGGATCCAGGAATTGCGGTTAGGGGGGTGCAACTTTATGAGGCAAGGGATCTGGTGGCCGTCTTGAGGCCCCTAGTTGGTCCAGGGCAAAGCCATGGTGGGGGCCCAGGGGGGGGGGGGGGGGGCTAAACCCCCAGAAGTTGCTGGATTTTACAGATTTTATAGGGCTTGAAATATGTCTCCTATGTAGTCAGTTTTACTATTTTCTGGCATTTTTAATAAGATGAAATTGATAACATGACGCAATTTTTAAAGGGTTTTGTAAAAAAAAAAAAAAAAAAAAAGAAAGATATAAGTTCTCCCAATAAAAGTAATTCAATAAATCAAAAGATTTTGTCATATCGTATACATTTTTCTAAACACGAGACCACAGTTTGCTTTAAAGAAAAATTTAAGGGAGGGGGGCGGCTTCGCCCCTTTAAATTCTTCGCCCCTTTAAATAATCTGTAGTAAATACATGTAGTATTGGGGTAAGAATAGGGTCATTTGTAATTCAGGCAATTAATTACATACCCTGGGTGTGACCATGTGTGGCAATTCCAAACTTTGTATTTGATGAATGACCTTTCAGCTTTGACCTTTCAGTTCACCACGTAATACGCCAGTTTCGAGATTAGAGCTCTCCTGTGTAGGAGGTGCATTTAGTGGAACTTTGAATGCTTAGGTTGGATATAGTGCATCGTCGCAAACCACGGGTTATTTGTTCATTCTATTTCACAAACCCGTGGCTGCCTGCTACAACATTCTTATGAATATGAATGACTACCATTCAACCAATCAAATAATGATCTGAAGATTTTTATCAGAAACTTTCTCCAATGAATTATCCAATGAAAATCATCGACATATCCTCTGTTCGGAATCAGAGTAAACATGGCGGCAATTGAAAGTAATGTGTATCGAAAGTCATCGTTGCAAACCACGGGTTATTGTTTCATTCTATTTCACAAACGTTTGTCAAATAGAATGGTTTGCGACGATGGACAGAGTGATACTACAGTCAATGAGAAAGATGATCAAATGTATAAAAACCGACTTCTTTTTAAATACTTGATGTAGGAAATATAAAATGTTATCAAAAGAAATGTTTTACTAAAGTGGAAACATAAATACAATGCCATATTTCCAAGCAATGTCCTGGATATGATAGGTAGGAGCAACAAAATAACGTGATGTAATAAGAATTCCAAGTATTTAATTACCTTTGAATACTTACCGGTATCATTTACTTAGTTTATGTATCAGTCGAAATTGGGTGATGAAACTGTATGATAAATTCACTGAGCAGATTCACTTATGCAGTGATGAATATCTGTCCCACTCCCGCGTGTAAACAAGTTGTTTTGCACGTTACTAAGTACGAGAGTCCTCCAAATGGAAATACCTCGAACGTATCTCGAAACTGGCGTATTGGTGAGGCCCATGGCCTTTTTGTTTACTTCGATGACAAACATCAATGTCGTAAGGATTTACTTACAGTACTTTTTTTCAAAACTTATAGGCCTGTAATACAGATATTGCTCTATTACAGGAAAATAAGAAGAGAACTTGCAAGAAAGTAAAAAAATATTATAGAAGCAAGTGAAATGATTAATTCCAAGACAAAACCTGTTCTAAAATATAATCAATGAGAACGTGATACTGTACACTAGGAAAGATAACTCTGATTTCGAGATAAAGAAAACATTCGCGTTCCCTCGCATCTGAGACGCTGTTGTCGTTCTTGGGTTTTCTAAACCAAAAATCATTTTCGTAAAAAATAATATGAATCATGGACGAATCCAGCAAAATCTCCCCAGCATTTTACCATATAAAGATTCAATACAAAAATGTAAAACAAACATTTTGCTTGTGTTCTAGATGGATTCGTTACAATTATACTAAAACATGCTCTAAATCACAGACACATTGTAATTGAAATGACAGAATTGTTTGCAGACATACCTTAAAATATCGATTAATGAAACAATTGACGAGAGTAGCATGTGTGCGATCTAGACAAATATTAATCCCACCAGATGAGCTGATTTTTCTAATTAATCTGATTTTTTGTTACAGCCAAGATGGTGCCCATCGAAATATAAAATAGATAGAAAGAACAAGGCCTATTGCCATCATTAAGCACGTAGTAACAGTTGGAGGGGGGGGGGGGGGGGCAGGGACACTTTCGTTTGACAACACACTGCTTCTTTTGTCCCTTAAATTTACACGCGAATTTTGATTTATTGGCTGATTGATATCCCAGTGACAGGGTGAATGTATGCTTGACCCGATGAATTGAACTCTTGTACTTAACCATCACTCACCCCCTCCCCCTCCCCTTGTTGTACATTGACATGAAATATCTATATTGAGAATTATGTTTTCCTGTGTAATGTGCATTTGATAGGAAGCAGCAATTTGAAATGATTTGGGGGATTAATCCAGTTTTAACAATATTGTTCAAAATTATCCCTGTTGTTGAAATTGTACAAACTCTAATTAAAATCACAAAAACTGTAGAAGTACTTTTAGCATTGTGAAATTTGATAGATCATTCTATCTCAGAAACAGCGGTGATACTTATTGTAACGTGTTTGGGTCCGTAAATTTGGATAGATCAAGACAATGATAGATAAATGATTGTATATATAGAAAAATGGCAATCAGCAATAATTACGAAAAATGATGTGAATAAGAACGAGTCAATATATACAGTTAAGTCTTAGGATTATCTATCCCTAATATAAGAGCAAACAAATCTAATTAAGTATATGGTCTGTGTCCGGGCAGGTATGTATCCTCGGGACAGGTATGTATCCTATACAAGTACGGGTCTCGGATGTATCCCCAGATCTGTCTTATACCCAGACAGAACTTAACTACAATTATATCTAAATATAACAAACAGTTTTAATTCACTGTATAACACCCTAAAATCAGTATACTAGCCACCGTATACTAAAAATAACCAGGGTTGAATTTATTCTCGCCTTACCGCTTCTGCTGCGATCTTACGCCTTTGAGCTCCGACAATGAACTGGCGAAATATCGCTCATCACCGCCTTATATACTGATGTGCACTCGAACTACCCTCGGACGCTTTCGTAATGCACAACAATAAAGCCCGGTTTACGTAATAGCTAGATACATCCCGAGCCCGACTTTTCCGAGCCCGACCGTTAATCATCACATTACCCACTCCTCTATTCCTCATGCGTCCTCGCATGATAAAACAATAAAGGGCTAATGATAAATGATTTAATGAGAAGAAATCATGAGATATGGAAACAATGAAGAAATGATGAACATATCTTTAACAAATGAAATTGTCAATTCAAGTTATGAAAACTTTTGATATACATACATATCTTAATGATAAAGAAGTTAAGGTCAACATTATAATAAAAGACTATCTGTCTGAACAGTACCGAATTAAGCTTCCAACAGTCAATCTTACTACATATTATAAAACTCCTCTCTCTCTACAATGTTCTCGACACTTCTGCCATTCTCATGGTACTTGGTGATGGTAACCTCTTTAACTCGCTTTCGGTAGCTAGCTGTCTGGGTACTTTTATCCACTTTACTTCCGACACCAGCATCGGTCTGTGTCGCAACTGCCACGCCACCCTGGGCAGGATACACTGCGGTTCTACAGACCACTTTTCTAGGAGCTTGAACAGGACTGGGGGAAGTTCGTTTTCTGTACGTACGTCCAGTCAACAGGTCAATTGTATCAGCCTTATCTGCTGGGGGTTCTTTTTCCTTGGAAGTCTCCTCCAATTGAACCTCTGGATCTTCATCCCAGTCACTCCCACTGTCACTATCATCCTGCGGTGAACAACTGGGTCCTGGAATGTTTTTCGCTGTCTCTTTGGACGTATCGATCTCCGCATGCTTCAACCTCATGTGTTTTGCTAGATATTCTTTCTTCTTAAAGGACACATGACATCTTTCGCACACTAACATGCTGCTGGCACACTTTACTACATGGGCTGTCCAGGCATCCTTCCCTTCCACTTCCTTAAAGCACACTGGACAAATCTCCTTCAGTTTCTTGGGGGTCACCTTTGTGTTCACCATTGTCATTCTGAAAAATATGTAAAACACAACAACCTTATACAAATGATTTCAGCCTTCTTGATGCAAACAAACAAAAACAAACAATAGCAGGACTACTGGTCCTATCATAGGATAGAATGCTCTGGGACATAGAATTTATACATATATACAACTGAAATTCGGGTTCTAGTCCTGAACATAATCATGTAGCTAAGTAGGAGTACGCCTTTCGCGTTTTGGTCGGTTCTCAGCAACCAACTCGTCTGTTACTTCAACATTTTTGTTGGATGATCTAAAGTCATGATCCTGTTCTTCGATATCTATATCAATATTTGGAGGGTCACTGAACCCTTGTTCGGTACCCTCGCCTCTGAGAACTTGAGCCTTACAGGCTTTCATCCTGTCGCAATGAACTACTAGATTGCTTGATTCAGCAGTACCCACATCTTTAACCTCCTGGTTCAATGTTCTTGTATAGTCCTCATGCACATCTGGTTTCTCCCAGTCGTCAAAATATCCACATTGTGTGCAGGGAATTCTACTTAGCCCATCTGCATTTCCATGCAGTCGACCAGCTCGATGCTCGATTTCCATATCGTATGCCGAAATCACCTCAAGCCATCGAGCTAACTGCCCTTCAGGGTCCTTAAACCTAAGCAACCACCGAAGGGAACTGTGATCCGTCCTCACAAGAAACTTGCGTCCATACAAGAAATGCCTGAAATGTTTTATAAATGTAACTACTGCAAAGAGCTCCTTCCTTGTCACGTAGTATCTTCTCTCAGACTTGCTGAGAACCTTACTGGCATACGCTACTACCCTCTCCTGTCCATTTTGAACCTGTGACAGGGCTGCGCCGATCGCATTTTGGCTCGCATCCGTATCAAGGATAAATGGTTTGCTGAAATCGGGATGCGTGAGGAGAGGTGCTGATGTTAGTTTTGCTTTCAACGCATCAAAAGCTATCTGGCATTCATTTGTCCATTTGAAAACAACCGATGCTTCAGTCAATCAATGTAATGGACGAGCTATATCGGCAAAGTTTGCTATGAATTTCCTATAATAGCTGCAGAGGCCAATGAACGACCTTACTTGCGTCTTGTTCACTGGCTCTGGCCACTTTTTAACGGCTTCAACCTTCTCCACATCCGTCTCGACCCCCTTTTCAGATATAAAATGCCCCAGGTATTTGACGTGTTTTGCAAACAGCGTGCATTTCCTGGCCTTCAGTTTCAAACCAGCTTCTCTTAACTTTTCAAAGACCAATTCTAGGCTTTGTAACATTTCTTCATAGGTTTTCCCATACACAATAACATCATCTAAATAGATGAGGCATACTTGCCACTGTAAACCTGACAACACCGTCTCCATAAGACGTTCGAATGTTGCCGGGGCATTGCAGAGCCCGAATGGCATTACATTGAACTCAAACAAACCTTGCCGGGTCACGAATGCTGTCTTAGGCTTGTCTTTTGGGTCTAGCTCAACCTGCCAGTATCCAGCGTTAAGGTCGAGGGTACTGAACCACTTTGCACCATTCAACTGATTGAGTGATTCATCGATACGAGGTAGGGGATAGGCGTCTTTGGTAGTGACACTATTTAACCGCCTATAGTCTACACAGAACCTTTTGGATCCGTCCTTCTTTTTTACCAAGACAATTGCTGATGACCAGGCACTCTGAGAAGGTTCAATAATACCTCTTTTCAACATGTCAGACACATGTTCTTCGACTTCTTTTTGCATATGAAATGGAAGGCGCCTTGGTGCCTGTTTGATAGCTGGTTGAGTCCCGGTATCGATCTTGTGTTGAACTATTGAGGTTCGACCAACATCCTCATCAGTCACAGAAAACAGATCTGAATATCTGATAAGTAAATCTCTGGCCATGTCTTTTTCGTGACATCCGAGATTCTTAGTGCTGCTATCAAACAGCTCCTGTATATGCTTTGGCATTTCCTGCGTATTATTTGCAGCTTTCTTCGTACATGACACAGCTACCATCTCACTGATTGGGGACAACTTACCAACCACAGTTCCTGGCTGAAAAGTCTTGTTAGAAGATGACAGATTCATCAGGCGGAGTGGTACTCTTTCTTGGCGTCGTATCAAAGACCTAGCCAACATAGCAGAATCTGATTGCAAGAACTTTTCAGATGGCTCCACCAGTCCAATTTTTACAGGGAATCCCCCATCTGGCCCAGCACAAATCTTGCCCTCAGCCATTACTTCAGACCTGGGGGGTATTACAACCCTGTTGACTAGTGCAATCTTGTACTAATGTGCGGTGCCTTCCAACTGAATAGGGTGTTCTATCCCAGATATGGCAACTTTGTGTGTACGCATGTTTATAATGGCCTCATGCTTGACGAGGAAATCTAAACCAAGAATTCCGTCCACAGATATATCAACCACGATCATTTCTTGTTGAAGAGTTTTCCCATCCAGCACAAGACTGATCGATGTTTTACCATATATCCCTACAGAGGACCCATTGGCGGACAGTACATTTCTGTCAACCTTTTTCAATGAGCACATGTCTTTCCCGTGTATGTTCCCATAGCATACCTTTGATAGCAAGGAAACAGTGGCACCTGTATCAATGAGTAAGTACGCATCCATCTCATTTATTTTGGCAGTCACGTAAACTCCTGACTCCTTGATAGAATGGATGGTCCTCGAGTGTTCCTCTCCAGATTTGGGTTCGTTACCTTGAGCCCGATCACTTGGCTTATGTCCAGTTGTATTCATTTTCTTCTGTTTATAACCTGACTGATGGGTCGGTTTAAATTCGGGACAATCTCTTTTTAAGTGTTTGTCAGATCCGCACCTGTAACACTTTCGTACACTGCTTGCATAATTATTCCTACTTTCATCTTTGGCCTGCCTTGCATCGCGTCCCTTTGTTTGCATTTGAAACTTCCATTGTTTCATGTCCTTCATTTCCCTTTGGAGATATCCCATATTTTTCTCCATTGTCTCTATGAATTTATCTATCTTTGAACGTGATCAGACTCTTGATCTACGCTTCTCACACTTTCAGTGCGACGGCTCTCGACTCTGTAAAAAGCTTCAAGTTCAACGGCTCTCTGTATAGCGTCGTTTAGACTGTTAGGTCTGGCCTGTTTTACCTTCAGACGCATCTCCGCGTTATGCAGTCCATCTAGAAACTGTTCTGTGGCAAGGATCTCACGAACATTGTCCGGAGCCGTAGGATAGGCTAGATTCACAAGCCTCCTTATCTCTTGGCCCATCTCCGGTAAACTCTCTGAAGGTCTCTGTCTCCTTTCTCTAAGCTGAGTCCTATATAGCTCTGTCTGGTTTAAGGGAGCAAACCTATCCTGCAAAGCCTTGACCAGTTTTGCGTAGTTTTGTCTCTCATCCCTAGGCTGATTACCTAGCACACTTTGAGCTAGCCCTCTAAGAGATGAAGCTAAATATAACCCCTTCTCTGTCTCGGTCCATTCGTTTAGCAGACACACAGACTCAAAATGAGATAGATAGTCGTTCCACATGCCTGAACCGTCATAAGTAGCAGGTTTAATAAAGTTCCTTGGCTTTGATCTCGCCTGATTTTGGTTTGTATCTATCCTTGTGCTGTGTGCAGGGTTCTGTCCTCCGTTTACATCTCCGTGACTCAGACTAACATTATCAAGAGCCCTATCCGGTCTACCTGTAAACGGTGTACTCGTCCTTGTTATTTGTCTTGGCCTTGAGCTGCCAGAGATACTTTCCTGCATACCTAAAAGTCGCAAAGATTCATCTATCTCCCTACTGAGATTTTCTATTTCTCGATCTATGTATGATATGTCAGCCCGTCGACCAGACATTGTGATAGAAACAAATTTATTATAACCCTATCAAAACGACCTAACCCAAATCCCACCGCTGCCACCAATTTATGTAACGTATTTGGGTCCGTAAATTTGGATAGATCAAGACAATGATAGATAAATGATTGTATATATAGAAAAATGGCAATCAGCAATAATTACGAAAAATGATGTGAATAAGAACGAGTCAATATACACAGTTAAGTCTTAGGATTATCTATCCCTAATATAAGAGCAAACAAATCTAATTAAGTATATGGTCTGTGTCCGGGCAGGTATGTATCCTCGGGACAGGTATGTATCCTATACAAGTACGGGTCTCGGATGTATCCCCAGATCTGTCTTATACCCAGACAGAACTTAACTACAATTATATCTAAATATAACAAACAGTTTTAATTCACTGTATAACACCCTAAAATCAGTATACTAGCCACCGTATACTAAAAATAACCAGGGTTGAATTTATTATCGCCTTACCGCTTCTGCTGCGATCTTACGCCTTTGAGCTCCGACAAATCGCTCATCACCGCCTTATATACTGATGTGCACTCGAACTACCCTCGGACGCTTTCGTAATGCACAACAATAAAGCCCAGCTAGATACATCCCGAGCCCGACTTTTCCGAGCCCGACCGTTAATCATCACATTATTAATCACAAAATAGGATCATATACGGTACAGACTGGCGGGTAACTAGATATAGATAGTATTGCTTAGAGAGTCCCTGGATTCAGACGAAATCTGCAGGAGTAGTAGCAATAAATAAAGTCCTGTGTCTAGACCCTAATCTTAGATAGTTAACGAAAAGGACATCTAATTAATAATTCCTTTTATTCATATTTCGTATTTGGCGATTTAACTTGTAATGGGAAATAATGTATCATGTTCTAATTTGTCCCACTCAAGCCAACACATATAATTTTAACATAAACAGGATGTGAAGTACTCTAAAAGGGCAGTTTACTTATTTAACTCGCACACACACACGCGCGCACCCCCACACACACATCATTGAAAGAATGTTGTTCGATTTGTAGAGCGCTGGTTACACGCTGCTGGGAGAGCTGGTTCAGCAGGTCGCGAGTTCGACCCCAGACAGGGGCGAAGTGGTATCCATGTAATGTGAATTTCTCTGCTTTTTATACACACATATGTAACACGTACGTCTATCTATCTATCTCTCTCTCTCTATCTATCTATCTATCTATCTATCTATCTATCTATCTATCTATCTATCTATCTATCTATCTATCTATCTATCTATCTATCTATCTATCTATCTATCTATATATATATATATATATATATATATATATATATATGTATATATAAAATAATTACTTTTAAATATGAATTTTATAGATACATATAGCCATGAATAAATATGATATGCGAATTATTTCTTCAAAAATATTCTCATTCGAAAGATTGCAGTTTGATATCCAGGGAAACTAGGTCATCTGTACATAAAGTACATTTACGTATACTTATAGGTCTAGCGCTATCTAACGGAAGGTCATAGAACACGGATGTTTTCCCTTCTGGACATAACCATTGATTTCATGTGGAGAAATCTACACTAGGCTAACTACAACTTATTTTCTGCGTAAAAAATTACATGAATGAAATCCAGCATTACATATAACCAACAAATATCAATCTGGGTTTAAACCAGGTGATTCTACAACTCACCAGTTACTTGAAATATATCATACAATTATATCTTGTCTTTATAAAGGCAACGATGTTAGAGTTGTTTTCTGTGATATCTCCAAAGCATTTGATAGAGTATTGCACATACGTATTTTACATAAATTAAAGCATTATGGTATTTCAGAATAATTGATTAGATGGATTGAAAATTATTTATCTGATAGAACTCAAAAGGTAGTACTGGATGGTTTTTTTCTTCATCATCCCCTAGACACACCAATTCAGGAGTCCCTCAAGGATCAGTTTTAGGACCCTTTCTTTTCCTTTTGTTTATTAATGATATATCTATAGGCATAAGAAACCCTTTAAGACTCTTTGCAGATGATATTTTTCTTTATAGAATAGTCAATTATGACATTGTCAATTCTGCAAATTCGTTGACTATTGATCTTGAAAAAATTCACCAGTGGTCTAGTAAATGGACAGTTGAATTTAATCCAATCAAAACAGTCAATATGGATGTTAGTAGGAAAATTATTTCTCATTCTAAGGTAAAAATTTGGTCAGCATGGCCCATTTATTCAAAATGTTGAAACTCAAACTCACTTGGGAATAATATTCCAGAAAGATGGAAGTTGGAAAAAGCATATTCATGTCAAAGCATGTCGACGATTAAATGTCTTAAGAATGTTAAAATATAAACTTAAAAGGGATTCATCGATAAAAATTTATTTTTCTTATGTTCGGTCCATCTTTGAATACTCAAATATTGTTTGATATAATTGTACAGAAAGAGATGCTAATTTACTTGAAGATGTTCAGATGCAGCATCACGAATAATTAAAGGTTTAAGGGTAAATTCATCAAGATCGATACTTTATAATGAACTTGGATGGGATACCTTAGCAATAAGAAGGAAAATACATAAACTTGTGCTATTCTACAAAATAGTTCATGTATTAACCCCCCAATATTTGCAGGACTTACTTTAGCCATGTATTTTACCCCCTAACTCTTATTCATTAAGAAACCAGGATACTCTAAAATTTAACATTCCAATAGCGAAAACAACTTCGTATATGAAATTAGACTAAAATTGTGGAATGACCTACCCTCGAGTATTCGAAGTCTTCTAACACTAATATCTTTCAAGCGTGTCATCAAAAGTATATATTCCATCAAACCTAAATATTATTTTATCTATGGCAATCGAAAAGCAAATATACTGCATTGTCAATTGCGAAATAAAGCTAGTAATCCTAATGCTGATTTATTTAAGCACTTTCTTAGGGAAAATCCTTATTGTGACTTGTGTCCAAATTGTCCTGAAACCACACTTCACTTTTTTCTGAAGTGTCCAAAATATTGTACACAAAGACAAATACAAAGTTTTAATGATCTACAATTACCTTTATCTTTAGAACTTATTTTGTATGGTAACAATAATCTCAGTTATAACCAAAATGTTGCAAGTTTCAGAAATGTACATGAATTTATTTTGTCTACAAATAATTCGATTAATTTCTTAAATTATTTCATTCTCATACCACAGAACCAATTTGTTTATATTTTTTTCCTGTATAGTAGATTTCTATATCCATACCTAAATTGTATTTGTCAGTCATACTTCAAGCTGTAAATTATCATAGAAATGGAAACTGTTAAACATAATATTATCAATGTATATAATATTATATTGCTTCATTATCATTATATAATAACTATATCTGTATGACCTTGACCATGTATTTGTATGGAGGGCTTATATAGGCCACGCCTGTTGTCCAATCCTTTTATGTATCATACATAATAAAATATTGTTTGAATTTCAAATTCTGTAGACAGATAGAGACAGTTCATTGTGTATAGGGAGCTCAACGAAAAATTCGAGCAACGTATACGTCCAAAGAATTTTCGACGTCGAAAAAAAAGACTCCCATAATTATAATGACCATGATGGCATCCTTTTATATCTCGCAAAGTCACCTCTCGTTACACAGTACAGTGCGCCATACTGAATGGAAAAAAGCAACATAATCATAACGAAATGTGGTTTGGGTAGTAATGTACAGCTGAACAAAAAGTCTGTACACACGGCAACAAAATACATCAAAATGCTTTAGATTGCGATATATTTTTACTATATAAAATTCATAGATATATTTATCACATCACAGAGATAATTAAGGTAATGATAATGTTGAACAAGGTCATCAGATAACAAAGTAAAGCAACACCGAGGTTTACACAATTCAGCAGTGAAACCTACACGAATTGCCATTGAAACATGTGTTATCTATACAAAATTCACGAAGCTGTAATTTATACACACAGAGATGAAATGGAACATGATGTCCCAAACGACATACTCTTCAACATAAACGACATCGATTACAGAAACATATGACATGTGTTCTCTCTCCGATTCTTATATGTCACAATTAATGAAATACAAATCATATACTCACAATAAAAACAATACATAGATAAGAGAGTTATATGTAAATAGTAATTGGATTACTAGTACGTCTTTAACCATCTATTCATCAGTATGCCGAAAATTGTTAGCACCTTTAGACTGGGGCAAAATTAAAACATCTTACAGTTTTAAAAACTTAGATATAAAATCATCCATATCGAGTTGTGCTTGGATGAAGTAAGACCCAATCTAAATTAAACATAGAACATCTTGTGATTGCATACTCATTCATAAGAATGTAACCTTTGTTATGTACACAATAAAAAAATATAACTTTTGTTGTTTAAGAATAGAAATTTGTAACTGTACATATTATAATATATTAAAACATTCAAACATGTTCATTTACTCACAATGAGCACAAGCGATTTCATGATACCAACTTTTTCTTTTGAAAAAACAAATAGGTATAAGTATACACGCTTAGGAAAATCAATATGGTTTGTGTTATAGAATTCTGGTTAAAGTTTGTTATTATCACAATAAAAATGGACCATATATGGTATGAATACAGACTCTATAATCTACAATACAGTATAAAAAAAAATCTATGATATCTAAATTTTATCTGAGCAAACACAAATGCATAAGTATTGTATGTATATGTGTACATGAAATTAACAATGCAGTGATTAAAAGCACTCTCTGACGCATCCTTTGGCAAAATTTAATACAATTTTATATTTGTATGGAAGGCGCTCACTGATGACCAATTTATGTATGGTGAAACGCGTCGTAGTAATGTTGGCAAAAATGTTTGATGCATATGTTAAACATAATACTTATCACTAGCCATTTTCGCACTTCACTAATTCTTCTCAATCTATCAGAAATACATATGACATATCACGTTTCTCCTATAGCATAGGAGGAGGGGGTGGTGGAGGGGGAGGAGGTGGGGGAGGCGGTGCCCCAGTTTGTGGAATATTCATGGACGCCCGTGGACTATTTGGTTCTGACCTTGGAATAATTTCCGGTGGTGCTGCTGAAAAGTTTACAGCTCGCGAGTTACTTGCGTCATCATCGTCATCAGCTCCTATGGATGCCCCTCTCTGTCTTTGCTGTAATTCACGAAGAACCTGATTTGAAAATGCTGCCTTCATGTCTGGAGGTCCTCTTGATTCTGTTTGTGGTGAGAATGGCGATTTTCTCTCTTTTGTCGACCGATCTGTTTCCGCGTCAAAAGGAGGTGTGGGAGGTCTCTCTACTGTGGACTCTCGTGGCGTTACAACTGCGTCAAATGGAGGCGTCTCGGGACGCATGGGATAACCCGAAGACCTAGCGGGTCTGTTGAAGGATTCTCTAGGAGAAACGGGTTCACTGGGGATATCAACGGGAGGCGTCGCGGGTCTCTCATCTCTTGTGTAATCACGATCAAAGGTAAAATCGTCTCGTTCATCTCTGTAATGTCTACTTGACTTCGATAGCTGGGCTGTCTGTGAATAGCCTAAGACGTCTTTTCGTGAAGAAATGTCACGTCTTTCCGTTTGAGAAAGACTATAAGATTTATTAGGGTACTCTGGAATATTTTTAATTTCCTTGTCCTCTTCATCATCATAATCTTTATCAAATTCTGTAGGTTTTCCAGCATGCCTGTTCTGAATGATATTTTCTAGCTGGTCAGACATCGACTGTCGTAACGGATTGCTTTGATGTTCATCATAAACAGCAGGAGTCGTTGGTTTAACGACGGAAGCATAAAGCCCTGCGTTATCGCCATCGGATGACCTTATGCTTTCTCGCACCGCTACGCTTGGTTTAATCACCGCTGCATATTCATTACCGGAAGCTTCCTCAATGAAATTCCTATTTTCCTCAGAGAAGGATTTCCTTGGTGTCGTTTGCTTCGGAGAACTTGAACTGCTTTCTTTGAAGATGACGTCGCCTGGTGTTGGTTCTGCACTAAATCCGCTGAACATGTCGTCAATTTGCCTGGCCTCCTCATTGGATTCTTTCGATATTCTTGATGACTGTTCCTTTGTCGATTGTCTCAGTGACGTCATGTTCTCGGGATATTTGGGTGGGGAATTTGTGTTATCTACATTTTGTTTTTCGGGAGATTTGGATCTACGTTTTCTCTCGGGAGACGTTTTACTTGTTTCTTCGTCAGAAAATTTTATCTGCAATGACAAATCAAAAGAAAATCATTATTTCATCATCTTAGATCTGATCGTAATACCGTCTGCATAGCGTTTTGAAATTTACCTGTTCTTCTCCGCTTTCAACTTCCCTGCAATGTAAAGAATAAACAGAATATTATTTATCAACATCCACAATCATTTCAAATTCTTTCGAAAATATCTCAACTTCAAATGATAACTTTTAATCCATGTGTAAAGAAGAGTAGATTACAAAAATGTGAAGATATTCTCATCTTAACTTATAACAATTGCATATAAAGTTAAAAACATTTATTCGCAGCATAGTAAAACGTTTTACACACACCCCTTCCAGCCACGTATAAGCTAGTACTAGTATCATTCAAAATATAAAACACTAATTAAAGCTAGGTAAAAGTACAGACATGAGGAAGATTGTATTCTACAATTGTACGGTATGTATTAATAAATGAAAACTTCCTAAACATGATATGTTTTCATTGTATGTGTAGCTATTTTTCATTTTACGTGAAAATCTTTTTCATTTTAAGTGTAAATATTTTTCATTTTACGTGTAAATCTTTTTCATTTTACGTATAAATATTTTTCATTGTACGTGTAGATATTTTTCATTTTACGTATAGATAATTTTCATTTTACGTATAAATATTTTTCATTGTACGTGTAGATATTTTTCATTTTACGTATAGATAATTTTCATTTTACTTGTAAATTTTATATGTTTTATCTGTACGTGTAAATATGTTTTAATTGTACGTGTAGATATTTTTCATTTTACGTGTAGACATTTTTTACTTGTACGTGTAAATATTTTTCAATGTACGTGTAGATATTTTTCATCTCAGACATTTGGAATCTTTCAAGAGCAGAACATATGTTAATGATCGTCACTACATCACAACAACCACTGTCCAATAAAATGCACACAGGCTTCACTGGAGTTTACTGTCCACGTTCATTAACACACTTAGATATTCAACAGCTAACAGGTTCTAAATTCAACTGGGTTTCGAACATATATATTTACCAATGTATAACTGTACAGTATGCAAGCTTTCTTGTGATATTTTGTATTTACAGATTTCATCTAAAGCTACAAACATGTTCCACATTTCGGATAAATCTGGCAAACCCCAAGTGGCAAGTTCGGATCCGCCACGCATTTTTTCTACAGAAAATCCATCAAGCACCAGACTCTAACTGCAATCAAAATACCGAGAGATTTCTTACTATGTTACAGCATTTTTCAATTTCCTGAAGAATCTCAGTAAGATTTTAATGGGTATTTTGAGATACATGTACATGAAATATGATACCAATCATACACAAGGGGGAGGGGGTCAAAAATCGTATGAGAGATTTAAAAATTTCGTGAGATTTGTTTTAATTCTAAACTATTCCTGTATAGGACTTTGTACAAAAAGGCAAAAATTTTGCCTAAAATATTCAAAGTCCTCAAACTATCATGGAATTTTACGGCATTAAAAATATTAAGAACGTCATGTCATAAAAATGTTAAGAACGTCATGTCATAAAAATCAGAACGTCATGTCATAAAAATGTTAAGAACGTCATGTCATACAAATATTTTCATCATATTATGTGACATGATGGCGTTTCTGAAAGATTAACAGACAACAAAAACTAATATTTAACAAACGATAGTCAATCTGAATACAGCTTCATTAATCGTAGAATATAAGGCCAATTAATTGCAGTGTTGAGTCAAATTAAGAATTTTTTTAATAAAGTTAAAAGTAACAGGTGGCGGTATAATTACAGAAACTACATGTATTTAGGAAATTGGAAATGCATCCAAGAATCTTAACTTTTAAAACAAATAGTCTTGTAAATCAGTTTATAATTTTTAACAATATTGGGCTAAAAGACCCCCTAGTTCATTGTATGCATTTGTAACAATTTCCGTTAAAACCCAAGATATAGTAAAAAAAATAATTTAAAAATCCAGAAGTTTTCTCTCTCTTCTCTCTCTCTCTCTCTCTCTCTCTCTCTCTCTCTCTCTCTCGATCGATCGATCGATCGATCGATCGAATTTTTCACTCGTCAGATGAGAGTCATCTGTAACAAAGGTTTTGAAGTTGTTCATGATATGTCCGATGTTTTCTGATATGTATGGGGATGAGGATTTCCGATTTGCCACTTGGGATTTGGTAGAACTAAACATTCAACTCGACAACAAGTACAGACGTTATCAAACAGGTGCAATACTACGAGCCCAACACCTCATGCACCTTACCCCGTCGATTTAGGGTAACTATCGATCTGAGTAGACCGAAATTCACGCTGATGATGTTTCTTCGATTCATCGTTAGAAATCCGAGGTCTGGGCTTTTCTCTCCTAGACTGATCTCTGTAGGGATATATACGTTGGATTCGTTGCTTAAATCTAATCTTTTTAAAAATACTAATTCTACTCAGTGCACTTGGTTCATTTTGCGAAGATTTTTAAAGTTTTTCATCACAATAATATAAAGAAGATACCATCATAAAGTTACATGTAAACAACACTGAAATTTCTTTGTGGTGCATTTCTGGTGTCCATAGTGATTCCCATTTCACTTTTCTACATATAGGGCGGTGAAGTTGAGCTACCATGCATGCAGTGACCTACCACAAAACTAGGCATACAAATTTTACTACACGCAAAAAAAAATTCCCCAGTTGCACGTCGTTATGAGATGAGACATAGACTACTATTACTTGAATTGCATTTGTCTAATTCTGTTATCAACATCATGCAAATCAACATCATGCATCATTAAAATCCACATCATAAAAGCCCCTCTCTTACCGGACAGACCAAGCCACAGAGCTTGCTGTGCTAGAACTTGGCGTTCTAGTTATATGACTAGTGAATTTATGATTTGTTCCTCCTCTGAAAAAATAACATTTGGTATATAGGATGTTTCATATTGGAAACAAATTGTACGTGTGTGAGGCATCATGCATCTTTTCTGATATAGGTGCCTATTATTCCATGAAAAATAATACTTCTACGTGCTAGATCTAGACTAGTTGATCATAGCCACTGATGTCTAATATATTGGTTGTCATACAGTGTGTGTATCGAACCATACCGAGCTAAAGAATTGTTCGATTTGGATGAAACAGAACTCGACGAAATGGATTTATTTTCATCTAAGATTTGGTCCGCTTTCTCCTCGTCTCTGTAAATATATGGATAAGTCTGCTAAACATTGGTGAGTTACACGACATGTGTTATTTTCCCAAGGACTGCTACCGAGTACATACAATTTCGAAATTCTACTCAAGAGTGATGGTCAACAAAAGCAGCAGCTGTATCATGCAATCTTAAAACTTTGTAGATAGAGTAGTTTTGCGTGAAGCTCTACCAAACCTTACCCTGGAGGGTTAGAGCGAACGAAATCGCGGAGTTTAGGATGTGGTCGTCTAGACCGTTTTCTGCAAATGATATTTCAAACTTAGTAAATGGTCGTTTTATAAAAGGTTTTCCTTTTCACCAAAAGAATTTATACATGCACTAAGAAAATGCTGTTCAGCATGGAAGTAAACATTTCTGGCACCAATATTCTGTACAACCCGTTTTAAACCTAGAAAAGCAATGCAAAGAGAAAAAGTAATTCTTAGATCTTGGAAGAACATATACGTACTTGATCTCCACTTTGGACGACGCATCTCTACTGGCTGAGAAGAAGGACCTTTTATATCTCCTTTTGTGCTCTCGCATGGTGGACCGCACCGAATGTTCGTCCTCTTCTGATTCGTCAATATAAATAACCTGCTGATACGGAGGATACATGAAATGTGGTGCCATCATGGATCTGTAGAGACCAGGAGGTCCTGCAGTGAACCTTAGAGGACCCGGGGGACCTCGGTGGCTACCTAACTGCTTACTCCGGTTGCTTCGCTGGGTACCATGAGGGGTTCCCATGACCCCGTTTGGGACTCGAGTCTGAAGGGGAATGCCATTAGGCGCGTTTCCGTTCATGTCATATTTTGGCGGCGGTTTTCGATGCCGTGTTTTGGGGGGACCTCTTGGAGGTGTGTACCTGCATAATGAATGTGTGAACTGGGTGTCACATATATGTCTGAAAAGGTACACATTTTCAAAACCTAAAAAGTGAAATATAAAACAGGAAAACGGATCAGATGAAAATTTTACATTTTAATCACGAAAAGATGAATGAGCAAACGTAAGGTTTTCTATTTTATTTCTCCCTTCCTTATCGTCAGTTTGTAAATGATATTTTCTGTCAATATTTCAGTCACAACGTAAGTCAAATCTGTTGTATAAATTGACGCATTCAGTCATATTCATTCTTTATCTGATGTTTAGTTTGTAGGAAATCAATCTTTGTGACCGTCGACAATGTGGTGAGGATATTGGAAAAATCGAATGACATTTACAAAATGCGTTCATTTACACAACTAAAGAAATATGACTGGTTTAAGTAATTAATCAGTAATTAGTTACCCTATAAATGTACATCATCACATGTCACTGCAGTCGAATGTTTCATCGAGATATTTTGTTTCCTATGTATCACTATTTTCATTTAAAACGAATTTTCTTAAATACTTCAGACATGCATAATTATCTTGTAATTAGTATGGTATTGCTCTGCTAATTCTTCTCTTTCAATATATTAACCGGAAGTCTTATTTTTCAGGTATTACAGTCACGCCTTGCTGAGGCAGTTACGAGGGATTAAAACTTCCTGGTTGCACAGTTGCAGTTGAGCTGTATGTCTGAAATAACATGACCCGATAAGATTTGTGATAATTATTATGCCCAGTTAAGCCTGTGGAATTTCATTATAAGATGAACGCACTAATACCAAAACAGAACAGAGTAGGTGTTAAGGCTGAAAACACAATTTCGATAGTATCTCAATATAGAATACAGACAACTCTGTTCAGTGCAGCTAATCTTAATCACTTCTATTTTCCCTTGATATAGAAAACAATGTTGATTCAACTCTTTTGATTACCCACATATTAATTTTAAGGCCTGTGAATAATGAATATACCTATGTTTTGAGGTCCGACAAAAAGCAAACCCAGACAATCGAGTTTACTGAAACATTATCGATCCAACTTCATTTTTCTTTCATTCCGTTTTCGTACATATTTCGTCAATAAATGCACCTTACAGTAACTCTACAGTCGTGTTTTATATCAGCAGAAATAATCTTCAAACTTTAACTACTATCGTTCCGATACAGCGTGACACTGCTTGATCGAGCGTGCAAATATTTGGATGAGGCTTGTCATAGATTTCAATGAATCCGGTTTTACTTTTGTTCTCAGTAACCAATAGAAAGAATGGCATAGCATGGTCATCCAAACTCACTTCTCACTGTTATTGAAACCATACGACCAATCAGCGAGTAAAATTTGCGTGTTCGGTGTAGCGAAGTAACACGCCGTAATCGGAACGATAGTAAATTACTATACCTGTAGCACAGTATAGCGCATACAATGATTATGGCTACCAGCATTAGGCCCACCGCTACAGATGACCCGATGATTCCGGTCAGTCCAGAGTCCAGAGCAGTTACACCTGTCAATGTTAAAAAACAAGACAGCTGAAATGTAGCGAGTGCTGCTGATCAAGATTTCAATGTGTCCACTACAAGTCATAAAAATAGGAAGATTTGTGATATGTGGCAGTGGAAGTTTAAGTGACATATGTACCCCATACATATCAATCGCTAATCCCTTACAGATTACTACAAAAACCGTGTACCGTTAAAAATAGTTCATAATGGTCAAACGAGAAATAAAGTGCAAAGTAATCACGTTAAAAGACCTCATTTTGTCAGTTTTCAAATAGATTTACGTTTACTAGAAACATTGTACATTCGTGTAAATACAGAGCATTTTTGAAGTTACTTGCAAAATGTAATAAAAATAATCCATGAATAGCAATTGAGACGGTCGGAGACATTGTAAGAATTTGGGAAAAGAAATACAATGAGGAGGTGAAGATTTCTCATTTAAGGAGTCGGTGTTTATAGGTGGTTTGTGTTAAGGGTGTATAAAGACATCAGACACATGAAGGGATGTGCAGAAATTACCAACTGCTTTCAATGTATGTATATCCCCCATTATACAAACAAACTAGGCATTTACATATAAATAAAAAAAATGTGAAACGAAAAAGCATACAATGACAGATCAGGATAAACAGGTCATTTTGAATATTAGCTCATCAATTAGACAAGCGAGTCTTCTTTGAACAATCTGTCTTCGAGTTTTTGTGGACAGTATTTTGAAGAATATGCATGATGCATTAACCAATTTGAAATTTACAACCACGACAAGTGGAGGAATGTGATTAAAGCAAAGGTCGATTTTCATTGTATTTAGTAGACCTGACTTTTTCGAGGTTGAACACACATATACGATAATTATCAATTTTTATTAACAACTTTTGTCGAGACGCCAAGCATGACACATATATATCGAACCAAGAAGACAATGTTTGAATTATGTATATTTTGGGAGTGTGCATGACCATTGTATGTAGGAATCGTACTTGATTTCTTAAATACTGACCAAAACAATGTCGACAAGCCACCTATAATACAGTACAACTTGTACAAAATATCATTTGCGCATGCTTGGTTAGGTCTCTGCAATACAACCGTGATGTCCCCATTCTTGGTTTACATTTTACTGTGTTCCCTATTTTATCAGATACACAGGTGAAACAG
This sequence comes from Ostrea edulis, assembly GCF_947568905.1. Classification (NCBI taxonomy): domain Eukaryota; kingdom Metazoa; phylum Mollusca; class Bivalvia; order Ostreida; family Ostreidae; genus Ostrea; species Ostrea edulis. Next base: position 68,566,282 of record NC_079167.1, read on the forward strand.
TTCTACAACACGTCATTGTATACCTACTTAGTATGTCCTTAAGTTATATCTATTGTATCGTACACAATGTGAAATCGAAACTCGGATACTATGATTCTGCGAAATCTGAAACACTATAGGGTGTCTACATAGTTCCCAAGTTCTATACAGAATGTAGTTCGTTACAATACCATTTTATCATTTCTACTTTCGGCATGGTCCCTGATCTACACAGAAACGTTGACAAGTGATGTGTATCATTTTTGTATGCATGAAAGAATTGTTAAAACAATATCAAAATAAATCTGTGTATATGAAACATAAGGTCACGTGCTACGCAATATTAAGCAACAACTTTAAAACTCGAAATCTGGTATTGGTCTTTTCACTGACAACAACCTTTCAGCTCGCAGGAAGAGGCTATGTTGTGATAAGTTTGTACAGAACGGGCGATAGACATCATCGCCCGTGCATCCAGAAACCAGAGAGAAAGAGAAAACAACAATTGTTTAATATATATATATATAATATACAACAAAAGGATATATTTATCACCTTATATCTAATGATGAATTACCCTAAAACACTTTACAACATAAAAATACTGTATAAACAGACACTATTAAATTAAAAATCCCATAAAACACAAGAGTTTTGATGACCAGAATTTCTGTAATTTGCATGATATCAATGGTTCAAGCTTATACTTATTTCGCAACGATTCACTGCTTTTTGTTGGTTGGGATATTGGCGCGAAGTGTTCATTGGTGTGGGAGGAAATCCGAGACATTGGTTGTATAGATACAGTATATTACAATGAAGATTTAAATAAAGCATAACTTATCCAGCGTCCTAAAGAAAATACAAAATGTAAACTGTGACGTGATTGAATTAACCCTTGTTTCTCATATAAAAAGTCTCCATTTGATAGAAATATAGAATGTGCTTCTTTTATATCGTTTCCTGGATCAGTGTGCATTAGGTACATTGCAGGCGACATCAAATGCATATACCTCTACATATATTGGTGTGATGATAAAAACCGTCCCAGATTCTGATTGGAAAAAGAATTCTCTCTCCACATATCTATACCATTCGATACATTATGTACCTATATCAATAATAAGTAAGCCGTGCAAATGAGTGCGACTTCAAAGTTAGATGGCAGACGAGGTGGTATTTGTTTGGTTCATCTGGAGAGAATGCAAGTATCGTGATATGCAATGTGTGCATCTTCTGTTTATCTGCATAGATGTTGAGCACAACAAGTTTCTTTATATTATTTCAATATTTTTTTTTATAATAACTATAGTTTAAGAGTATACTTTATTATACATGCATATATGCTTATTTGCAAAACAGGCTAGGGTTATGCATTTCAAACTCCATGTATTTTTTTCTGTGTACATGAACAATTGGTTAATTTCTAAATAACATGCAATGATACATTAGAACTTAAGTGACAACATAATTTTGATTTCCTCGTGAAGAATCAGGGTTTCCGACCTTACAGATATAGGAACACTAAAGCCCTTTCTCACATTCACGGATCAGGAGCCGGTGTGACGCCGGATGCAAAATTCTAGAGTATTTTAAAGCACGGTTTATCGTCTTTGTTATAGAAGTTTTTTTTAACAATGAGATAATTACATTTCTTCCTGGTACAGTTTGGTCTAATTTTACATAAACAGGTGGAATTTTCCCAGCTGTAGTGTCACTTGTCGCTCTTGGGAATAAATCAAGTATCAAGAAACGCCATGAAGATTTTTTTGTATGTAAATATTTTTATATGTACATCGCTTAAAACCGGTTTCTACTTTCCCAACACTGTTCTATTAATAGAATATCGATGATGACCATTCTTTATCGATCCGTATATGCATTTTGAGGCCGATTAGTTTGCTCTGAGCCGGTTCCCAGAATAATACACCTGTTGACTTCAACTAAAAGCAAACTTTGTCAAGAATGTATTATGAGGGATTAACTTCATGTGGTAGGCAAATGTGGTTTGGAGGATGCATAATTCACATTTAAAGTACGCGTATTTAATGAATTGAGTCATGCATAACCAAAATCGCTGAAAATTAAATGGAGATATAGTGCAAATTCTTTCAAAGAGAAAATTGAAACGGCATGAATTTCATTTGCACTTGCAAGAACTGTTGCCAGATGTGGAAGAGCACCACCATGATTTATACACAGTATATATATATTTTTTTTTATACATGTAGCAATATCCTACCTACTGTAGAATTTTATGTCCAATGCAACACCATCATTTGATAAATTGGTAATGCGGCGATAAAGTGGGTATAAATGATCCTCAAAGTCTTCTTACTAATGCAATTTGGTTATCAATTGAAACTGGTCTTTTTTCACGATATTCAATACCTCTCTGGAAGACAAACCTTAGTCTTTCCAAACAATGCTTGCGTAAGATTTCCGATATATAGGCCTACTTTTCCGGTCATTAATTTGTGTTTATTGTGGCGGGTTAACACCTATGTTATTATTTGTTGGTAATTACCACGTTAATTCTGAACAGAACTGCAATTAATGGATGTATTATGATGCATAGGTCGTCTGCATTCAGAGCTGGGGGCAGACGACACATTCACCATCGTCCAAATGATTGTCGTATAAAATTCTTTCACACAATAGCATGAGCCTTGCCCCTAAGGTGCCAGTCAAGCAGACAGACATCAGCGAGGTGAGGTCAATCAAGATATCGAAAGTTCGAAAACGAATCAAATATTGACCATCTTTCAGGCGTCTTAAACACCAAGCTCTTGAATTAACCTGTGCACAGAACCCAAACCAACATTATGCAATACAGCATTTAAACACTATTTGTGTTATTGTACGCTAAATCCAACATTAAATTGGCGTGTTACGTCACTGACATACGATATTCCATTTCAAAACCTGTTAATCTTTAAAGATCCTAATCCGCTGGCTGCGTTCTTGGTAGTCGGTGTACTAGTCTGTGGTGTGGTCATTTGGTCTAGTTAAACGTCTACATAACATAATGTCTGATCAGTCTTGCAGTAGTGCATTGAACGGTCATTTACATACATGTATGTGATCAATATTTTCGAGAATCTGAAACAAACGTGAAATGAGCTTTGTATACCCTTTTGGGGTACCATGATATGTGTCCAATACGTACATCCTTTTCTGACAAGTACAATATTTATTGGGTCGTCTTACATTTTATTCTTAATTGGGAATTCAAACGCATAAAAATATACTACGAATAACGAAACCGTGCGGGGTGCTTTAATCATATTTTATAAATAGCCAATGTACTGGAGTGATTGGCCCCACCCTATACATTATATTAACTAATGTCTGATTATGATAAATAATGTATACACTTTTTCAAAAATAAGAAATAGTATATCAATAAAAGTTAAATTTCATTACATCTGGTTAATTCTGATATCTGTTAATTGGGGTCAAAACATTGCACTTTACGTGTTGACACAACAACACGACCAGTCAGAAGGTATAGACACACTTACCTGGCAAAGCAAGGAGGAGGCAGACAAAAATCGAACCGGTGTCAAATGTAAAATCCATTTTTTTTTTTCACGTCTGGATCTTTGAAGAATCCGAAATCTTGAGACAAATGAGACACTGGCGGAGATACTAGGAAGTTACATGTCTGTAGACTGAAAAACCGGCCTCTTCTACACGCCACAGTTCTCTTTACAATATTTGCTTTTTAAACAGGCGTAAGTTGGGTCGACAATTCACGGTTGAGTGATCGCTTAAAAAGACAACTAATCGTCTCAAAACTATGAATATACGCACAAAATGTGTTGGAAACATTTTTTCGTGTTTGAAGTGATGTTCCACGTTCATGGAATTGAAGACGACCTTGAAACTTAAGGTGAAAAGTGGTAGATATATGCAGAAGATCAATACGATGAAAATCAATTAACTGTCACATAATAAAGCGAGATTGTGTATACTGGGAAATGCGCCGGGCTTCGTTACCTCGCCAAATCAATGTCGAATTCTATTGTCGTATACAGAAACTATAAATAATTCATATTTACGTCTATCAAATCGTTGATATTATTTACTAGGTTTACCTTGTATAAGCATAATTTAAAGTTTCGCTAATTACCATAATAAAATTGCCTTCGGTTGTTTTAAGCCCATTCCTTGACGCATTATTTCAGATGCGGTCACAGGTGCTTGTAACTTCTGAAAGGGATTCGGGTATAATATATGATTAAATATTTCACCTCAGCGAAATTCCAGGTCATTGTGATTGACCAAGAAACTGAAAAGAACATTTTAATCTGTAATTGTTGCCTCGGGTACGGTTCTAAGAACAAACTTCTTTCGTGGACAATTCAATTCTATTGTTGTGGATCATCCTTTCATACAAGTGTCTTCTTAAAACATTATATGTAGACAATTGCTTGACATTGGTTAAAATTCTAAATAGCCAGCGGGTGAAAGTTACATTTCATTGTTGTACTTGCGTTTTCTAAGTGTGAACAAAGTCTGAATCAAAGACGAACACTTAGGCCAAATTAAGGGAGGACCACAGGGATTTCCTATTACAATGTTCCAAAGATGGGAATAACAGATATTTTAATGCTGATCAAAAGTTTGTGAAAGGGATGTGGCTTTTGGAAATGAGACTGTTACGAACATGCATAATACATGCACTAGCTCCAGACTCAATTGTAGTTTATATCACCGATCATTACTCAACCATATTTCATTCATTACAAGGAATTTGATTGCTTCATTAAAAGTATAAATGTACAATTTTTATTTTATTTTTGTGTGTATGGTGACATAATAATAAATAATATTAATTAAAGAAACAGGAATGTAAATGAATTTTAGTTTAAACAATATTTATTCGTAAATAATTCGATAATGTTTACAAACAATGTCTTATACATGAAATAGATTGAGAAACAAGCCAAAAGGCTTATATTAATCTCGCTCTAAATGAATTTTATATTTCATTGCCACCTATAAATGATTATAATTTTTAAATGCTACACACTCCTGTATTAGAGTTTTTTTTATATTGGTGCTATCTGTTTGGACTTTTTCTCTTGTGTCTATTACGAGTACTTTGCTTTATATGCCCTTAACGACCCAGAACTGTTTTTAAAAATATTATTTCATTTCTTCATGGGACCCTCTGTCCTTTGTATGTGACTCTTTGTCCTTGGCTTTAGGACTCGCTATCCTTGGTATGGGACTCACTATCCTTGGTATGGGACTCTCTATCCTTGGTATAGGACTCACTATCCTTGGTATGGAACTCTCTATCCTTGGTATGGGACTCTCTATCCTTGGTATGGGACTCACTATCCTTGGTATGGGACTCACTATCCTTGGTGTGGGACTCTCTATCCTTGGTATGTCACCCCAATCCTTGGCTATGGGACTCTCTATCCTTGGTATGTCACCCCAATCCTTGGCTATGGGACTCACTATCCTTGGCTATGGGAATCTCTATCCTTGGTATGGGACTCTCTATCCTTGGTATGGGACTCACTATCCTTGGTATGGGACTCTCTATCCTTGGTATGTCACCCCAATCCTTGGCTATGGGACTCTCTATCCTTGGTATGGGACTCTCTATCCTTGGTATGGGGCTCACTATCCTTGGTATAAGACTCACTATCCTTGGCATGGGACTCTCTATCCTTGGTATGGGACTCTCTATCCTTGGTATTTGACCCCAATCCTTGGATATGGGACTCCATATCCTCAGTAGTGGGGTTCCCTTGCGTGTTTGTTAATTGTGTTCTTGACAAAACTGATACCATCGCTTTTAAAATCAGACCAGGTCTCCCATCGAACTCTATGCACACAATTTTCCTTGTTAAAACCTTAGGCCGAGTACATGTATATCCTAATGTTAATGAAACCCTCTTTGTGGCTCCTGTCTGTGGGTCATATTTAGAAAAAAACTAAATAGAATACTGAGTAGTTAACTCTGCCCTGAAGGCTTGAGGTTCTTGAGAAGATTCTAAATCCTATATTCGTATGTAAAACTTTAAACCCTATGATGGTCCCACTATGGATATCACATATGGATCATTGGAGAAACTAGTAACGCGCTTCATAAAAAGTATGCCGGCGTGAAACCATCGTCGGAAACCCAGGGTCGGTCGCTCTACGTTTACCTACCGTGGGACACAACGCCGATATTCTCGCATAACTCATTAAAATGCATGACCTTATGTGACCTATCGAGGACCAATGGGAATCGCCGTAAGTATTCCCGGAACTCAGTGTCAGCTGTAATAGCGGCGCCCATGAAAGTGTGTGTGTTTCGTTGTGCCACTATCAAAGATATATAGATGAAAACTCCAGATTTGGCACACAAAATGGCTGATTATTTTGGCTAATACTTAACTTTCACATGTGCCCCCCCCCCCTTTCGGAAATCCTAGATCTGCCTCTGGTATGTTTATCATGAGTTATCATCACTGCTACATTGCACGTGAATAAAATCAGTCATGCATGATACAATTTAAAAATTAGATGCAAATTTGAATTAAAATATGGTCTTACAATCCCGTTCACATGTCATTTTGTAGTTAGCGTAGGTGAGACATCAATTGTGTTTACACAATGTAAAGAAGGTCATAATTAGTGGTTCAAATTGTGCCGACAACACAACTAGAACAAATTTCGGCAGTACTTAATACGCAAGTAACTTTAACATACATATATAAACCGATGAAATACCTAGTCCGTTAAAAAACACATTGCTCCTGTATTATGGATAAAAGTGGCGAGGCTACATTAGTGCTGAACAATAGACTCGTACGCAGTAGCAAACACTTGGTAACACGGGCTTTTTCCTCTCCTGTCTTTACCCTTCGCTTCAATAAATTGAATGCAGATAAAGCATATCGCTTAAAGTTTTGTAACTTGTCCAACTTAAACGTAGTCAAAATCTTCGCTTCGAAAGCATGTTTTTCTATGCTCCCGAGGACTGGAAATAAGGAGCTTTTTCATTGGTTGAATATCGCAATATGGAATGGTAAAGCGACCAATATCATATAGGAGCCGAGCCACATCTACCAGCGAAAATACTGGCGTTGTGGCCCATGGTAGGTAAACGGAGAGCGACCGACCGTGGGTTTCCGACGATGGCGTGAAGCGTGACAGTTCGTACCCTCATATGTTTTATTTCTTAAACATCTTATGCGTTTCACTTATTATTCAAGAAAAATCACTTTAATGATAGAAGTATCATTTAAAGAGGTTGGTGATACATGTATTATTAAACGTTTATGTATTATCACTAAATGAAACGGCGCCTCATTTTCTTTTATATACTGTATATATATTTATCTTTTTTAAAGTTCCACCATATCTTCGCTATTCCGTTAAAAGAGAATTACTATGGGCTGGTAAAGCTAATTGGGGGGGGGGGGGGGGGGGGGGGGGGGGGGGGGGGGGGGGGGGGGGGGGGGGACCCATGGGATTTTTGCAAACAAGTATTATTTATATAGTACATATATCCTTGATTATAAATCATCTACGTGGGTACATTTACGAATTTGGGGGGCAAAAAACATTTGTACAAATTACATTTTTAAAAAACTGGAATCCAATTTAATGTAGATGTCATTGCCATTTGCAAACAGTATTTTGTGAACGTATGTAACCCTTTTATTATATATCAAGTTGTTCGACATAAATATGCAAGGGCGTTTAGGAGTTTTGGGAGCTAAATCATGATTTTTTCATAAAATATCGCTAAAAATGGAAAACCTCTTCACATACTATATAGATGATATGGACCTTTGAATAAAAAATCACTTTCTGAAAGTATGTAACCCTCTAACTATATATAAAAATGTTTGTATGGAGACCTTTTCAAGTTTGGGGGCAAAAACATGAAATTTGTACAAATAATACATGTAGAAGAAAACTGGAAAAACTCTTCAGATCGGATATATATGCCATTGACATTTGCAAACAAGTATTATGTGAACGTATGTAACACTTTGATTATATATCAAGTTGTTCGACATAACTATGTGTGTGTGTGTGTGGGGGGGGGGGGGGGGGGGGGGGGCATTTTCGTGTTTTGGGGCTATAACATGATTTTTTTCTTTAAATATCATCGAAAATGGAAAACTTCTTCAGATCCCATATAGATATGGACCTTTGAAAAAAATTCTTTTCCAAAAGTATGTAACCCTCTAATTGTAAATCAGATTGTTTGACATTAAAGTATTGTTAAAAACTGAAAAACCTCGAGAATCCTACAAACACAATATGGACATTTGCAAACATTAGCTTTAAAGAACTTAACCCCTTGTTTATATATATATTAAGTTGTTTGACATTAAGGCGAGGTGTATATATGAATTACTGAGTTATTTGTAAGAAATATTCTTGCAAACAGTATTAATCCAGAATTTGCAATCTCATAGCAAATAACAGTTTCAAACTCCAGTGTCTGTGAATAACTTCTACAATGACCTAATATGTTTAATAGTGCAATTAACTCAGTACTTCTCATCAGATGGTGCAAAGTCATTTCAAGAGTGAGATGCTTAGGTAATATTCATTTGTCATTCAAAGCTGAGGTACCTATGTCCTTGATTTGACAAACCTTTATGCCCTGAAAAAAGAGAAGATGGATTGTCTGATTCGACTTGAGATCATAAGATTTCGAAGACCATTATTCTATATACATGTATATTCAGAGATGATGGAGGGGTGGCCATGGTAGGTTCTTGCCAGTTTTGTGGCAGTCGAAAATCTGCCTTCTGATTAATATAGCGGATTCTTTGATTTTTCGTTTCACTGAAACTTCAAAAGGCTTATGTAAATGCACATTCGATTGCTTATTCAGTACTCAGTAGCAACACAAGCAGAATATATATGTTCGCCTTTTGGAGTTTTCCAAAATTTGATTTTGCTGCCAAATTTTCTTTCTATTATATGAGTTTTGTAATCATTGTTATATGAATCGGGATAAATGACAAGTATCTCTCTTTGAGCATTGTCATACTCTCAACCACGTAATTCTACACGATAAATGACAAGTATCTCTCTCTGAGCATTGTCATACTCTCAACCACGTAATTCTACACGATAAATGACAAGTATCTCTCTCTGAGCATTGTCATACTCTCAACCACGTAATTCTACACGATAAATGACAAGAATCTCTCTCTGAGCATTGGCATACTCTCAACCACGTAATTCTACACGATAAATGACAAGTATCTCTCTCTGAGCATTGTCATACTCTCAACCACGTAATTCTACACGATAAATGACAAGTATCTCTCTCTGAGCATTGTCATACTCTCAACCACGTAATTCTACACGATAAATGACAAGTATCTCTCTCTGAGCATTGTCATACTCTCAACCACGTAATTCTACACGATAAATGACAAGTATCTCTCTCTGAGCATTGTCATACTCTCAACCACGTAATTCTACACGATAAATGACAAGTATCTCTCTCTGAGCATTGTCATACTCTCAACCACGTAATTCTACACGATAAATGACAAGAATCTCTCTCTGAGCATTGTCATACTCTCAACCACGTAATTCTACACGATAAATGACAAGTATCTCTCTCTGAGCATTGTCATACTCTCAACCACGTAATTCTACACGATAAATGACAAGAATCTCTCTCTGAGCATTGTCATACTCTCAACCACGTAATTCTACACGATATGAAAGGTGAAGACAGTCGACACATGAATCCACTGAGCTGCCCAGCTAGGTACTATCGTGTCCATAACAGCGTGTTACTGTGCTTGATCGAGCGTGAAAATGTTTGGACGAAGCTTATCAATGATTTCGGTAAAGCAGGTCTTACTTTTGTTCTCAGTGACCAGTCACAGTGAAAAAAATGGCATAAGCGGCCAATCATTGAATGAAATTTGCACGCTCGACCAAGCCAAGTGCACGCTGCTATTAGAAAGATAGTAATTAGATGTAAAAGGAATGTATAAATATTGCACTGGTTTTGCACCTAGATATTATTAAGTCGAAATGTAATTACTTTCAAAGAGACTACAACGACGATATCTACAAAGTCAATTGTTATATCAACTTTCATTGTTTTCTTGTTGGTGTCTTCTTTTTTTTTTTTTTTTTGCCGTATATATGTTTAGTTGTTTATTTTTCAAATTTATAATTTTAACCTAAAATTTAACCTATAATTTGCAACGCTGAAATTAACCAACAAAGTTGGCCTGAACAGTGTTTTCTTTATTATAGCACCGATTTTGGCCTTGGGATAGTCCTATATGAATTAATAAAAGGCATTTAATGAAGAGAAAGTAAATTGTATATTCCCTGTACACAGACGCAATCAAGTGGAACACTGTTCTCAGAGCAGCATAGACTGTTTTCCGTCTATCAACCCAAGCATAAAAGCATGCCAAGCAAAATTTATTTTTGTCAATCGACCGGAAATTACAACTACAAAAATGGATCGATTGCTTGAATATTGTTTAACGTCCCTCTCAAGAATCTTTTACTCATATGGAGACGTCACCATTGCCGGTGAAGGGCTGCAAAATTTAGGCCTATGCTCGGCGCTTACGGACTTTGAGCAGGGAGGGATCTTTATCGTGCCACACCTGCTGTGACAAGGGACCTCGGTTTTTGCGGTCTCATCTGAAGGACCGCCCCATTTAGTCGCCTCTTACGAGAAGCAGGGGGTACTGAAGACCTATTCTAACTCGGATCCCCATGTGTGAGCTCTTTGTAAAGACTAAAACCAAATCTGGCTCAATAGTTGTTTTTTTAAAAATTTTTTATTACATGGCTTCCCTTCCCAGAGGGGGGATTGAAAGTGTGAATACTTCTTTTTCCGTGTGTCGTGTACCATTTTTGATTACCTTGATCTTTTATGTAAAGGTCAAATAATAGAATATTTTGGGCATTTTTGTTGTCCGTACCACAACTTTTTTTGTCTTTTGACATAGGCCTTTGATATTTCGTTTGTGAGTATACCATGATAAGATTGTCGCGTGCCATTTTTGATGACCTTTGGAGTAAAGGTCAAATAATTTTTTGGGGGGCTAGGCCTTTGTTATACCATGATAAGAGTGTGTTGCGTGTCATGAGGTATGGATTGGTTAGGTCATCAAAACACGTGTCGGCATAGTTCACACGTAAAATGTACATGGGCCGGTGTGAAACCTTGCAGTGCTTTTGAATTATTTTCTTAAATGTCACTGCTTTTTTTCTTCTTCTCAAAATCAAGCCTTCGTATTCTTTACACATTTTTCTTGGTCGGATAGCAAAAACAAAACTGGTTTATGGATTGACGAGGTCTCAACATCTGTCTGTCAACAATTTGTTGCTGGGGATGACCTATATTTAACATTTTCCATGTTACCTGAAAAAATATACCACCTTCACTTTTGTTTATGAAACCGAATCCTTGGTTGGTGAGGCATCATGGATTACGATGTCCGACAAACATCTTTCCAGTTTGTCCGATACAGAACTGTACATAGATGGTGTACCGAAGGTTCCCATAGTACAAAGATATAGCGAAAACAACTGTATTTTCCATTCACAGATAAAAGTAGGAGTCTCACCGACCAAGAACAATATGCTTCTTTGAAATGAACACCTAAAGAATGCCTGGTCATAGGATAGACCGAAAATATCAAAGCCATGAAAGGAGCTTCAAAATCAAAAAGTTCTTGAAGTTTTGGACCAGCCCCCACCCCCTTCATCCCCCGGGGCAGTCCCCTTCCTCCTCCGAGGCGGGTGTTCGTATTCTCTAAAGCAGGGGAAAATAACAATTGTTGCATGAACAATTTATTGCTTTTTTATTTCAATTATTCATATAAAATAACAATACAGTACTTCACTCATATACGAAAGTAATATCATTAATCGTGTTGCATACACCTCATGTGCAACTTGCGCGTACAAAGTAGGTTCATAAATGGCGCGATTCAGACCTGTAAATTTGAATTTTATGTTGCAGATTAATCTGTGTCACTATAAACTGTATGTGTCTTTTTACACTTTTCATCAATTTTTTCATATATAACCTAGCCTCCGATACAAATTCTTTATTGATAGGTGTAAAGAGCATTAATGGTTGACTGTAATCAATATATAAAACTAATAGTGGTTATTGGCTGGGGGTGTAATGGATGATGTTAATTGGTGAACATTTGTAAACATTTTGAATGAAATAACAAATTTTACAAAGTTTAAATTCCTTTTATTTCATTAAATTGATGGATAAAACGTTTTGTATGTATGGATATATTTATGTCGTGTCATACCAGCAAAATGTAGAAAATTTAAAGTAAATTGACATTTCAGTTGAGATCAAAATATGCCGTTTGTAAACCTACTCCTTTGTCATAGTTTATAGGCATTGTGTGGTTAATGACAGTATATACAAATAGAAGATAGTAAAGTCAGCGAGGAGAGAGGAGAGATCGCACACACAGAATTTAGCGAGGAGAAATCACACACATAATCCATAATCACATCTACAATGGATATACAGGCTTTAATTTCCGACAAATTAAAACTTATATTTAAAAAAGATGTACCTATCATAAAAAAGAAATGTTTAACATGATTTAAATCTTTTAAAAAAAATGTGCATACATGTATACAATTAAAATGTGTACTCCAAAATGATCAATATCTTTTCTGCAGACAATTATTACCCTTAAATAAAACAGTGTTACTGGATGAACTAGGTGCAACAACAGCCATTTTGGACCTGGTTTTAATCATTCTCTGAATTTCAGTATATTCCACATTAAGACAGCGAGAAAAACAAGATATTTCTTCCTCCAAACTGAATTCTAACTTAATACAATATAATGTTGCAAAACTAGTGACATTTTCCACTTTCTATGAAAATTGTCAATAATGCACATCTCGGGTTTCTGTTTGTTTTATTTCAACTAGAACACTGGGCCACATGCATCCATCAAAACTATTTTCATGTATTGACGTTTAAGACATAAAAGAATAACGTAACTTCATTCGGTAAAGGTAAACCAATGTGGCCCATACTTTTTTAAGAAAAAAGTTATTTTTGGTGAAGGAAATGACAAGAAATTTATTTAATCTATGGCATTGTAAATTGATCATCCATTAATGAAATTTCAACAAGTTTTATACATAGATCTAACAAGTAGTTCGAACTTACTTTCAGAATTGGGGCCAAATTGGACTGTTTGTAAACCAAGTTCTTTGTATCCAAAATATTCCTATTGAATTATGGATAAAAATTCCACTTATCTATAGCATTGTAATTTTCTTCATTAAAAAATCCCCTGAAATATATGTAAAATATCATTTCTATTTCACAACACAAATGATTCAAACTCTCCAAACATTGCTTAAACTTCAAATGTCCAATAAATAGCACTTGATCTATACATGTAATTCACAAGGTCATTCACGGTGTTGAGTGTGGGGGTATTCTGTATCAACAATATATAAAATGAGGTACACTAAATACAATCACAACCCCCTCGTATTGCAGATTCTACATAAAAACCTATGTCTCTGTTTACATCAGTTTAACATGTCATCAGATTGAAATTCAGAAGCACCATCTTGCAGAAAAGCTAACCAGGAAAAATCACAGATATGATCACGGCGTCTCTTATTTTTTGACACACCCCTTGCCTGGGGATGGACAGCGAGATTACTGTTTCCCTTTTGCTCTGCAGTAGAATGAGTCGTATCACAACCTTCATTTACTTTCTGGAAAAAATAAATAAAATAAAAACAGAAATGATTTGAGTAGTGTTAGTCTAACACAGTGTAGCTTTCAGTAACTACTGTGTGTGTGTGTTTGTGTGTAATATATATATATATTTAATTACAGGTTACAAAACCTTAAAGGACACATGACACAAAAAATTATTTATCTGCAATCATTGTCTTTATAATCCTTAAGTCAGATTCTCACACTGAATCTGTTAAACACGCATCCGTTTCACAGCTAAAGCTGTAACACTGTACTGATAAGCAGCCTGACCTCAATATGCATATTCTAAACCCCAGAGATCGGAAACAGTCGGGGTGACGTCAGAGATGAGCTACAGCACAGAGATGCTATATGCTTCTACAGAAGAGATACTATAAATCTTTCTTATCACTGATCAAAGACAAACAGTTTCCCTAATTACCAGTAATGGGTTAAATGCTGTCATAAACAAAGAACATGCACACTCATATTTCTTTGTATCTAAAGAGTTATTCATATAGTTTGTAAGGATACCGTATTGTACTGTTTATAATTGTTCAACCTCTTCAAAAGTGGACAAAAATGTGTCATTTTTTCGCTTCCCCAAAGATGCAGGTCTTCAAAAAGCATGGGTACATTACTGTCATAGAAGAGACCTTACATTAACCAAATACAGTAAAATATGTGAGAAACACTTTACGCCAGATCAGTATTCTCGTTATCCACCCCGGTTAGCTGAATTATGTTATCATAATGCTCGGCTCAGTTAAAAGATGATGCTGTACCCGATGCTGAGTGGCCTACCCAAGGTGAATGTTCAACTTCATCAAATACTGAGAAAAAAACCCATCTGGGTATGGTGCATATAGAAAGCGACAAATACTTCAGGTAAAAAAAAAACAAAGTTTTTTTTTACAATATGATTACATATGTGCTGCAAGTTAACTGCTTTTTACTATTCGTATTTTGTATCAGGATTCAAATTTAAATTTGGGGAGGGGGTGCAATTTGCTAGAGAAAATTGTTACCAAAAGAAAACAAACATCATTTTTTATAATCCCTGTCTTATGGGTAAACGGGAAAAAAGTCGCAGGAAAGTAAGTCACGGGAAAAAAAGTCACAATATGTAGAAAGAGTGTCTATGACCACACCTAGCAAAAAAAGTCACAATTTCTTTTGTTCAATTTTTTTTTATTGTTTTTGCCTATACCAAGGAAAAAAAGTCACAATATTTATAAAGAGTGACTTTGACCATACGTAGGAAAAATAAAGCACCGATGAATAGTTAACATTTGCTAAAAAAAAAAAAAAAAAACATTTTTTCCTTCATCCTATGTATGGCTTCAAAGATTGTAAACTGATGCCATTTTGTCTACTTATACAGGGAATACACTGTCTAGAAAAGGGGAAAGGTGCCTTGTGAAGCCACTAATTAATCTCAACAGGCACTGTTGACTGTTAACTGTTGTAAATACTTAAAAGTTAATTTTATTGGGGTTATTTGTTTGTTGCAAATGATTAAAAAAAACATGGAATCTTCTAACTTTGAATCAAATTTAAGTAAAACTTTTCTCCTTATATATAATTGACTTATATATATATATATATATATATATATATATATATATATATGTAGTTTTCTTTCAAAATATATATACTGTGACTTTCTCCCCCTTTGTATATGTGACCCTTTTCTATCAAAATATATACTATGAATTTTCCCCTATACATATAATATAATATATATTGTGACTTTTTTTCATACATCTATGTGATTTTTATACAAAATATATATTGTGACTTTTTTTCCTGTGACTTATTTTCCTGTGATTTTTCATCTGTGACTTTTTTTCCTACATTCGTTTTATGGTAGGTTTCTTACATTATTTATATGTGACATACATTTTTATAGATAAGGGGTTCAGAATGCCATGATGTCAATTCATTAGACATATACGGAATTTTTGTTGATTTTTTTTCAATATATACATGATATACATACTGGTACATATTTATATATGTTTAGCAATTTAGAGCTTGGGGGGAAGGAGGATCAACAATCTAAATCTGCTGCAAATGTGAATATCAAAGTTTAAGTTTATTACATGATTTCCAATAATATTTTACTGCAATTCAATTTTGCTATTTCTTAAATAAATCAGAGTTCTGATAAGTCTTCAGCCATTGTATTGAATACGTTACGGTGAGAATTTGCAAGAAGCTCACCTCTGACGTATATAACACACACGTGACTCTTATCTCATTAACTGTCGGCATTGCTCGGAGAACTGCTTTGGCTGGTGTTTACAGATTACTATTTCCAGCTGTACCTTGTTATCAGATGCTTGTTTAACAGATTCAGTGTGAGAATCTGACTTAAGGATTATAAAGACAATGATTACAGACAAATAATTTTTTGTGTCATGTGTCCTTTAACAGAGTGTTATCATCAATGTGAACAGGAAAATAAAAAAGTGCCACGGTACATGATACGCCTGTCAAATAATTATCAATCATAAACAGACGAGTGTGCATGGAACAAAATCATGTTAACCCTGGTACAACAATTGACTTGTTAATATATCTCTTGAATTGTTCAAATAACTACATTTCAAAACAGGTTTCATATTATTACATGGATTAAGATTTCTTTCACATGATGATGATATAATGACTAACAATTTTGGGTTGCACAAAGAAATGACCCATAACTAAAGGAGTGACAATTTATTTCCACAGCCCTCTTAATTTATACTCATTACTTAATCTTTAACTGCAATTTAGCTCGTATTAAAATGATCTTTGCATGTCCAGCTGAACTCTTTGAAACACCATGACTTAGATCATTATTCACATGAGACAATTTCTCTAGTCTATCTGTTGTATGATGCACATGTTAAGTCTTTACAAATTTTGCAGTACAATACTGCTTATATCTACATCATTAATGTTATAAACAAAATAATTATTCAGATTGTTATGTAGCTAAATTCTAAGAAAACAAGCTCATTTCTTGATGTAATAATTATTGAATAGGGTTTATACTGCATTACTCTCTTACATATGTAAGGATTACCTCCCTTACAACTTTGGTTTTTAAAAAAAATATATTTATCATTTTAAAAGTTTTAATAACTTGATTCTCAGCTGCAATTTACATTTCTCTACAGTTGCACAAATTGACAAGAGTTATGCTATATCATCTTAATTATAGGTCATATTGACCTTCAATTAGAGTGAGACACACCTACCTAAGATGCATTAACTGACCAAATTTGATGATTCTAGACCAAATAATTGTTCATTTAAGAGTTAGACAGGATTTTGTCATATTTGGCTGTATCATCTTAATCACAGATCATAGTGACTATAAAGTGCGACCCTCTACCCAAGATGTATCGGCTGCCAAAGTTTGATGATTCTAGATCTCACAGAATTTAAATTATGAGCCGGACAGATGTTCTGATGGACATACAGTGTATAACAACATAATTTTCTTTTGATGCCCACTTAATGTAAGGAATTTGCTATGCAATTTTTTGAGTTGACCCCTGACAGAATAATCATGCTAGAGATCTGCTATACAGTACTGTCCTGACAATGGTACTTTCATGTTAATCTTGACAGCTGACCCTTCACAAGTACTCCGTTTCAGAGATTTTCCTGTTATCCTAATAGTTGACCTTTTACATTTGATGTGCAGTATTTTGTATCAAAAGCAGGATGCTCTTATCAATTAAACCAGTTCTCTGTCCTCAATTGATTAGTAAATATTAAATTTCAATCTACCACCCATGCTGAAAAGAAAATTCTGCCCACCTTGCAGGAACTTACCACAATAAGACTTACAATTTACAGGAAGCTAAAATGTCTTCACAGAGTTTCTTGTAGTGCCATGTGTCCCCTTTCACTCTCTTTCTACAGATTCCTATATACGGAACTTTGGGTAGTATGCAGATCTCAAGGTCAAAGGCCAGCTGGACACGTGACCAATCACTCATCACTGTGCAGCGAAGCGTGTAACTGAAAAAATAAAGTTTCATTGGCAATTTTTTTTAGACAGGAGTTTTCAGAAAACAACAGATTTAAGGTTCACTTGGTGGGATGAAATTTGTAATATGAGAAGCCTCCCCAAATAAGTTTTATAAATTCAGTTCATGTGAATTGGAATGGAATCATCCATTTTACTCACAAAAGTAAAGAGAGCATTTAGGAAGTTGTAGGGAAAATTCTTTCGGAGAAAAACACCAAAAACTTCATATAAAATAATTGGGAGCTTGTATCACTCTTTCGATGGTGAAATCATATTTCATATGAGATGCTTTAATGAGCCATTAAATAAAATTTTGGTATAGCGATCCACTTTAATAACAGTTTGTTCCAACAGGACCATTTAAGGTATCGATGTGTAATGGAAATTTGAGAAACGGTCAAGGTATGTCATTACAGCCATGGTATCATGTAATTGTTGAAAGGTTCAACAAATAAAAATGATTCACAAAGTGTTTGCAAAAAGACTTTCCTCCTAACCATATGTATGTGTATTGCTTATATTTTAACTTTGAAGTCTGGTCTGCCAATATCTGAGATAGTCGAATATAAAGAATCAAGATTTGAAGGTCTTTTCTTTTTATCAATTTTTTTTTATCCAAGCGGAAAATGAATAAACTTGACAAAAGTTGGTTCTATTCTAACAACCTACTCAAACTGGTTCCTAACAATTTGTAATTATTTTGTTAAAATGAATCCACTTCTCAAATATCTAAATTCATTGAAATATTCTTCATTACACATACATGTAAGTTAGGGCTGTTCCAGAAATGATCAAATGGGGGGGTCGGGCGGCAAATGATATTTTTTTGTGTGGGTGGTCGTATTTTTTCATATTTTAATTTGTCCGTGGTGGGGTTGTTAATAAAATATTTATTATGGGTAGTGGGTAGTTTCTATTGTTTTATTTTGTGCTACGTGGGTGTTGAGTTTTCAGAATATTTTTATTGTCGCTCTTGTCGTGTTGGTTACAAAACGTCGGAGGGAAAATTGAAAACGTGCTTTCGAAATGCTGCTTTCGAAATCGAAAGTAACATAGAACTATTCGAGTTGTCGCTCTTTGCAGCGCATAACTTTCCATTACGACACTCTTCAAATTAGAGGCGCGTTTAATAGGGTCCCTTTGGACGTGATGGCGGCGAACTCTGTTCTGTAGATTATTACAGTTTACAGTGCATCGATTTTGGGAATATTTTGAAACCAATAGGTATTCCGTTTTCTAATAAAAATAGGCAAACCTTAGCTGATTTATACGAGGGTACCGATGCGTTATATTTATCAGTCGGTGTGATGGTGATATAGAGGCCTCCTCCGGGCGCGGGCTCCATTAGAAGACGAACGATTCGTGGAAAAACATATCCATACCCATTTCATGATAATAGTATCGTTTGGACTCCCAATCTTTCCAACATTCCCGCCATAAATGCCTTTGATTGTTGATGTGACATCGTTTCTTCAGAACTACTGTGATACAATGTCGCACAGGCATTACCGCGTCATTGACTAGAATGTTTGTCCCGAAAACCTCGCGAGATTTGTACCGTTTTGATTTTTAGAAATATTTTTGTGGTGGGTCTGGTTAGTTTTTTTTTTTTATTAGATGGGTCATTGTAAAATGAGTTTATTAATTTGATGGGTCATGGGGTAATTTTTTATTTTTTTTTTATGGGTGCTTGGTATATACAAAAGGTGCCTCCCGACCCCCCCATGTATTTATTTCTGAAATAGCCCTTAGATGTACCTTCAAAAATTTTAACTTTACTATTCATGGACAAATACTGTATGACAACGCCAAGGGCAGTACATTATTTCTATTACATTCCTCCTGGCAATCTAAATAGACTTGCAGCTACAGAGAATATGTGTGTACATGTATGAAAGAATGTCAAAGAGATCTAGTCTCAATTAGGCCAATTCAACTTAATTGATAGATTATCATTCCTGCTTGCCCCTCAAAAATTGGCACGCCCTGAATTTTTTTGGGTGAAACTTGTGATTTCCAGAAAATTTTCATGCCCGACTCCGGTATTTACGCTTCTTGTTTACATTTCTGGTATAGTAACGGGAAAAGCCACGTGAAGAAAATAGATATAATTTTCTTGATTTCTCACGTTCTTATGGGCGTAAATCTTTTTCTGTGTTTGAAATGAAAGCTTAACCCGGAATTCGTCTGTGTCACGGATAACCATGCTATAATATGTAAAGTGTTTCTGACTTTATCATTCATCCCATTCTAGCACGTGACAGTCTGTGAAATAAGCATACAATGATATCCATCTGGCATTAAAATATTCACTTCTGTTGACAAAAACTCGTTTGTCATTCAAATTTTCTCAGAAAATAAAATCCTCCCACCTGCTCCATACTTTTTGGTGACCCTGGATCTACTAAAGTTGGCCTTACACATGTACATGCACTAGGAGAGAGAGGCATGACTTACTCGCTTTGTTTGTACGGGATACACTTCTCCTCCACCACCTCTTTCAGTCGACCCAACACATACTCTGAATTGGTTTCATTTGTTCGGAATATGTTGTGTAAAGCCTGAAATAATCATAGACAGTACACAAAACAACAAATAAAGAAATGATGAAAACAGAACTCTTTACATGCATGTCTTCTTGATGACCTTAAAAAGATAAATTCTTGGACAGCACAGATGGACTTTCCTTTAATTTAGCCTATAGACTCAAGACAGTTGAATTAGAATACAAATTGGTTGAGGATGATAAACATTTTGAGACTAACACACACCTTGACTTTCCTCGGACCATCACACGTTGACTTGCTCTGTTTCTTTGGTGTCAGCATGTTGAACATCCTTTCCAGACTTCCGAACACCGAGGCTTTCCTGGACTTTGGAGTAAAATCTCCCTCTAAACCGTCAGCGGAGGCTGCCCTGTTAGATTTTATCACACGTTTTCTAAAAATTTCACAATTTACAAAAAGGTAACCTTCTTTGATCTTGGTGGCCCTGTAAATTGCCAAGCCAAGCTACTGAAGCTCAAGATGTGCTTTTTATGTGTTTAAAAACTGTCAATTCCATTAATGATTTGGTAATCATTAAAATGATAATTACATGTCTGGATTCTATCAATTTCATAAAATTCATGAATGACATGAAATCGGGTGTGAATAATTTCATGAACTTTCACGTGAGATAATGAAAGCTTGCATAACAGCAATGAAGCAATCGATTCAGTATAGATACATTACACGTATCTACATATAAATGTTTGTAGGATTAACATTATAATAGGTAGACAAATGTACACTTTGTGGCAATCATTGAAATTATGAATTTTTATGAAGATTTTGATGGGTTATTATACACACATGATTTGAACTCGGTGACAAACTGAATTTCCATGAGTGATTAAACGCCGCGTTACATCTAATCTATAAATCATGACTGGTTTTGAGTGATTAAACGCCGCGTTACATCTAATCTATAAATCATGACTTGTTTTGAGTGATTAAACGCCGCGTTACATCTAATCTATAAATCTTGACTTGTTTTGAGTGATTAAACGCCACGTTACATCTAATCTATAAATCATGACTTGTTTTGAGTGATTAAACGCCGCGTTACATCTAATCTATAAATCATGACTTGTTTTGAGTGATTAAACGCCGCGTTACATCTAATCTATAAATCTTGACTTGTTTTGAGTGATTAAACGCCGCGTTACATCTAATCTATAAATCATGACTGGTTTTGAGTGATTAAACGCCGCGTTACATCTAATCTATAAATCATGACTGGTTTTGTTATACATCAGACCTGTAAGTTAGGTTAGGTAAGTTTGAGTAACTTTTTTTTGTTATGATTAAAATATATTTATTTTGCTTTTATCTTTTCAAACAATGACCTGGTGTAAGGCAAAGAATTTCTTTGGGATAACCTATGGGTGGATAACTTCCAATATGACATTACTTGAAAAAATATACTTAGTTTTGGGGAGGTTAAGTTCAGGACTACCTTATGAAGAATATATCTAGCTCTAGTAGAGACACTGGTGATGCACTATGAACTAGCACTAAATAAGCCTACCTCTTGCTGGCATTGAGTGGTGTTGGTTGGTCTGGGAGATTATTGAGCTGAGAATCATAAGATCGTGATGGGGAGAGAGTTGTGTTCAACATCGAGTGGTCTGATTTTCCTGGGGATACTAAAAATAATGACATATCGTCTGTTTGTTAACGGGTTAAATTTTTTGTTCATTGAGTTTAAATACTCCAACAATACTTTTTAATAAACACACCATCATTTCTTCAGAGTTTTAAAAAATAAAATTCATATCTATCAAAATCCTAATGTTAGTGGAAAGAACGTAATAAAATTCATTACTGTCATGGTTGAACTTACATGTATCGTCTAATGAGGAGGGTACCAGCTGTTTAGCTATCAGGGGTGACCTGGGTTTAGAGGCTGGTATCATCAGTTGTTGATAGGGCGTCTTTGCTGTCTTTGGCTTGGGAGTCCTTATACCCGGAGTCAGAGGAACCGCAAAGTTTTCTTTGTCGTCTTTATTACAAGAGGATCTGTCGTGTCGCGTAATTGCAGAATTTTTCTCGTTTTCTTGTTCCTCTTTGGATGAGAACGGCAGCCTTTCCCTGGCCCTATTTCTTCCTCTCTCCTCACAGCCGCCGTAAGTCATGGGCCGGGGCCCTAGGTCTTTTTCGTTGTTATGGATGACCGGAGATTCTAATCTCTCGGATGCTGCCAGTCTTGGGGAATACACCAATTCGTAACATGCGGCATCATCTGCACTGTGACTTCTTTTTTCCTGAGTTATAAGTGAATTCTATGTATCCTACTGTTTACTGAGAACCATCCTCACACTGCCACTGGTCGCGTGTCTACTCCTGACTTGGGGGAGTGGACACCAGATCCCTGACATTTGTAAGGATGGCAAAGACCAAACATGTTAACCACAGTTCTCTGTATAAACCCAGGAGCGAGCTACTACACCATTTCCACAAAATGTTACAAAACAATACTTGCACAGAATGCTGAACAGTTTGCACAGAATGCTGAATGGTTTGCACACAATGTTGAACAGCTTGCACAGAATGCTGAATGGTTTGCACACAATGCTGAATGGTTTGCACAGAATAGTTTGCAATGCTGCCTGTTTTGTGAACAGTCAGCATTGTTTGCTCAAAGTGGTAGGTGAGGCTTGCATGCTTTGTACAAAATGGTAGGCATGGCCTGCACGCTTTAATTATTCTTCATGGAGGTGATTCTAATATGAAATAATTTCAATACAATAATGATAATCTTAATATTAAAGAAAAAAAAGATTTAGAAAGAAATGATACAATTATGCATTTCAATATAAATATACATGTCCGATGGGTACCTGTAAAATTTGAAACGAAACCTACCAAAACCAAACCAAACCAAACAGATTGTATAACCGAACTCTTTAATTATAATAATCATAAAATGGTAATATATGGGTTGGTTAGGACCAAAATTATTATAGTGATTATTGTCTATCATTTGAAAGACTTTTTTTAAAGTTTGCTGATACGATACAAAAACAAAACGCATATTTAGGAAAAGCAGGAAACGAGGAACCAAAATTGTGAATTTCACAACCCAAGGGATTTGACTCTCGGACGGGTCCAAATTAGTGATCTCGTGTTAATCTTACATGTATTAGGTAAAGTCTTTCACCAGTATATGGGCACTTTGAGGGGCTTTAATTTGAAGATTACATCTTGTTTTATAATGTTGCTGACTATTAGAATTTAGCTTTAGACATACATGTATGTAGAGCAAGAAAGTTTTCTACATTTCATAGCCCTTGGGGCTAGTGGGCCTCTTGATTTTCATGAACACCTTTTTATCGTGTCTCTATAGCCCAAGTCCTTTTTAACACTTTCTACAGGAAGTCAAACACTTCAGAGTTCTGTTAATTTCGAATACCCAGATTAGCCGACCTCTGTTATAGTAAACACTTCAGAGTTCTGTTAATTTCGAATACTCAGATTAGCCGACCTCTGTTATAGTAAACACTTCAGAGTTCTGTTAATTTCGAATACCCAGATTAGCCGACCTCTGTTATAGTAAACACTTCAGAGTTCTGTTAATTTCGAATCCCAGATTAGCCGACCTCTGTTATAGTAAACACTTCAGAGTTCTGTTAATTTCGAATACTCAGATTAGCCGACCTCTGTTATAGTAAACACTTCAGAGTTCTGTTAATTTCGAATACCCAGATTAGCCGACCTCTGTTATAGTAAACACTTCAGAGTTCTGTTAATTTCGAATACCCAGATAGCCAACCTCTGTTATAGTAAAAACCTTGGAATTTGCATAAAATCTCAAAGTTACACACAGATCTTTACATTATCCAGATAATTCTGATACACAATTCTGATGACCCCCCCCCCCCCCCCCCCCCCAAACACACTTTGCTGAGTAATAAAATGTGATTAAACAACTCTAACAAGACAAATTATTCCTATATTCCTTCAATGGTTACAAATGTATTGGGTTTTACTATACATAGCAGAATGACTTGCACAGTATGTAAGTTTCTATGGCCTTGGCTTGAATGGTCTGCAAACATGTTTCTGTGGGTGTGACTTGATCTTGCAGGTAACAATTCTTGCACGAAAAAGTGAACAATTTGAGCGGAATAAAACTGGCTTTGAATGAAATGGAATGCTTTGGAGGTGTAGTAACACACTTCAAAGTCTGTACATATGCAAAAATCTACATGTTAATCTTCATACAGTATCTACACTGTGGTGTCCTTATTATACAATGTCACTTAATTCTATTGCTTACCCTGCAGCCTCCATCATGGCTTCGAATTTTATTGAGAAGTCTGACAGGGCGTCCTTTCATTTTCTTCTCAAGGAGGAGGAAGTATGTGGCTGTTAGGTAGTCAAACTTGAACTGCAAGCACATAATTCAAAACTGGTATCAACTGAAATACAGTGCTCCTTCAATATAATGCCCCCAAATTTATAATGCCATCCCCATTTATTGCCTAAAAATCCTTAAGAACAGATTTCTCCCAGTGTTAACACCCCCGTTATAATGCCAACCCTGCTTAATGCTATTTGCCACTGATTTTAAAAAATAAATGGTCAAATTATAAAGGGTTTACCCTCATTAATAATGTCAATTACCTAACACCCATCGACAATCACATTTGTACTTGGAGAGCAGTGCAGTGAATCGTGATGGGCTGGACAAGGTATTCAGGTTAATTACGAACAACTGCTAAATAAATTAAACATGATCTAAGTGTCTTTGATTTTTTTTTTAAAAGTAAGCTTTCCTCTCAATTACTTCTGACAGGGGAAAGTGTTGTTATAAATCCCCAAAAAGCTTCAAATGTTACAATCTAATTAAAATTAGATGTTAGATCCACTCGCGTACTTGTTATGTATGCGAGTACGCAAGCGGATCTAACATCTAATTTTAATTAGATTGCAAATGTTATTAAGGATTATGAATTAAAGAATAAGTTCAATATTGACGAAACTGGCTTTCATCATCTCATTCCTGACGTATCATTAAGGCCAATTCAACTTTATTAGTAGATTATCATCCAGGGTCACCAACAAGTATGGGGCAGGTGGGAGGATTTTTTTTAATTTTTATTATTATTTATGAGAAAAATATTAATGACAAACTAATTTTTTGTCAACAGAAGTACATTTGTACATCATTTAATGCCAGATGGATATCAATCTTACAGACAAATTCATGTTAAGCTTTAATTTCAAACACAGAAAGATACCAAACTTCTTCAAGATATGAAGAACATTAATCCCTTCCTTTCATTTATGCCCGTAAGAATGTGAGAAATTAAGAAAACCATATTATCTATTTTCTTCATGTGGCTTTTCATGTTGCTATACCGGAAATGTAAACAAGAAGTGTAAATGCTGGAGTCGGACATGAAAATTTTCCGGAAATCGCAGTTCTGCAAAATAAAAAAAATCTGGGCGGGCCAATTTTTGAGGGGTGGGCAGGGATGATAATTTAACAATTAAGTTGAATTGGCCTAACAGCAGGCAATTCCACGAAAGGCATAAAAAAAGAAAGAGAGATAAACTCACTCTCTGTGGCAACGCCGATGGAAGTGACGAATGAAAGCCCTTTTGTTACTGGGAAATCAGGAAACCCCCGCTGTTTCAGAAATATCAGTGTTGGCTTATTCTGTGATTATGTACAGTCTTATTTTCTGATTGGATCGATAAATTCCACAACAAAAGGAGATGACGAAAGCAGCAAGTCTTGCTTATATTGGACAATGCACCTCGCTATATTATCCTACTCTTGTCAAATGTTAAAATTTATTTTCTGCCTCCAACAACAAGTCACTTGCAGCCTCTTGATTCCGGAATACAGAATTTCAAAAAACCTTACCGAAAACAATTATCGCACCTGATAGAGTGTATTGATCACAAGAATACCTCATCGCTATTTCTAAATTTGGCGATTCAATACATGAAATTTACGTGGAGATTCTGTAGCACCTGTCACTATCATAAATTGTTGGTCACATTGCAGTTTGATTGAACCTCAGATTTTGCTGTACCAAAAATCCAAGACATTTTATTTCGAGTACAAGATGATCTTGACAAGGACCCTGACATGAGGCTGACTATTCCTCAGTTTATGGATTCTGACTGCAATGCTCAACCAAGCGAAATTTTGAGTGAAAGAGATTCTAGAAACTATGAAAAAAGCAACAGCCAATTCAGAGTCAGACAATAGTGATGATGAATTTAAAAAAGACCCTCTACTAACAATATCGGATGCAAAAACTGTGATTAACACTGTGATAAAACTTCTTGAGCATGATGATTGAACAACCGAAAATGAAATCAACAAGTTCATGTCAATTCAAACTTTTTTCAGTTTATTTAAGCCAATCATTTTTGAAACAAAAAACAATTCATGACTACGGATAGTGTTGTTATTAACATGTACACACGATTTAACTTGTTCATACAGAATGTAGCCCAAACAAAATACAGTATGTAACTGATTTTCTTTTGACTGCTCAGTAAATTAATTGTCAGTATAAATTTGTTATATTGCCACCACTGCTTTATTGCCCAAATATATATACATTGAGGGAGCCCTGTACAAAGGAAACTGTTCATTTTCACAGAATTAAACTTGCTGTTCTAAAGGCAACATAAATACTAACCTCAGAAACTAATGTTTCCATTTCTCTCTTTGTTTTCCCATAATGCACCGCCAACTCAGTAACACAGTCTTCATCAAGACAGCGCTGTAAAACCAAAAATTCTGATGAACAAAATAATCTCAAACACATAAATCCACTAAGTAGACTTTTAAATAAGTGAATTTTAATTCATTGAAATGACATATAAATTTCACTTGTCCCTCACATATATATGCTATTTTGTGAACATTAAATTTTCGGAATTCTGTACCTTATATTTACTGCGCCACTCTACTGGACACTGGACCTCTGCCATCAGCCAGGGGTGGTTGAGAAGATGTCGGATTGTAACCCGCTTCTTGGGATCCACTTGTAACATGGACGCTATAAGGGATTTACTTTCTTCTGACAGCCAGGAAGGGGTCTCATATTTCCCATTCTGAAACATTTATTGGTGCGAGAGAACAGATGAGATATATATGTCATTCCATTATTTACGATACAGACATTGATAAAAATTTTTTTTTTTTTAAAAAACCAAACAAGTAAACTAAATGGAGTCAGAAGCAGAGGATCCTCCCCCGATGGTCTTTGACCTAATGCTTCCGAATAAAATGACGACTTTGATCCTAACATTTTAAGATCAGAACTGCATTTTGGAAGTGAAAAATTTCTAAATATGTATTTCTTTTAAATGATATTATTGTGGCCCCTTTCCATGTCCTGGCTACATGTGTAATGCTTTTTAACATAAAACAAAGCAGTGTTTGGTCGATTAGAACATGAGACTATGATCAGGCAGTGAATACACGTCTGGAGGAAATACTTTAATAGAGTCAAACATAAAACTAACAACAGTAAAATTTTGAATTACATGGGAAACTGGAATTCAAACTACATGTTTATGTCTAGAGGAACTCTTTAAGCAGAGCTATGTTATTTCTGTAAAACATAATTCTGGCATAAATGAACATTTGACTTGAAATATGACAGGTATTTTAGTGAATCAAAGTATAAGCATACCTGTATTTTTTTGTATAGAGATGGGATTTTGTCATCATCAAAGGGGAGGTAACCACACAGTAACGCATATAATAAAATCCCCATACTCCACAAGTCTGCCTGAAATAGTCAGAAAACATAACATATAATAAAATCCCCATACCCCACAAGTCTGCCTGAAATAGTCAGAAAACATAACATATAATAAAATCCCCATACCCCACAAGTCTGTCTGAAATAGTCAGAAAACATAACATAAAATAAAATCCCCATACCCCACAAGTCTGCCTGAAATAGTCAGAAAACATAACATATAATAAAATCCCCATACCCCACAAGTCTGCCTGAAATAGTCAGAAACTGGAAAACATAACATATAATAATGAAAATGCTCAAGTATTCTAAACATTATCTTTTCAGTTAGCAAAGAAGGTCATGACATTTTGGGTCAAAATTAACAAATGCCTGTCAGTCTGTGACTGGTTAAAAGTCTGGCGGACTGACTGACATTTGTTTTAGTCAGTCCAATGGGACTGATTAATTTTCTAAAGCATCATTTTGGAAAATATACTTATGAAATCTTATAACACATTTGACATGCTTCGATCTGTAGATATCAGACAAATTTGAATCGTAAATATAAATCTCACATAAGTGTTACAATATTGTCTGAGGCATATCGAGTTAAATTTCATTTTAGTTACATTAATGAAACATGTTTATTTATTTCTGGAAAACTGTTGGACTGGTAAATCTTTCTGCGAACTGGTTGAAATTATACCCCATCAGTCCAGCTGAACTGGTGACATAAAAAGTTAGCTTCAAGTCCTGAAATAGTTCACTGTTGATGTTGGACATGTATGTTATCTTATGCTCTATCATAAAATTCGGACATAGTTTCATCATCAACTGAATGTACAATCTTTTTGGATGGTTTCCCTGTAGTATAATATTGCTGTGACATGATGAATTGTTAAGACCGCCCCCTCACCTCAGATCCCAGATACTCCCTCCCTGACACCAGCTCCGGGGCAGCATATGCAGGACTACCGCAGCACGTGAACAGCTGACAGTCCATACCACCCTGTCAATAAATACAAACAGGGTTCTAAAAGTGTTGGTGGTGTATTTCAAAATATTTCTAAGGACTTAAAAACAATATCAAAGAGATTAATGTTATGTTTTAATCAATACCTATTTTTCAAAGATATTCATCAAACCATTTAATGACATTTGATTTTGAAAGTACAGTGTAGGTAATAGAAATTTTTATTTTCTTACCTTTGGTTTTGCACATAAACCAAAGTCGATGAGTTTTAAATTTTGCTCCTCATCTAGTAATAAGTTTTCCTAAAAAATTGTTTACAATAATCATACACAATTGAAGTATTTTTTGACAACACACATACATTTTAATATGCAGCCATTAGACTAATTAGTAAAAGTTTTACGTTTATTGCAGACTCACCGGTTTCAGGTCCCTGTGTGCGTACCCTTGACTGTGTATGTATGCCACAGCAGCCACAATCTGCCTGAAGAATAGCCTAGCCTCCTCCTCAGACAACTTGTCCTTAGATACAATGTAATCAAACAGCTCTCCCTCAGGACAATACTGAAAAGAATAACATTCTGACAACCCCAACTAAATGCCATATGTATATAAACATACGTAAATTAAGATATTTTTTCATCATGGGGTAATGAGAATGTGAAAATTTTTCCAAAACTTTGAAAACTACTGTAAATTACTAAATATAAGTGAGGAATTTATTATCGTTTAATTTTGCGAATAACATCACTCGCGAAATAAAATGACTCGCTTTTTATTTATACATTGTTAAAATACATGCAAATATTCTTGATCTACAGAACACTCACGAATTTACGTTTTGGCGATTTGATATCCATGAGTCATTTCGCGATAATAAGTACTCACGTAACATAAGGAATCTACAGTATTTGATTTATCTTTTAAGTTAATGATACTTTCAAACGTGTATTGACTTGGAATGTTTTTACATGTATTGAGTATATCATAGACCACAGTCAATACAATATATTGGTAATTAGCGTACTCGTATTTAATTCTGAAATAACCTCTAAAATCATGAAGAACTTGGTTTCCGTTTCGATGACTTGGAACAGTTTACAGATGTGTTGATGACACAGGTCTTTCATTGCTTCTATTTCTGTTTTCACTCGTGGCAAATCTTCCTATTGAGTACAGGGTAAAATTTCAAAACATGGAAGAAATAAAAGAACAGATCTACTGTATGCAAAAATTGCTGGTAAGTGTAATTCGTAGAAAACTGCAACCCTGTATGACCAAACTCCAAAGTTAAGTATATCACCATCCGTTCAAAAGTTATGGCCAAGATTTAAGTTTTGCGGACAAACAGGCAGACCAACAAGAAGCCCATGGGCCACATCGCCAATCTGAGCAGCAATTCCTAGCAATAAACAAGCTTGAGCAAAACTATCATTATACAAGCAGATTGATTCAGAAAAAACTTTTCAAAGGTAACGACTGAAAATTCATTAATTATCAAACTTAATTATCAAATTTGACAACAAATTCATTAATCATCATATGCCCTTGTAGAAGGCTATGGCCCTTCATGTTAACAAATTTCATCTAAGGATGCTTTGTGCCAAGTTCGGTTCCCTATACATTTGCATGTAAAACTTTGATCCCCTATTGTGGCCCCACAATAGCCCCAGGGGTCATGATTTTTACAAACTTGAATCTCCACATTTTCAGGAAGCTTTTTGGGCCCAGTTGCTCTGGAGAAGATGATTTTTAATAGACCCCACCCTATTTTTGCGATTATCTCCCCTTTGAAGGGGACATGTCCCTTCATTTGAACGAACTTGAATCCCCTTCACCCAAGGATGCTTTGTGCCAAGTTTGAATGAAATTGGTCCAGTGGTTCTGGAGAAGATGAAAATGTGAAAAGTATGTACGCCAAGGACACCAGACTACGGACAAATTTTGATCAGAAAAGCTCATCTTAGCCAAAGAAGGCTCGGGTGAGCTAAAAATTATATGCCCTCAAATCCCCAATCACAGGGGCATAAAAAAACCCAAGGAAACAGCTATGTATCAGATCCCCATATTCAATATTCTATATCAGGGTTTGACACTAAGGCACGTCAGACCGACTGAGTCTACTAAATGATAAGTCCGGTCGGGTAAAATGTTGATTTACTAGTCCGACTGGTCGTGTTGAAAAAATAAACAAGAAACTTTACTTTAAACCCATAAGATATTTTATTCTTAACTAAAAAAGAATAACTGTAGACTTTGCGAGCAATTTTAAACCGCATGATGACACAATCTCTATTTTTAGTTCTAATAAATAAGTCGCGGTTGGAAGTGATGTTTTACGACATCTACTCGATGTTAATGTGTGTAAAGTTATGTTTTAGATGAATTTATTTTCATTTTTTTAAAAGCCCAGTTGATTTGAATCAAATATAAGAAAGTGTTTATCAAATTAATCGTAAACAGCCATTTATCGGCGTTGACATATGTGAGGGAATGTCTGTATATTCAAATACGACTTCTCGTCCTCAAGGAAAGATGTCCCAAGAGAAAAAAAAAAAAGTAAAAGGTTGGGAAGAAACCAAGCAAGACTTATGAAATAGAGATTTAAAAAAACGGTTGAGGTCATTTTATTTTAAATTGACTAGAGAATTTCCAAGTCGGGTAGAATTTAAAGAAACAGAAAATGTGTTTGAAAATGAAAGCGTTAAATTGAATGATGAGACTAAAGCTCTATTGTGAGACAATTAAGTACGTTTTAGTTCATGCAAACTTAATGTTTGTCATTTGAATTAAGTACATTTAAATATGGAAAAACTATCAGTTTCTGGAAAGTTGGTCGGGGCAAGTGGATGTACGGTCAGGTCTAGAAAAAATCATTTGAAGTAGCCTGACTGGTCTAGTGCTAAAAAAAGTAAATGTCAAACCCTGTATATGCCAACACCTTACCTTACACTAAGATGATGTTCTGATCAATGTATGACACTTACTCCTAGAGAACGTTTGTCCATTATCTTGATGGCCACTTTCTCCCCAGTGAGTGCATGATAAGCTAACTTCACCTTGGCAAAACCACCTTAAAAGTCCATCATACATGGGTATTTTATTATCAAATTCCTGTGATTATGTACCTATACAATTATTCAATTATCAATAGCTTTCAAATAAAATTTTTTTTCTCTCAGACTTCTAAAACAGACACATTTATTATGTTCATAGGTTATGACAGACACCAATTCTTGCATTATCATCATAATAAAAGATCTCAGACCTAAAATGGTGAATAAGGATTTAGTGATTTTTAACTGACCCGATCCAATGGTCTCTCTCAGGTGATACAAGCCACGCAGCTCAGTGAACTGACTCATGGTGGATCAGACTCGGCAACACAATGTCATGTAAAGTTTTCAAGTAACTGACCTGAAAATGAAAAAGAAAGTGATCAATTTACCATAATACTCAATGAAAATTCTCAAAGATGTACATACCAATATCAAAATCTTAACCTAATATATAGAGTGACCCTATCCTAATTGAAAACAACCTGGAGAAGCAGAAAGGGGTGTACTCGTGATGGAGAAGCTGGAATGAGGTCAAGATGGTAGCAAGAGACAGAGTGATTTGGAGGGAGAGTGTCACAGCCTTAAATGCCTTCTGGCGTGGAAAGAACTAAGTGCTATATAATCCTGGTCTCAGTGGCCATGGTTCAAGCAAACGTGAATCTACGTTATATGAGCTAGGATACTATATCAATATTGTTTTAATAAATTGTGGCCATGTTGTTCTTAAAAAGAAAAATTTTCCTATTGATTTTAAGTGGTTCTTGAGAAGCTAAATTCTGAGGTCTACTGAGTTAACTCTGGTGACCTATTGCAATTGGGCATCATTCGTTGTGCATTTTGTGGTGAAATAGTTGATTTTTCCACATTCACTTTGACACTATGTCACTGTTCTTACTGTTTGCAAAGCTTGGTTAGGCAGGGATTTATCAGTACCTTCTCAGGGGCCGATATTCGGCCCCATTCCCAATTGAAAACAGGCTCAAATTTTCCTAATTTGCGGGTAAAAATTCCCAAAAATAAATTTTGGAAAAATATTGTTGTTTTTTAATCGCAAATCGTGCATTCTGTTTCCAATTACAAACTATCTAAATTTAGTACTGAAATTTGGTATGCCTCGGTCAGTTCCCTCTTTATTTGGATGTCACTGAGGTGTACCGAATGAATCTAGACACACAACAGCAACTGAGCAGGTTAAGAAAAGATGACGGGAAAGCTTGTAGAAAAATTAGTATGTTCTTTAAAGTAACAGAGCCTGCTGTCCAAGATGCCAGTACTTCTGAAATACCCCTGCCTCAGCTCAGACAGGTGACGATTGCGATCATGAGGCTGGGATGTGTCAATCGTCTTCTACCTCAACTGAGAAACATTGACCAGAAATAGAATACATGCACGATGTCACCGCTTGTCAAAGGGACACATCGGACGATTCCGAATCCAATGAATCGCTAATGCTACTACTTCGATGGTTCCAGATCAGAGAAAATTCTGATGGTACTAATGTCTTTTATTTGAATAAATTAGTAAATGTAAGTATCATGAAATAAAATGTAAAAAATCAAAATATGCACCCAGGGGTTAATAAGCCAAGTTGCATGGGATACATTGTAAAGTCAGGAATGATGTGGCATATTTATAATTGTGAAGAACTAATTTCAGTTTTAAACTTTTCAAGTTACTGTCCAGAAACCATATTTGTCTGAAGTTTTCAATCTATTTTTGGTCAATGTGACCTTGACCTTTTTCCTCCAAAATCAATAGGGGCCTTGCTTTGCTGATATCCAACAATATATCCAAGTTTCATTTGATTGAAGTAAAAAAAAATTGAATTATCCTCCGGAAATCAATTTTTTTTTTTAATTTTAAATCTATTTTTGGTCACCTTGACCTTTGACAATTTTTCTCCAAAATCAATAGGGGTCTTCCTTACCTGGTACCCAACAATATATCAAAGTTTCATTTGATTAGATTGTAAACTTTTCGAGTTATCATCCGGAAACCAATTGTTGACGCCCAACCGCCCGCCCGCATCACCAAACCAATAGCCGAGTTCAACTTCGTTGCAACTCGGCTAAAAATAAATAATATGTTCAAGGTCACAGTTAC
Organism: Ostrea edulis; assembly: GCF_947568905.1. Classification (NCBI taxonomy): domain Eukaryota; kingdom Metazoa; phylum Mollusca; class Bivalvia; order Ostreida; family Ostreidae; genus Ostrea; species Ostrea edulis. Next base: position 68,600,431 of record NC_079167.1, read on the forward strand.
CGAAAATAGAATGAAAATTTCAGAAAAATTTGGTTTCCGGATGGTAACTCAGAAAGTTTAAATCCGAATCAAATGAAACTTTGATATATTGTTGGGTACCAGGTAAGGAAGACCCCTATTGAGTTTAGGTCAAAGGTCAAGGTCACTGTGACCGAATATAGAATGAAAATTTCAGAAATATTTGGTTTCTGGATGATAACTCAGAAAGTTTAAATCCGAATCAAATGATACTTAAAGATATTGTTATATACCAGGTAAGGAAGACCCCTATTGGTTTTGGAGAAAATAGGTCAAAGGTCAAGGTGACCAAAAATAGATTTAAAATTCCAAAAAATTTTGATTTCCGGAGGATAATACAATTTTTTTTTAACTTCAATCAAATGAAACTTGGATATATTGTTGGATACCAGCAAAGCAAGGCCCCTATTGATTTTGGAGAAAAAAGGTCAAGTTCACAGTGACCGAAAATAGATTGAAAACTTCTGACAAATATGGTTTCTGGACAGTAACTCGAAAAGTTTAAAACTGAAATTAGTTCTTCACAATTATAAATATGCCACATCATTCCTGACTTTACAATGTATCCCATGCAACTCGGCTCATGCACTCCTGGGTGCACTGACTCAGACTGGTAAATATGGTCCAGTTTAAAGGACGTAATAAATTGTGACACATATCAAAATAAAAAAGCACAGTATTCACTAAAACAGATCTATGCAGTTTTCATAAAATAGCCATTGAGGAAAGAGCATAACAATGCCTGCACAGTTGATTGATTGAATATTGTTTAATGTTCCTCTCAATAATATTTCACTCATATGGAGACGTCACCACTGCCGGTGAAGGGCTGCAAAATTTAGTCCTATGCTTGGCACTTATGGCCATTGAGCAGGGAGGGATCTTGATCGTGCCACACCTGCTGCGAAACGGGACCTCAGTTTTTGCGGTCTCATCCGAAGGACCGCCCCATTTAGTCGCCTCTTAAGACAAGCAAGGGGGGTACTGTCTGAAGACCTATTCTAACCTGGATCCCCAGGCCATGGGATGCCTGCACAGCTGACAGTTGTATGTAATGATATTATAATTGTGATACCACCATATATCCTAACACAAAACAGGAAATTATCTTATATAGTATACATGCAAAAGTGAAATAGATGAGGTTTAAAATAGACCTAGTTAGTAGTTACATTGAAATTTGAAATTAAAGGAAGAAGAAACAAAATATTTCGATTGCAGAAAATACCACACGACATGTTGATGAAAATAGAGGAGACATTTTCGGAATAAATGTCAAACTTTAACCTACTTTCTTGCCCTGATAAGGCTATTCACCGGACTATATATTTCTAACGTATATGGTATATTCCGCATCACTTTCACTGATAAGTTTTAGATGGCTATGATAAGGCTGCGACATTATGATGCATGATGTGATGATCATGATGCATTATGACAATACAAATAGCACAAAACAATCACTATACAAATCTTAGATCAACAGATGTATTAGTTTGAGACATGAACCACTGTCTTATTACCTCAGGATATCATCAATTCAACCGATAGCACGTCTTGTTTTCTTTAGGGCACCTGTACAGTTTTGAAAATGGCTCCTCCAGTCTATCAGCCAATCAGAATACTCGACTGAATCTACGAAACCTAAATAAAAATTCTGTAACTTTTAAGAAACAGGTATCGAAACATTCCCATGCATTTTTTCTCTTTTTGTAAGGAAATGGAGTATTTAGAATAATAAAAAATTAAGTTCTTAAAATTACTCTCGCTCACACGAGATAACATTTATTTCAAGATGGCGTCCGACGAAGAGGTGAAGTTTATTTTGTTTATTTTAGTATTCTGAAACATCTATAGCTGACAGTTTTAAAGTATTCCATATTCAATGTCAATATAAGAGACATTGTTTTTATATATTGTCTATTTAAAAACAACTGATTTTCCCCCTTTAATTGGAGATGCATGCTTTTTTTCCTCCATTTTAAAAATAAAACCAGGTGAGGTCTGTGCACAAATACAGATGTGTTAAAATGCACGGTTAGTACATACATGGAAGTTTTCGTGGTAGTTTTATGTAATAATAAAGTGCTATGTAAATTGGAGGTATTTATTTTATTGATAAGCTTGAAACATGATTTAGACAAAGGTTGAAATCTCCTTAAAACACCTGTACTCAGTCTGAAATGTTAAATTTAGATTGTTTAATTTTATCTTGTATAGACACAAAAATTAACAGGGTTTTGGGAGAAAATATACCATTCAGAGTTGTTAACACTTTTGCAGCAAGCATTACAATAGATCTTGCTAGGAAAAGGTTTGGTGAATTGCAGGACCCATCTAGGGTTCTCCTAATTTTCAAAGTTCTTGGTGAATATCATCATCATCATATACAGTTTATTTGTTGATCAGGCCATCAATTAATCCTCTGTTGAGGGTGGGGCCTGACTGTCCAGTCTTCATCTAAGTCTTTCTCTCCATTCCTGTCTGTGATGAGGGTTGACGGAATCCATACCCAGGGTTTTCCTATCCCACTTAACGACATCCTCCCAAGACAGTTTGGGTCTGCCAGTGGTCCTCTCCGCTGGTACGTTCAGTTGTCGGACTTGAGCAATCCAGCCAGTGCTGTGCTCAACGTGTCCCAGCCAACGCAGTCTGCTCTTCTGCATGATGTCTGCGAGGCTTTTTAAGTTGACTTGAGCGAGGAGAGATTCAAATGGAATGGTTTGCTCAGGCTTCACCAGACAGATCCATCTTATCATTGCTTTGTCGTTACGCTGCAATTTCGTTTTAGTGTTAGCAGAAACAGTCCAAGTTTCGGAGCCATACATAAGCACACTTCTGACACATGAGGAGTATACACGCCCTCTAGTAGCTGTTGGTAGGTGCTTGTTGGTTAGGATTGGTAGCAGCTCTCTAAACTGTTTCCAGGCAGCCTTGCAACGTGTAGCTGCTGCGAGTTCACAGCCTCCACCTGATATGAAAGTCTTCAGAAGTAGAAGGCAATATCATTGCAAGGCTACTAGGGGAATTGTTTGATGTGATGTTAAAGATATTTTTGTTTCGGTTATATCCATGTGATGTTCCTAATGTAATGTGCCATATGGGTATCATTATGCCATTTTTTGTTTTTGATAAAAAGAATTCAGAGGGTGCTTGGCCTAAATATAAAGCAGAAAAAACAAAAACAGAGAAATTAAAGGAAATCTTGAAAAACAATGCAACATATGAAAAATGAAGAAATCAGTCATTCAGATAGATATATCATGAAATAAGGGTGCAACTGTTAACTTAGTCCGAAATATCTGACGTTTTTCCTGGCTTTTTTTTTACTAATATCGATTAAAAGAAAATATCACTCCAGAATTCAATAACAGAAGCACACAATTGTAGTCAACCAAATTTTCGATTTCATTTGAGCGAACGAATCCCGTGACTCAAAACAAAGCTCGACAGTTTGTTAAAATGTTTTCATGAGGCTATTTATGTGATGAAAGAACCCATAAAATCAATATTAATAAGTACAAGAGGCATCCTTTTATTGATTGATTATTAGTTTAACTTATGAATTTGGCTCGCAAGTATTTAAAATCGGCCCGAGAATGCCGCCTCCAATTGGAGGCGGCGAATAATGGCGCCGGTTCTGACGTTTTCCTGGCATGGTAAATATCAAAATCATTAAAAAGGCCAGGAAAACATCAGATATTTCGGACTACTGTTAACTGTGAGATGGGATATATCATAGTAATATTATGCTATGGTTCGATTCATGATACTTTACACTAAACCACAGTTTGGTATTCTTGGTTCAGATTGATTTGAATCATCTGATTTGGCTATAAAATTATGTAGTGAAAATGGTTTCCAGTAATGGAGAATGTGGTGCCAACCGTGTTGCTGAATATTTTTTGCCCTGCGACCCATAAAACTCCAATATTGGTCTGTGCAATGGAAGAAAATGGTAGATCATGTTGATATTTTGATTTATTTATTTTTAAAATCATGTGGTTGTAACAGTAAGGTATGATTAAATGATACCAAAACCAATGTCATTGTTCATAACATCTTCATTTAAAAATTATCGTGATATGTATCATATCGTTAGGTCTGTATCGTATATTATATTTTATTTGAAGAAATTTATGAACTCGTTCATCTTTTTAGTCGTATTACTGTTTTTCTATTTGATGATTGACTAAAAACTGTAACAATAATCATTTTACATATCGTATCTTGAGGCAAGCATATCGTTTGCACCCCAATAATAAATCATTAAGAATATGTTCCTTTGTTAAATTGGTCTTTGGGAAATCTGTCAGGTCTAGATGAATTTCAAAATTGTAGTACACATAGATCAACTGTCTACAGTACAGAAAAGGTGGCTTCACATACTGTACATAGTGACTAATGTTCGGGCATCTGTGCTAAAATTAAAGGGGATTTTTAATATTTAGTGAGATTTTATATGTGGGTCTTAAAATAAACTGTATAAGTGTACCTTTCTTTCCTAATTTGAGCGAGAGATGTCATGTTTCTGGCCAGGGGCATTTTTACCACTGAGTTATTCAGGCAAATAATCTTCAAACATACCCTTACTTGCTGCAAGATTTACTGCAATTCATTACAATTAGTCTGTGCAGATGAACTCTAAGTCAATACAACTATGTTGTGCAATCATAACGGACTCCTTATCTTCACCTACTAGTGTCGTTTGTTCTTATACAACTTATTTTATTGTTATTTAAATAGCGTTTAGAGCAATATGGATTTTACGCTTTACAAAATAGATTTATTGTTATGTATATATATATATATTTGTATATCCAATGATAAAAGTCAAGAAACACAAAACTCGGAAAGACATGTTTATATTCGAGTTGTGTGTTTCTTGACTTTTATTATTGGATATATTTATTGTATCAAATACTGAATTCTTTCAACAAACTATACGTATATGAAAATGAAATATAATATATGCATAGATGTATTGATTTTCATATATTTTATGTCTGTTTCCTCAATATTGTTTCCCAATTGATATGTAGCATATTTAGTTTGCTACAGATGTTGCATAAATTCTGTAAAAGATCATTGACAAAATGATTTGGGGGGGGGGGGGGGACTCCTATAAGTATCTTTTTAATCATACATTTGAAAACATTAGCTGAACCATGATAACTTTCTGCTGTAGATACTTCTTTAAATTTTTAGATAAAAAATACTCACTTGTACATTAAATGGATACATCATACTTTTAATGGATTGAAGTATTTTTTCCAACGGAGTTAATTTATCATGTTTATATGGGGGGGGGGGGGGGGGGGGGGGGGGGGGGGGGGGGGGGGGGGGGGATGTCATGCAAAAATAGGTATTATGAAGTTTGTGTCTTCATGAATTTTATGGGAAAATGTTGTGTTTTGACAAAGAATGGTCATGTTGAGTAATCAGTGCTGATTGTGTAAAATTTCTTGTAGGATGATTTGGAAGCTTTAAGACTAGCAGCTTTAGCTTCGCTGAAAAGAAAGAAAAATGACACTGCCAATAATCAACCCCCGGCTGCTGCAGCACCACCACCACCACCAGCACCACCTCCTAATCAAGTACGTCTGACTGAAAAAGAAACAGTGATTCTCATAGAAAAGATAATTCTTAAATGTAAAAACTGGTGTGATGATGGTCATGCAGTATCGTATTTAAAACTGCCAAACGGTCACATTTTATGCAAAATTTGTCGATGTATTTCAGGAAACCAGACAAAGTATGGGTTATTCTACGTACCAGGGGGTAAATCAACCTCAGTTAAACCAGTCCCAACCAAATCTGTTCTATCAGAGCAGAGGAAGGGGAAACAACAGACGCCCCTTTAGGGGTGGGAGAGGAAGGGGAGGACACTGGAACAATTCTCAGTCTACATCGAGATCTTGTTTGATTGTACTGACCCAGGAAGAACCTAAGAAGGAAGTGTCAAGGGCAGACGTACTGGTGAAGGCTGGACCTCAGGATTCGAAACCGTCTACCAAATCCAAACTGTTACTTCCTCAGGATAAATGGGCATCTTCAGCTCTTTCTGATGAAAACAGTCAATCTTCTACTCCCACTAGACCAAAAGGTATTATTATTAGACCCAATCCAGTTAAAATAAAATCTTCTCTAACTTATATATTATACATCCATTATTGTTAAAATATATTTTCTGTGGCGTTCTAACATCGCCATCTTTGATTATTCTCCCGTCTTCATGGTAATTATTGACATGCGTACAATAAATACCATTCAAGTAGGTTCCGATAAAACAGCAAAACTTCCATGTTAGCGAAAGCCGTCATTTGTTTGGTCAGGTGTGAAAGGTGAAATAACACAACCTCAAACATAATGCTGTCCGATCCTTTTTCCGTGTAAACATCAGAGAAGATCGGATTTTAATTAGATTGTATTAGATCATAACTTCTTAGTATTTTAAATTCTCGGCAGAAGATTAAAGTCCATGTCAATTTCATGAGACATCAAAACCTTATTCTCAATACCAATCTATTAGGTATTGTATCGACCAAATCAACACAAAGACACTTTTTAAAAAATTGGATAGAAGGGGACTTTCATTAGATGCAAAATTTACAATTGTCAAAAAAGTACATATATGTACCTGCGTGAATTTTTTCTAGAAACTCCCAGATACATGTATATATCTGTAATGTAAGTAACTTAGTCATTGTTTTGATATTGGTGCAAATTAGACAAGAAACATACATGTACATATACATGAGTAGGAGGTATGAGTGATGCCATTACTTTGTATTTATAAATGTTGCTACAGAAGTATACATGTAAGGACAGTGTCAATTATTTATGGGACAAAACTCCAGCACAAACATTTAGAACCATAGTGGGAAAAAATAAGAATTAGGCATAAGATTATCACCACTAATATTTCATTATATCCCCTCCAAATGAAGTTTTTTTTAGGGGGGGGGGGTATTTATTTTACTTTGTCCGTCTTTTTGATATGCATTTTGTCCAGAGATTTTTTCAAAGGCTATTCATTTACATTTTACCAAATTTTGTTTTAATGATATATATAATAATATTATATACAGATAATTCAGTTACAATATTAACCTGTGCACCTGGAATTTTGAGAGAATTCTGGCCATATGTAATTATTTTTTCAACAATTTTTCTGTACAGTCTGCCATTACCCTCCCCACAAACAACTTTTTGGAGTGTATTGGTTTAATTATGTCTCTCAATCTTTTCATCATCTATCTGTTTTTGAGACAATTAATTGGTTTCACTGAGTCTGTGTTTTTGCCTGTCAGCTTTTCATTTATCCATCTGTTGTAGCATTCAACATCATTCAAGATCTCTAATTCTGAGTAAAATTTAGATCAATAAAACAAAAGTCAACATTATTCAATATTTTTTTTTCTGAATGAATTATAGAATAGTAAAAGAAAAAAAGAGATGCATTTTTGTTCAGTAAACTGGTCATCTTCAAAGTTCCAAAGAGCAGTATGAGTCACAATGTCTTGAGGCCTATGGGCCTATTGTAAAGTGTGCATTCATTTTCATGGCCAAAGAGCTATTCTGTGTATGACACATTGAAGCTCGTATTGCTTTCTTGCCATTCTAAAACACATCAGAATGTACACCAATAGGAGTGAGTCATTGAAGAGGGGCATTTGGTATTGATCTCTTTAGGACAGGTCGAGTTATTTTTTATGTGCAACATGCATTTGAAGTAATATACTTGCTCTCATGGGTATGTAGTACATTGTAGTTTAGTATTGAGTCTTAATTATTTTTTATCTGTAGATAAGTTTTCCCGATATGATGACTCGGATTCAGATTCTGATGAAAAATCTGATAAACAGGATTCTTCGGATGAGGAGGAGGAAGATAATCACAGTGACAAAGAAAACCAAAAGACTCTCTCCAATGTAGAGGAGACAAACAAGAGCCCTGATAACAGACCCAGTGATTCAAGGTCACCTTCTCCAGAATACACAAGGAGCCGTAGTGAATCCGAGTCCTCGGGAAGCAGGCGTTCAGAGTCACCAGAAACGACCAAAAATGAAGTGGAAAGAAGTCCTTCAAGTTCCCCCGAGAGACCAGAAAGCAGTAATTCCACAAGACCAAGTTCTCGTTCCAGCAGATGTTCACGAAAAAATTCTCAATCAAGCTCAAGATCAAGTTCTCGTGCTAGTAGACATTCTAGAAATAGTTCACATTCTAGTTCAAGGCCAAGTTCACTTACTAGAAAACATTCTAGGAGCAGTTCATGTTCGCAGGGAAGATTTCGAGAAAGTTCAAGAGAATCTCATAAAAGTGCATCATCTCCATCTGAAAGACAAAAGACGTTGACAACATTAACCTCTGTTAAACTTGAATCCTCTCCCACCATAAAATCAGTCCCAAGGGGCCTCAAAAATGTAGCTGATGACTTAGAGAGGCAGAGTGATTCAAGACCATTGCAAAAAGCTTTCTCCTCTTATTCTCCATCTAGAAGGAAGTCATCTCCCTTCCAAAAACAAAAATCATATTCCCAAAGATCCCGATCAAGAGGTTATTCTGGAGAACATTCTCCAAGAAGGATACAGAGAAGAAGAGGGTCAGATTCTCCAAGGAGAGGAAGAAAAGGCAGATCTCCATCACCAATTTCTAAGAGAAGAAAGTCATTTTCTAGGAGTCGGTCACACTCACCATGCAGAAAACCTCTATCTCCTCGTCGGAAATATAAAAGCAAATCACGATCTAGAACTCCAAGAAGAAATTATAGACGAAGTAGAAGTCCATCACCAAGGAGAAGTAGAAGCAGATCTTTTTCTCCTAGGTCTTATTCTCCAGGACCTCGTAGACGTAGTAGATCTTTGTCACGGTCACCTCGACGATGGAGCAGGTCTTCATCTCGGTCGAGATCTCCCCTACCACGACAGAGAGGAAGACCCCGAAACAGAACAAGAAGTCACTCTCTGTCTCCTAGAAGGGAAAGACTCCCATTGAAAAGAACCAGGAGTCGGACAAGGTCATTTTCACCTGGTAGAAAAGGGAAAGCTTTCAAAAGGTCTAGAAGTAGGTCGTTTTCACCAAAACGATCACAATATTCACCTTATAAGTCAAGATCACCTTTACGGAGGTTACCATCTCCACTTCCCAGGAGAAGGTCAAAATCACCTTTACCTAGAGGTGAGAGAGGTACTTATCGCAGATCTCCTCTTCCTTACAGAAAATCAGTTTCACCCAAAAGAAATAGAGACAGGTCACTATCTCCAAGAAGAAACAAATGGTCTCCAAAGCGAAGTAGAAATAGGTCTTTGACTCCTAAAAGACCCACATATCAATTACCTGCTACAGAATCTATGTCTCCAAGGAGAAAGGATCCCAGGCAGAAAGATTCTGATCAAAGAGAAAGTGCAAAGGGAAGTATTGTTGACAAAATGTTGGAGTTGGCTGGGCAGTCCCATAGGGGTAAAGTGAAGGAGAAAAATTCGAAGGAAGATGTGAAACGGAATGATAGAGGTGGAGAGATAAAGAAATATGTAAAGGAGAAGGAACAGAGTAAAAAAGTCACTGAAAGGCCAAGTGTGATCAAAAGTAATAGTGAAAGAGGTGTAAATGACAGTGCACATTTCAATAAAAGTGAAAAAGCATCTGCAAGTAAAAGTTTGAGTGAAATTTCAGACTCGAAGGATGTGGAATTGTTGGAGGCCAGGAAAAGAAAATTTGAAACATCAGAAGTTAGTGTTGAAAAGAAAACAATTTCCTTGAAAGGTATAGCACCAAAGAAAATGGACAGAAGTAAAAGGGAGAGCAAAGATGGGGATGGTTTGAAAAAAAGTAAGTCGTCGTCAGAATCAAAGGAGAAAAGGTCTTCCAAGGACAACAAAAGTGAGAAAAGTTCCAGGAAGGTTAGTAGTGAACCAAGAAAAAGTGCAAAATTAACAATCAATAAACGTAAAAGCAGAGAGTCTGTCAAATCCACAAAGACAAGTGGGGATGATGATTCCGATGAAGATGCAAGTAGAAGTGCTATGATGGATGACTCTGAAAGTGATTCGGATGAGGATACTTGGAGGAACAAGAAGTCTTCTGTTTCAGAAAGGAATCAAGATGATATAGACAGAGAGAGACGAAAAAGATTGGAGGCAGCCAGAGAAAAGGAGAGGGAGGAATACAGAGCACAGCGAGAGGAAAGAAGGAAAAGGGAAGAAAGGGAGAGGAAACAAGAGGAAGAAGAAAGGAAAAAGGAGATGGAAGAAAGGAAAAAGGAGATGAATGAAAGGAAAAAGGAGATGGATGAAAGAAAAAAGTTGGTAGAAGATAAGAAATACCATGAAAAAAGGGAAAGAAAAGAAAGATCACTTGAAAGCTCAAAATTAAACAAAGAATCCAAAGTCAAAGAGCATAGGCGAAAGAGATTTGTAGAGTTAGAGGGCAGTGATGATGATGATGATGATGATGATAGAAAAGCCAGTGTAAATAAATCAGGGCCAATCACAAGCATTGTATTACCCAACAAAAAGGCTGACAGTTCTAAAGCTCAGAAGGGTGGAAGAACCATTGTAGCTCGTGACAATGAAGAAACTGATGATAGTGTCTCAACAAGAAATCTGTCAAAGACTGATGCCAGGCATTTAATTCGTTATATCAACAAGGAGGGCAATAAAGAGGATAACAAAATAGAGGAAGAAGATATGGATGAGGAAGAGATGACATCTTCGTCTAAGATGAAAGGCAAAGCCAGCCCGGTGGTGATCTTTAAGTATGACACAGGTAAATACTAATTATTACAGTCAGTTTGCGAGTTTATTATAAATTGTTTTGTAAACAAAGATTGCAATTTGTTATTGTTTACGAAATTTTCCAAAGAAATGGATATCAATCTAAGTTTCTTATATCTTTCGTATTTCAAGCATTCTTTGAGTAAAATGTGTCATCTAAAAGTTGAAATGCAAAATTAAGATGTTTTATATTACAAAATTAACATCTCACTGGTTTGTTTGTTTACTTAAAAAGATTCGAGTCTTTGTTTACATAACACAGATTTAAGACAAAAATATTGCTTTTATTCTTGCATTCAGAAGGTCAACATTTTGGCTGTCAACATGAAATGAGTTGTATTTTTAATGTTTAACATCAGAAATGAAAAATATTTTTTCAAAAATCATGAACCAGTCCCTTTAAGTTCCTCATTTCAAATTATACGTGTGAACATGTACATTAAGCCCAGGTAATTGTCATGATTTTACAAACCTTAACTTGGACGTTGTCATTTCCATATATGGGGATATTTTTGAATCTCTGAAAGCTAAAATAGGATACTGACATTTCTCACAATACACACATGATATCTAAATCTTGCAGTGAAAGACAAACCCAAGATCTCAAATGAAGGGTCCACGAGACGGTCAGTTCATGCTCGACTTGGACTTCCTGTGGATGTAAAGAAAGTCAAAAAGAGCAAGAGGACGGTTCAGGAAGTTTCACCAGAACCACAGAGAACAACCTTTGTTCACACCAAAGAGGAAGTTCAAGGTATGTCCGTTTTAGAATAGAAATATATAATGTTATTGGTCAGGGATGAAATAGGTATAAAGTAAGAAGTTGCATTCAAACAGGACGCCAGCTACATGTATGAGCATTACTAATCCCTAATTCATCATTTAGGAAATTTTCTTGTACCTGGTTGCATCGTGTGACAATATGCCTAGGTTTTCTTCAACTTTATCTTTGACAGGTGAAAAAGGGGGCTTGGATGCTAGAATTAAACTCATCAAGAGGAGGAATGCCGAGATAGAGAGAAGAGAGAGAGAAATTAGGAAAGACAAGGAAATTTATGGGTGACAAGTTGACACTGACTTTGATGGGTAACCACTTTGTTTATCAAAATAAAATCATGTGTAAATCTTACAGGCATTTTGTGTAAATTTGAACAATATATGATAGGCAGTTGTGTTGTAAGTGAATGCGAAGAGAAGAAATTGTCATAGGGCTCGATAAATTCGAGGGAGTGATTGTGAATCTTTTAGACGTTGTCAAGATAATATTTACAAATGTATGGTATTAAAAATGCTGGCATGCAAGTTCTGAAAATGTCAATAAATGTGCAAGTGCTGCAAAAGTTGTTTATTAATATAAAAAAAAAGGCTTCAATGATTTTGATTGACCAGTTATTATACATGTTTCTGATGTTAAACAAAATAGTCAAGTGACTATTTGATAAGCTGGAAATTATTGTACTAATGTTTCTGCATGTGTACGTGTATGCTCCTCTGTCATTTGTGTGTTATACTCTCAATAGGAACACAATATTTCATCTCTTTGTCAAAATAAGTAGAAAAATCATGTGTGCATTTTAGATTCAAATGTTATATAGTTGGATGCTGTAAACTTGCATATATAGCAGAATTTAACACACTTACCAACACAATAGTGCAATCATGAATGAACACATTTTTGGATTTAGTGAAAGTCGTTGTAAATGAGTACGTGCAAAGTTATATACACTGTACATGTTTGTATGTTAGCGGTGTGTAAGACCTATTGGAACTGAACGATAAGGAAAAATGCAAAGATATGATTACTGCTAAAAGCTACTGTGTAAGAAATCTGTTGGAAATGTTAATGTCCCATTAAACAACATTTGTGTAATTGTTGGGCGATAATTAGCTACTTTTCCGCGATGAACAGGCATTCCGTGTCCCAGGTCTGTTTTTAGTACGTTAATTCTGTGTATTATCGGTCACTGGGTCATTGTCAGTGTTAGTTTATGATAGTCTTTTCTCATGTGAAACATATTCATAGTACAAAATGATGTGCCAAATGTTATGTATTTTATACGGCAGCATGTGTAATGAGTGATTTTTTTATTACACCACAAATTTGATAGTGTTATGGTATTCCATTTTGAAATAAGTCGAGGGATTACCTCTACAGACATCCTATGCATGATCACAAACAAAATAGTCATCGTTTTCCAAAGCTTATACAAACAACCCCATCTTTAGATAGGATCATTTTCCCCTGTATACAGATATATGTACATTTCTAATGTTTTTGCCTTTGGTATCTTTACAAATTGTAATGATAGCCATATCCTCATGAATGTGTTACAGTTGTAAACAATACACTTCTGAATTTTGATTAGTATAGTGTGTCTATTTTATGGTTGGAAAATTCCAACAGAAATTAAAGTAAAATATAAATATGAAGATAAATTTCACTTTTGAAAATACACGAGGATATGAACTGGGACACTTCACGCTGGCATACTTCATGAAGCGTGTCAACACTTCCTAAACAGTATGAAGGCATGGAGAGTCGCAGTTCACGCTCTCGTGTATTTTCGAAATTGAAATATATTTTTCTAAATATTCTCTACTGATTGATTAGTGTTTGGTTTATTTTCGTTTGTCAGAAATATTGTGCATACTTCATTTAACATGTATTGTAGGCCTTACCGAAATGTTATTTGATATTACTTAAATTCTTTAGTTTTGTCAAGGCATTATGTCTATTTTTACAACACTGAGTAGTTAGAAATGGTACTTTAGAATGATCATAAAGAAGTAAACTGATTTCATGAATTTTCTTGGGTATCAAATTCCATGGATTTGGCTAAAAATTCAATTTTATTGATACAGAACTTCCTGGAAAATTTTTCTGTGTTCTCTCCTAATCAGCAAAAATTGTACGCCTGTTGATTACTTGATTTCGTGAACAGGCACAACCTTGAAAAGCATGGAAAATTGGTATCCAGCGAATACTGATGAAACCACAGTTATTTCCAAAGCATATTAATTTTTCTTAATTCAGTGCAGTATAAGAAACCGAGTGTGTTAGATGTAGCTGGCTCGCAGCACACCGCGGCATGCAACAAAGAATTGCGAGACCAATCTTGGGTGCTTGTCTTTGTAAGCTATTAATAGCAATCCTGTGTTATGATTAATATGATGGATAAAAAAAATGCTTGTATTAAGTTTCATACACTGTGTCATTCAGGAAGGAGTTTTACAAAATCGGCACAAAAAGTTACAATCATGTTGTATATGTATATTATATATGTGATACTAGATAGTGTGAATTTTGAAAATTACTGATAGTGTGAATTTCAAAAATTACTGTTGTAAATTGTAGTCTCAAAAATGTTTCTTGGCTACAGAAAGAATGAATTGGCCACAAAACTATTAAATGCCTAATTTTTTTTCCCTTTCTCATTTTCTGCCATTGTTGTTTTGTACAGATATGTGTATCAGCTGGTGTATATTAACATTGAATTTAAAGAATTGATTTAGCTGCAAAATTATAGCCTTCCCCAATATTCCACACCCTGGGGGGAGAATGTTAACAATAGGGTAGGGCTACATTATTGCAGCTAGAATTGAATCCTACTCTTCTAGAGCCAGGAGCATAGACGAGTTGTCATTTCATTTTATTGACTTGACCAAGAATTTCCTGACTTGTGGGATCTTTTTCATTCATGTTGTTTCAATTTTTTTTTGGATATTTTGTCTCCAAATGTACAGCTCTAGTGAAATATTACCTATTGATAAAAACATTAATATCTATCAATAAATGCACATCTCTCAATAGATAGTATTTATTTATTGATAGATGCATGCAAACTTTAATGATAACCAATCCTTGAATTAGAAAAAATTCTGTAATCCATGAAAATTGACTCTCGTGAAAATGAATTCATTCTGCGGTAATCATCTGTGTGTAAACAGAACATACAATGTACATTTTTTTTTGTATTAACAGTTCAGCTGTCTTCCATCAAATCTTTGTTTCAGGAACAAAAAATCATTGAAGTGGTGTATTACAGATCATATAAGGGTTCATTACAGTCAAAGATAAAATATGGTTTGAAAAACCTAGCTTTTTGTGCCTTGTTTAATGGTTTCATCACATAGCAGTATGTGTCTTTCATGTTAGCTCATATGCATTTCTTTTTGTAGATCAAACAATATAATCAAAGGCATTTATTCCTTGATAGCTCTTGAGGATAATACCCATTTGTCTTTCAGATTTTAGGATAACAGTGTCGCTGAAGTCCTACAACACAATGGGATGCCAAGCAGTAATTTCTCTTTAAAATTTCTTTTTCTCAGGTGGAAGAAAATGGCTAGGCAGCTATTAATGGTGCTATCTGTTAAGCCTATTGGGTTCTAGTAATACAAGACTTTATATTGGAGATAACAATTTAATGTGACACGTCCTTGATCTCATATTTTTACATCATGTTGACCTATTTTATATACGTTGTTTTGTTTCAGGAATAAATGTTTACACAAAAAATATGACTTCTCTTTTGTTATTTTGGTACAAAGTTCAGGTCTTTTACTGAAGAGTGGGTCACTACTGCTGGATACAGTGAAGAATGCGAGAGTACAATACTTGGGTGACCTTTTGTCAGTCACGTAGCTGCTGATACACAAGTACACAGCATCATTTGCTAGAGAGATCAGCCTTTGAAATAAACAGGTTTTAAAGGGACATGGACACAATAAGAGCTGAACATTTTCAAATATTTTTTTATTTTTAATGTTAAGAATGCTTAACTAAGGTAATACTAAAAATCAGCAAAAATTTGAATGTCAGTAGTCAAGGTACATGGGAGATACAGAGGTCACAAGTCCTTGTTATGTAAACAAGGCCTGTGCCATGTTTTTGTTTACATAGGTTAGGTAAACTAGTAAAAGTTTTGTTTAAAACAGATTTTTTAAATTTATAAGTGAATTCTTAATACAATTAAATATTTTCTCGTGTTTGGCACATCTCATTTTGTTTTAAACATGCTATTTTCTATTAAACAGTCTAATGTAAACAAAAACATGGCACGATCGAGTCTTGTTTACATAAACAAAGAATTCCGAGTGCTATATCTCGCTTATAACTCAAAAACTGATATCCAAATTTTGGTTGACCATTAGAAATACTTTAGTTAAGGTAGTACTCTACATCGTCATAATGGCTGACTTCCTTTAAAAACATGGATGAAAAAATCGATATCAGCAATATTTGACTTTTCCTTTTCAATATAAATACATAGCCGAGTAGCTCAGTAGGTTAGAATACCGACTGCTGAACTGTAGGTCGCAGGTTCGAGTCCAGCAGGGGTTTTAAAACTTTTTTCAGATTACTTTCTACTAAAACCGTATTTTTTGACAAAATAAAGTACATTTGAAAATTTTCAACTTCAAAATAATGTACATATCCTCCACTTTTCATCCACATCAAATATCTCTGGTGTAGCATACCTCCTTAAGCATTGTAAACAATAAAATTGGAAAATTTTCAGCCCAAATCGTGTCCATGCCCCTTTAAGATATTCGTTGTTATATCGGTAACATTTACCACATATATTTACCATATATATATTGTGTAACAATAATTGTGAAATTTAGGGACCCAGGGGAGGGAGATTGGTGTAGAGACCTACTGATTGGTTCATAAGTCTTTGTCATGGATTTATTTCCTTTGGTCCAGTTTACAGTCACATCCAGTGTATTAAGTTGCCTTGGTAAGCAGTGTTAGGTGCATTTCTAAAATGGTACTGAAGTTTGCATGTAAATTTTTAAAATTCAAATGCTTATTTCATTCTGTTGAGATTTTTATGCCGCCTTTATAAAAGGGATATTAGTTTCACTTGTAGGTTGATTGGTAAACCAATTAGTATTGTTCGCTCAATATCTTATTAAGAGTAGATGACCGCTATTGATTTTGAGGTCAAGGGTCAATCTACTCTGGACATGGAAAGATATTGTCTGCTCAATACCTGGGAGTCCTTTGCTTGAGACATCAAACTTGGTACATGTACTCCCTAAAGTATAGATGGCTCCCATTGGTTTTCAAGTCACAAGGTCATATGACTCAAATGACTAGTTATTTGGAAATCTCTTATTATATTGTTTTGTAAATATGAATCGGTCACAAGCTTGGATCATGTGTGCCTCTCCACAGACCTGCGGCATTTATTTCATGATAATTTTTCACATACTCAGACCGTTACAATGTTCAAATGCAAAGACAATAACCAGAATATATAGGTATGCTTGCATATGAAACATTTGTAAAGAAAGGTCTAAGAATCTTTTAAGATTACCAATTTTAGCTCACCTGAGCTGAAAGCTCAAGTGAGCTTATCTGATTGCCTGTTGTCCGTCGTCTGTCTGTAAACTTTTTACATATTCGACTTCTTCTCCAGAACCACTGGGCTAATTTCAACCAAACTCGGCAAAAAGCATCCTTGAAAGAAGGGCTTTCAGGTTTATTAAAATGAAGGGTTAAGCCCCCTTCAAAAGGGAGATAATCACAAAACTCGGGTGGGGTCATTTATAATCTCAAGAACCACTGGCTGGCCAGAGGAGCTGAAATTTACATGAAAGTTTCCTGACATAGTGCAGATTCAAGTTTATTAAAAAATCATGACCCCCGGGGGTAGGATGGGGCCACAATAGGGGACCAAAGAGAGGGGGGGTATTAGTCCCGAAAGGACAGTTCTAGTTGATATAGTTTTAATCAAATCTGTGCTGTTCATAAGTGTTAAAGATATCCTCTGGACAAACTATGTCTGGGAACAGACGAGGTAATTCCAGTATACTCCCGTACACTTCATTTGCGGATGGGTATAAAACTATACTGCTTTAGAACATACCTTTATCAAATAGAGATCAAACTTAGTATTGTGGTTGCCCCTAACTAGTAGATAACCTGTATTTTTCATTATCATTACAGACATTCTAAATTAAAACTTGTTCCATTTTAATTGTTGCCACACAGTTCAAGTATGGGTTGAGCTATATATGTTTCTAAAACATTTCTCGTTTTCGTTGACAAGTTGTTAAAAAAAAACAACTTGGGACAGTACATGCTTGACTTGCCTCTTGATATACACACTTAGCCAATAATTCTCTGTGTGTATGTTTTTATACCTGTGACTATGCCCAGCGTACTTGGAAGAGAGATATAGGGCTGCCATCACATCTTCATGCAGTATTTGTACCTTCGAATGATGGCTTTTATTCGACACATTGTACCTCTGTGAATCTTGAACATTTTCTTATTTTTTTATTCTTTTAATTTCCCCATATATCTCTTATGTAGAACATAGAATCCCTTACTGTGGCCCCTTCCTTATCCCAGGGGGCCATGGTGTTGAACATCATGAAATCTACACTACATTAGGATGCTTTAATTTGACAAACTGAACCTTTGTGGTTCTTGACAAGATTCTGGGGATCATAATTTGATCGAACTGGAATCTTCATCGGGAAGTTTCTACGCAATTTTATATATATAGTTATGACTTTCTGGTTCAGCGATTCTTTTAAGACTCCACACCCCGTTTTTCATATTTCGTAATCATCTCCCCTTGAAAGGAGTGTGGTCTATCATTTTAACAACCTTATAATCCTCTTTAAAGTTTGCTTTGTACTGTAACAGGAAGAGAGAAAATGCAATGGACCAGACCATGATTCAAACCTGAGCCCCTGAATCTTTAGTCAGGTGCTCTACCAACTGAGCTCCCTGGCCACCAGCAATAGAACCCGTCTGACCACCACATTCCATCCTCCTCAAATGTCTTCACACCTTGAAGACATATCAACCCAGGATCTTCATCCTCTAGCTGGCATTTTCACCTGTCAGTACCAGGGACTGGTCACAGCACCAAATGTAACAGGAAGGGTGGAAATGCAATACCACTAGCTCAGGATTCAAGCCTCAGGGTCCCTAAATCTCCCGGAGTCAGGTGCTCTACCAATTGAACCATCCGGCAGCGGAACCCATCTGACTGCTACATTCCTCCCTCCTTAATTGTCGTCACCCTCAAAGACACAAAGCCCAGATTTTTTCTCCTGGCAGAACAACTGCAAGTTCAGGGGTGGTCATGCACAACACCAAATGCAATATAGGAAAGGAGGAAATTTAAGACTGGACTGGGAATTGAACCAGTGGGACCCTTGCATTGCTAGTCAGGTGCCTTAACCATGCATTGATCCATAATAATATCTATGGTCCATTTATAGCCCAAACCACTACATTTTCTTCCCTCCTAAAATCGTCTTCACGTTTGAAGATGCACAACCCAGATTCTTTTGTCCATGGCATGACTTTCACCTGAAGTCCAGGGGTGGTCAATGGCACCAAATGCAACAGGAAAGGAGAAAATGTAAAGGAACAGACCAGGAATCAAACTTGTGCCCCCTGAATCTCTAGTCAGGTGCTCTACCAACCGAGGTATCTGGCCACCAACGATTGAACCGTCTGACGACCACAATACCAAGTCTGGTTGAAATTGACCCCGTGGTACGTACTTCAGAAGTTGAAAATGTTATCAGTTTACAGAGGACAGACATATTTCAGTTGGAAAAGTTCATTAGCATTTCCTGATTACATGAGCTAATACCAAGTCCAGTGGGCAATGCCTTGTCGATAAGTCTACGGGTGTCGATGTGTCTACAGGTGTTTATTTAATTGTCTACACAATGCCTTGTTGATGTCTACAGGTGTTTATATAATTGTCTACACAATGCCTTGTCAACATCTACAGGTGTTTATATAATTGTCTACACAATGCCTTGTGGATGTCTACAGGTGTTTATATAATTGTCTACACAATGCCTTGTTGATGTCTACAGGTGTTTATATAATTGTCTACACAATGCCTTGTCAATATCTACAGGTGTTTATATAATTGTCTACACAATGCCTTGTTGATGTCTACAGGTGTTTATATAATTGTCTACACAATGCCTTGTCGATGTGTCTACAGGTGTTTATATAATTGTCTACACAATGCCTTGTCGATGTGTCTACACTTGTCTATATAATTGTCTACACAATGCCTTGTCAATGTGTCTACAGGTGTTTATATAATTGTCTACACAATCCATTGTCGATATGTATACTGTTCTTTATATAATTGTCTACACAATGCCCTGTCAATGTCTACGGGTGTATATAATTGTCTACACAATGTCTTGTCACTGTGTCTACAGGTGTTTATATAATTGTCTACACAATGCCTTGTCAATGCCTACAGGTGTTTATATAATTGTCTACACAATGCCTTGTCAATGTCTACAGGTGTTTATATAATTGTCTACACAATGTCTACAGGTGTTTATATATTGTCTACACAATGCCTTGTCAATGTCTACAGGTGTTTATATAATTGTCTACACAATGCCTTGTCAATGTATACAGTTAATTATATAATTGTCTACACAATGCCTTGTCAATGTCTACGGGTATTTTTATAACTGTCTACAAAATGCCTAGTCGATGTGTCTACAGGTGTTTATACAATTGTCTACACTGCATTCTCAACATCGTGTCAATACATGTCCAAATCACGTACTGCATACTTGTAGATCTTCCACCTCAGCATATCATTCACAATATCCACATTTAGATGCTTTACAATACTGTGTTGAAGTTGTTTTCACAATTCATCGATTGCATCGTTGACATTAAATCTTAACCAGAGTAAAACCATCTGAATAAAAAACTGTTGTATTTATGTGTCCACAACATCTACCCTATACTTGTAGTGGATATGGATAGGACACAGTGCCAGCAAAAAGAAACTGAAGTCTTTTCATAGTTTGTTACATGCATTTAATCTAAAACAGTAGAAAACAACATAGCTACTAAATGTGGTCATCTTCAATTTAAATAAGTCATTGTGGTGGGAAAACTCACAAAAATTGTAAAATACTGGAGAAAAAAAAATGCAACAATTTTCTTTCTTTGTAATTAATCCAATTAACCTCAGCAGTCAGTCACACAAATGAAATTCTGAAAGAGCATGGTGTATCACGGTTAAGCAAAATGTGAGGATTTCAAAGGGGAAATATAGCAGTATAGACCAATATCATGTACATGTAAAAAAAAAAAAAATAGTTTAAATCACAAAAACAAAATAAATAAATTTTATCAAGTGGTCATAATTTTATCAAGATGCATTACATGCAATAGTATTGGTACAGTCATTACAATTATTTGTTAATGTTGAAGACTTTCAATATCATGGCAACAAAATACGCGTATGTCATCTTAAAAGGGAACCAGGAGTCTCGGACTAAGCGGAGTTTTGTAACCTGGAGTCAGTTAGTTACCCTATACAAAGATGTTAACAATGACTATACGGATTACAAAAACTGGGCTCAACCCCTGCAACCAGTGGGACTGTGTATGCAGTGTCCTTGGTCGAAATCAAAATATACAAGGAAATACACATGCATATACAAACCCCGGACACGTACTAAACACATACCAATATTTCTTATCAAAAAGCGGTTCATTTTTGTAATTTTTGAAAAAAGAATGATGGTTTGGACTTTTGCCTGGTATAGTTATAAATGATCACAGCGTTGTAAAAAATATCATTAAGCAACTTGTATTGCATGCCACTACATTATGCATGTTAGTCATGCGATATTGAGCAAATAATTCATACTGAAAATTTAAAAAATCATTTAACAGAATTAGGACATGGATGCAGAAATTTGCCACATGATGAAACATTGTGAGTATTGAATAGAAAAGATAACTGACTTTGTAACAGTGTGCATATGTATTATGGTTACAAAAATAATCCACCCTGTGTTTCATGTCAATTGTATAAAAATATAAACCTACAAAAATATATCATTTCATGTCATATGATTTTCAAATCTTTTACTTCGTTGTAATTCAAAAGTTCGTTGAAATGGGAAGGGAAAAACACTGAAAATGCATCATATTATCAATATTTTGTTGTAAACTTAGAAAATTCACCGTTCTGCTGAAAAGACTCACATTGTCACTACACATAAATAACCTCTAAATTCTACCATGCAACAACAATGAAATATTTCCCTGCAAAATAGGGGTATAAATGGATGATTTTGACAAAATAAATAGCACCTTGAAAAAAAGAAGCCCATTTTCACACATTATGCCTCTAAGAAGACAACCATTAAATAATGAAGTCTGTTCTATGATCCACAACAATATTGTAAACAACCACACACAATGAAATAAGCTAAACACATTTTGGCAGTCATGTATATCAACAGAAATTTGGCATTATGGTTCTTTTAGGTGTACATGTAAAAGAATAAAAAGACATCTGTTACAGTTAATATTCACTCATGTTCATTGTGGTACATGAAATCAAATAGAAAGGGAAATGCAAAAACACATTATTGTGTAAACGGCATGGTCTCTTTGAAATTCCCTAAGTTAAAGCACTAGTTAAATAAATAGCTGACCGGTCAGTGTTTTTACATTGAGGTTTGTGTGCACAGGTGGTTCTATATTATCCATTTCCTCTAATGTAAATCAATAATTAAATTTGCCTGTCATTGGTTCTTCTACAAAAAAAACAGACTCAACAGAAAGATTCTGTCAAAAAAAATTTCTGCTTTACAAACAAGACATATTTCCACTTCATAATGATTTCATCATCATCCTAAAAACTTAATGTAGCTTTATGTGGCTTCTTCCACATCACAAAACTCAAAAACATTCATTTATATCAAAATGACTGCACATTCATGAACCCCATTGGTTTTTTGTTTGGTTTTTTTTTTGGATGTAATTTTATGAAAAAAGAAGTTTAGGCACTGCCTTTACATATAACAATAATTGTATTCATTAAATGAGAGAAGTTTTGGCACTGCCTTTACATATAACAATAATTGTATTCATTAAACGAGCATCTACTCGTATACGATGACTTCTCCATCCGAGGAATCTGAATCTTCCTCCTCTTCACCCTCGCTACTTGAAGTGTCCTGATTTTCTCTGATCGGTAATAGAATTTTCTCTGGAAGATCATCCCATTCTTCTTTCTTCTCCTTTTCCACTTCTTCCCCCTTTGGAGGAGGGACATTTACATATTTGTGCGTTGTAAGAAAGGTGCTACCCTCCTGTGAGGTGGTCTCATCTTTGGTGCTGGCCGGTGATGGTTCTGGAACATCTTCACTATCTGTCCCATGCTCTGGGATTGAAAGGGACAGTTTCTGATCTGACCTCTTTAAGCTGTCTACACGAGACATTTTATGTTCTTGGCCAGCTCTCTGAATGGCAATGGTTGCTTCCATATCTATCATGGCATACTCAATGGAAGTAGACTTTTGCATTTTCAAGGACTTCTGGGAAGCTTTTCGGCTTTTGCGGGTAGGCCTTTCTCGGAGATCAATCTCGGCATAATTCAGCTGACGTTCAAGCTGTTCTGCTGGAAGAGACAACGACTGGGAAAAGGGAGGTGATGAGGGCGGAGTCAGATCAATGTTCATGAACGACATTTTTTGAGAACTGGCTCTTTCTGAAAATCTGGAGTGCATACTTTCTGACCTAGAAAACTTGGGTAAATTGGGTGAATCTCTCTCCCGACTAAAAGAGCTAAACTGTGATACTTGATCAAATGTGAAGACACTGGAATTCATGGAGGGAGAATGAGGTGTCTGTGACGGACTTGAACTAACACTCTCATTCAGTGGCCGCTTCCTCTCCAACATTATGTAACAATTGCCTGATCTAGGTCTCATGTACGTGTAGGCTGGGCTGTTCCGTCGTGCATTGTCACTGCTGATGCTATCCGTGTAGGAGGACAATGAGACGTTGTCGTCAGTGGGGCTCTCAGCATCTAACTCCACAACCAGTGCTGTGGACCTGGAGTCCTGATCATCCACAGTACTACTGACAGACCCAGGAGATCCTTCCTTTGCCACTACAATGAGAATATATCATCAAAACATTTTCATGAAATTGACAATAATTTTCGGATGGAAGTCTTTTAAAACAGCTGAATGAGAAACACAAAACTTACATCCATGTACAATCTCAAAACAAAAGTTACAGATTTTAACCTGAACAGATAGCATACCTTGCCTTGGTACCCATATTGATTCCTCAACCTCCTCCTCCTCCCCTGCCTTGTTAACTTTAGGCAGAGCATCATCATCATTAGGACCAATAAGAGCGTAGCTGTGTTCTGATCTGAATGAGGAAATGCTTTTATTGTCCAACACACTATCCTCTTTCCAGATTTCCTCTCTCCCAAGAGACGGGTCTGTCTCCAATACAGGTGACAATGTACTACAAGGGTAATTCTTTTGTTTTGGAGGAACAAATGGTGCTAATGAGGATACATATTTTGCAATGGCTGCTGCTTCTTCGTCTGGTGAAAAAGCTTTCTTGGGACACATATTCAATTTAAAATCATCAGATTTTAATGAATTAGTCTTCTCAGAATCCGTATCACCATAGTAGTCTTTCACTTTTGAGTATTTCATAAGGTCAATCAGTTTTTCATCATCGGTTTTGCTAGAAGTCTGGCAGAGGGGCATTTTATATGATGGCTCATCTACGCGTAAAACTGTGAAAATTCCCATTTCCTGAGTTTTTCTAAACTTCTGAAAAGATTTTGGAGACAAACATTTTCCCTCTGACTTATCTTTAGATGCTGAGTCCTCTGAATCGGTCTGCCCATCACAAGGGCCTGTATAGCCAGTTTTATTTGTAGAACTGGATTCAATACTGCCCATGTCCTTTGACTCGGCAGTCTGCGCCGATCCAATCAAATGTCTGTATTCATCTGTGGTCCCATTGGAATAAAATGAATCTTGTGAAGTTTGATGGAAATTGTCTTTGGAAGCACTTGAATTCATCTCTAGAAAACTAGATCTGTTTGGAAAGCTAGAAGATCGTCTTCTCTCAACAATTTCAATTTGGCTTTGTTCAACACTGCTACTAGTGGTAGAGGCCATGCTAGATGTTGAAAAGTCCTTGACACTTGCATTTTCCCTGCAGACTTGAATATTTGATAAGGTTTTGTCTAAACAACTTTCACTTGAACTGGAGTTTAGAAGATTCTCCTGACTCTGAGACATGCTTTTCCTGTTCCCTGAATTTCTTCGGATTAATCTGGTCAGGAATCCCGGACTTTTACCCGAATTCTCCGTACTTTTATCACTGTTTAAAGATTGCACTGAAGCTGCACTGGCACTTTTATTTACATCTTGGGTAGAACTCGTATGAATATTGTGTTTCTGAAAGTTAATCAAGTTTGGAAAGGGCAAGGAAGATTTCCCTTTCACGGTTTCTTTAGCCTTTTCAGGTGTCACATTTCTATCTGAAGTCTCCTCTACAGAATTGTGTCTTTCAATTTTTGGTGAACCTGAGGGGCCATCATCCTCAACTACTGAGTTTCTTATTGCCTCAGTATTACTCACAAAACTTTTCAGGGACTGCAGATTTTCAAGCACTGATTTCTTTGGACTAGTAAGATGATGCATTAGTAAGTAATTTTCCTCTCTCACTGGGATACTAGGAGTGTCAGTTAAACTGAGTGAATGTTGAAACAATGGTCGGGAGAAACGATTTTCTGTAATAGAAGAAGCACTACTAGACCTCGTGTAGATCTTCTGAGAAGAGTCTGATGAAGACTCCACTTCATCCTTGGATTTCATTGTTACCCGTTCATCTTCAAACATTCCACTCATATCCATGTAACCACAAACGTCCGGGTTAAAATTTTCCTTTCCTGCTGGGGATGGAGATTGTTTGGGTAACCTTACTTTCAATAGCCCATCTTTAAAATCAGACAATTCTGAAAAACTTCCATGAGGCAGACGCAATGGCACTTCCGATCGTCTTCTGCTGCTCGGTGACGAATCCACTCCTGCCATTAAGAGATAATTAGGCTCCCTTATTGGACTCATTACTGGGTTTATGCCTTGTCTTGGACTTGAATATTGAGAAGAACACTTATTCCTTTTTGTCAGGTGTTCTCTGTGCTTGCCATGTGGTATAGGAGGTGGCCGAAGAGGTCTGCTCTTACTCATGAGAGCAGGTCCTTTTGGAGGCAGTGCGGGAGGTTGCAGTGATGCTTCTTTGGCAGCATAGTCATTTGCGTAAATGCACTCGGTGTTTGCATAGTTTGATTCAGGGAGATCAATAGGAATTTTCTGAGATTCACCATTAGTCCTTGTAACATAACTGAACCTTCCTTTGGTGCTTAGATCTCTTGGAGATTTTGATTCACTATCATAACTTCCACTTCGGTGAGAAATGATACTGCAAGCATCATCATCTGACTGATTCCTAACATACACATGACATTTCTCAATGTCTACACCAGCATCATACTTGTCCAAATTGACATATGGTAGAGGAGCAGACATTTTGGAATGAGATGGAATTTTGCGTAACCTTGAAACCAGAGTGGGACTCAGCAGCACACTGTCCGAATACCCGGAAATACTACCCTGTGAACTTATGGTGGAGTATCGGTCAGCGCGGGGACTAAGCGTAGCACGGCGGTGATTTCGGGATTTCTTTCTGGGTAAAGGCGGTGGTTTTTCTTTAAGAGAATCTGCAGGTTTTCCTCCAGGTTTTTCTTTCACACCCTGAAGTAAATACCCATACATAATTTTGAAAATAATGTTTAGTGTATCATCTTAATATTTTTAGGTGCAATAATTTAAGTTTTTTAAACAATCCGAGCAATTAAAGATCTAATAGACACAATACTTACCATCATAATTTCTTCCAAAAGACTTATCTCCCTTTGTAACTCCTGTTCTGATTTTTTAAGGTTTTCAAGCTCAATTCTCCTGCAACTGTCAGTCTCCTCCTCAATCTTAGATGGCACGGAAGCAACAGACATTGACTTAATGTCTTCTGAGCGACTGCCATAAATGCCATATGCACACAGGGACGGAGCACTAGCTGAGACTTTCACCATCTGTCCAAGAGCAGTCATACAATTGTCCCCAGAAGATATACTCATCTGAGAATCAGAACTTGGTCCACTCGCAGAGCTCAGACACGCCTCCGACTCAATCCATTGTTCAATTCTACTGTCTACACATTCTTTGCTGAGTTTATGAGACAAAATATTTGAGACATTCTTGACTTCCTGAGAGTTCTTTGGTGAATAACGGACTGGCTCTTGAAAAGGTCTAGTATTGAGATACAGGTTGGAATTGCGACTAGGAGGAACGTCATACAGCATGTATTTAAAGTATTTCCTTCTCTCCGCCTCTAGCTCATTTTTGTTCTTTGTGAACTTCTCTTTGTAAACAGATGCGTGGGAAAAATCAGTGAAACTAAGGGAGTGACGTTTTGTTCGTTTGTCGTCCAGGAAATTCTGGTCTCCACAAGTCTGCCAGTTCTGAAAGTCCCTGAACTGACTGTTGTCATTAAAGGAGCTGCTTAGAGGCTCCAAATGATAGTCATATAACTGAGACCCTGGAAAAAGTAAAAGTAAGATCTGAAATATATATTTGTAAATTCACTTCACATACTGATCATTCAAAGTCACTTTGATATTTACTACTGATTTTATCAGTAAAAATTTTCATCCTTATGATTAAAATATTATTAATATGTGGATACAACTTTCATAGAAGGAACACGGTATGTGTGCTGTTTTGATTTGAGCGGGATTTATATTTTAACAGAATTAATATTTAAGCACCTTTAGCATGTTTTAAGTGGTAAAGCGAGTGCACTAATTTATGCCACACTAAAATATGAAAAGCTTTATTTATCCATTATCTACACAAGAAGTAGTATAATAAAAATATCACAAAGGTGATTGGAGTATACTCGACTAGTTTCTTCATTATGATATACTCCTGAAGAATTGAAGAAACTAGTCAAGAATACTCAAACAGCTTTGTGATATTTATATATATATATATTTCTACAAATATATATATAAATATACATATATATAAATATACATAAATATATATATATATATATATATATATATATATATATATATACACACATCTTGCCTAGATGGTCGAGCGGTCTAGCGCGTTGGTTACATGCTGCTAGGAGATTTGGTTCCGCAGGTCGTGAGTTCAACCCCGGGTAGGGGCGGAAGTGTGTATCCAAAATCCAAATAAAGTAAAATTTTCTGTGCTTTATATCAAAATATTTCTTCACTTAGGGCAGTTATGTTCATTTAAGAGTTCATTGCTATTTCTGTGCTTTATATATATATAAACGAGCATCAACTCCAATTGCTCAAAATTCTAAATATGGTGTACTTTGTTTCAGAACTCATACAACTATTAACCGAGAGACTGGGTACGCCATGAGTGTACATACTTCTCTTAATAGATTTCCTACAACTGGCAGTCTTTCCCTGGCTCGCTAAGTTGATGATCTCATTTATTAATTCCGCCTGTTCTGAGGAGAAGGCATGAACTCCTGTCCCTGTTGATATAAGAAATGATACAAAACTTGAAGATTTTTCTCTAAGAGTATCATTAATAAGAAATCATTTACAGAGCCCTCTAACTGTATGCATGTATTTTGAAATGAATCGCACACAAAAGCAAATCAACTTAAAGTCTGCGTGAGGTCTTACAAAATGCCATTAAAACAAAGAAACTTTGGAAGGTGTTAATCTAAATACTAATACAGTGAAACTTCTCTAAACCGGTTGGCTCTCAGACGAAAAAAAAAACCCCAGCTGGTTTAGCTGGGTGGCTGGTTTACCGAGAATTTAGCATTTGGAGACATTTTATCTCAATATTTACAAAGTAGGTACTGTTCACTTTGTTCTGGAGATCTACCTAGGATCAATTATCAGTGATCAAATTAGTCCACTTGTACCTACAGGTAATTATAAATTACAAGATTATACTTCCTGTTGAAATCATTTTCACAGCACAAATCCAGTGACTTTGCCTTTTGAGCTAACTCCCCCCCCCCCCCCCCTTTCCAGTTAGGGATAGTTTTTATGTTATTAAATTTTCATGTACAATCATCTTCAGTCGTAAAATATTGACTATTAGCGGAAATCATCTTTGTCCGCAGATTGTCACACATAATGAAACTAGTATTTCAATCCCTGCAACTTCATGTTTCTGAGTAAAAAAAAATAATAGAGAGGCCCCCATCAAAGTCTTTTAAAAAATTGTGAGATTTGCTATGTCACATGATTTTATCATTGCTAACCTTTTATAAAATTGCGAGATTTGATATGACCCCAACACGATTTTTTCATTGCTAACCTTTTCCACAGGTAGATCCTCCTTCAAATATGAACCTTTTTTCCACTACTCCGAATCTTCGCAACTCCGAGATCTGCCAGGCTGCCAACACTTTGGGAGGGACACTGTTTGTCAGACAGAACTTCTGTCCATGGATGTGCATACGAAGAAACTCCAATGGCAGCTTACTGTTGTTGGGAACATTGGTCAGCTGTACTTTAAATTGGTCTTCTGCAAAATGAAAGAAATGTCGTTAAAAATGCCCACTGTGTGCACGTACTGCTAAAGAATACATGATCTGCAACAAAATACAAATGTATAATGAAGTGAAAGAAAAATAGATCGTAACATTGATTACACAAATATTTACAGGATGCCTCTGATGATTGCTTCTGAACAAAACCTGTCTTGTGGGTGTTACACAATCTCTACCAACAGCTGCAGCCTTCTATACACAACTTACTATTTCAAACTTCACTGCACTAAGCTTTTATGTAGTATGATACAACTAGTAGATTGTCGGCACTTTTTATATATAATGTAACAGAGGATGTTTTTCATAATAAAAAAATCAAATTTAGCTCTGCACTTTTTGAATAACGACATGTCATACTTTTAAAGAAGGAAATGCACTTAATTTTATTTCTATATAAACAGTCCGAGTATGAAATTTCTAATCTTTCACACAAGAAACATCCTGTTATTTTTGTGAATAAATCTCGAGCTTTATTATTTGCTTTATAAGATCTCTTCCCAAGTAAGTCTTGCACTAATTGAAAAGTACAAAACACATGGTCTTCTGAAGGTCAGGCAGCATTGTGTGAACTGTGTGCTGGCTGTCAATTTCTAGTGCTTCCTATTAGAAGTGTTCCTCAGAGTAACAAAAAACATCTCAATGAACATTTTGACATCTTGTACCAGTATTTTTTAAATTTCTTATCCATGAACACACACATTGTATCGTCAGGATCACAATTATACCTTAAAAATCTATGGACGAATTTCACTTTATTCAGTTGAGACCATATGGATACACACAAGACACTGGTTTTTATAGTTCAATCTATTCAGCCCTTAATAATTCTAAAAAAGTTTATTTTATCCATTAAGAATTATTTAATAGTGCAACCTGGTATTTTTTTGAATGACTTCATGATATGGAAAGTGATTAATGAAGAGATTTTTCAAATCTTAAAAATAACACACCTTTCAAATAAATCTTGCTTCACTGATATCAATTTATAACTCTAACATGAATACATGCAAAATACAGGGAAAATAAAGGCAGCTGCATGAAATCTTTTGAAATACAGGCTACATATATTTGTTTTATCAGCAAGGGCAAATAACTCCCAATTTCTACCATGAATTTACCACGGATTAATATATACTATGGTGACATTTTAAAATCTCGGATGTCTTTTCTTTAGTTGAATGCCTTAACCTTAGATTCAATAAACGTTCACTGTACAACTGTAGCTGCAGATCCGTAGCTCTCTGGGGAAAATATTGGGACAGTCAGTCTCTGGTCTGTCCTAACATTTCCCCTGAGAGCTACAAATTTGCAGCTGGCAGAGTTGAAGACCAAAATTATATCTCACAATTAGTCCAGAAAGTGTAGCAAAACTTTCGCTAGGGCCTAAATCTCACTTGCATAAGAATAGTATCGTATAAATCGTAATGCGTATTTTGCTCGGGATCAGGCTGCTGTTTTATTTCAGTGACCAACACTTCATGCCTTTAATTTGCCTGTGTCTTGCCAGATTGGTACCTGGGATAAAGACACTGGGAGAGAGGCCAGTTCAAATGTGTTCCATGTCTAGATAGTAAACTAGGAAAAAATTAATCATCATGGAAAAAAAATCCCCTCTTTAATTATGAAGAAATCTGTAAAATTTTCAGGTGGAGCTTCTAATGAAATCACTTTTGAAAAGGGAAGTAACTCAGTAAATCCTTGCTAAAATTTGCTATTTTTCAAATTTAAATTATGCAATGATTTAAAACAATTTTAAGAGAAATGTATCAACTGTAACAACATCCAACTTATTTTGCTCCCTGGATGATTTTCATTAAACATGCTGAGTGAGGGAAAATACTGAAATTAAGAAATATAAAAATTGTAGCCCCATTTATATTTCAAAATGAATGGTTGTGCATTTGTATTACAATGTACTACTGAATACAAAATAATTGCAAACTGTGTTTGGGACATTACGGTAATTAGATTTCAATCTAGTACAGCAAGTATAAGTAGCAACATAATGTTTGAATACAGTTTTGAAAATCATGATTTCAATTTCTAGAAAATAGAGTGAAATTTATCATGACTTGCAAGAGTTACACCCCTTATCATCAGTAAATCTCAAAATTTGAAATGCCTAAATTATGCTTTGCCACAAATCAATTTCAGTGGACTTCTTACCATAGTGTATAATGGTACTTTTAGTATTCTATACTCACTTACTAGTGAAATAGGTGTTCTGAATTTGAGGTTAACATGCATATTGACTGGATTCTATACAAGATGTTTCAGAACATATGGATTTTACAAAATGAAGTGAAAAGGAAAATTAAAAAATGTTCATTACCCTCTCCTAAACTCCTCCTGATCTTGATCTCGAACTGTATCAGGTTGTCTCTGTTTTCAAAGGAGAACAGTGTGACTTGTTTCTGGCAGACGATGGCTAGGACATTGGCTTCCTTGTCGTAACTGAACCCCGTCTCCAAACCAAAGAATCCTTCCAAATTAAAGTTTGCTTTGGGCTGTCGTTTGTGGACATCCTTCACATCCAGCTTATATAGCTGTACATTCAGCTGATCTGCCAAACAAATTCAACATTTCATTACCACAAATCTACAATTTGTGTGTATTAAGTCACGTCTTTTGTATGTACAAACATCATGTTGTTTTTTTTTTACTGTGTTTGTTTTTAGGTGTCTATAGAAAAATCTTTCTTGTTATGCATGGGAAGGATGTTTATTGTTTTTAGGAGATAAAAGGGAACAAAAACCATGAATCCATTAATAGAGAATAATGTGGGTTTCCTCCCTGTTGTGTGATTCCGGGCCACATTAAAATTATCCCAAATTAAACCCACTGTTAACATGTTTTATGTTTACAACTACGTACAAATCAAAATGTATGTCAGGACATGAAACCTTTGTATTTATATAGCGTAAAATTTTCTCATGGACAGAATTCTCACTGATGTATTTCACAGAGCGCTTGGAGTACACATATTTGTTAAAACTATTAAATAATTTTTGTTTTCTCCTAACCATTTAGCAAAAGATAAACCTTCTCCACACAGGCCATTAGCATGCTTGACCTCCTACATGTTCAATTAGGCCTTGGACATCAAAAGCAGATGTCTTCAAACCTAAACTGCTCACATATCAATTCAAACTAGAGGATTATCTTTTTCATGTACCAGAATAAATAGTGTTTATGTGACTCATAAGCTTTTTTAAATGAAGATAGATAAAAAATAATCAAGGAAAAGATCTTCCTACAAAAAAAAATCATGACCCACTTAAACAACTGGGTTAGAAAATCTGCCTTCAAAAGACGGATGCTCTCTAAAATATTAAAACTTAGGAACATCTGGAGAACTTAAAAAGTATCTTGTAACTAGTCTGCGGAGTTTAATTGGCCTAAAACTCAGGGCTCAGCAAAATAGATCTGAGTGTCTGTTGATGGGTTAGAAGCAGTTGTCTTGCACAGCAAGCCACCCTAGTATGTCTACTTTTTTCTTTCCTTGTTCTGTTTGGGGCTCTCTCACCATAAGATATTGTACTGACTCAATTTCTTTGTTGGTAACATAAACATCTCCAATGAAGAAGTTTAAAGGTTTAACAGTTCATTTCTATACATTCAAACTGCTTGGTTTCTTTTGAAGGGCTCCGTGATAAATCACCAACATTGTCAGGACTCAGGAGTATACAAACACCGGCACAGCCTAACCCCAAAAACCCCAATGCAATATCATTGCATGACTAACAATTGCAGCTATATGAGCAACTGAAATTCATTTTTCAAAAAAGAACAATTAATACAGATTTCTGGCTCAATGACGTAGAAAATGGCACATTCACACAGACAGCAGACCTGTTAAGCATTCCCAGGGTGTAGAATTTCAATAGGGTACATATACATGTAGATTTTGATCGTTTTTTTTTTTTCTTTCTTTCATTTCAATCGCTTCATATCTTCACTTAAAACAAGCTACTGCTTACACGACAACGCTGAACGGACCAAAAAATGCACGTAATGCACTGAAATACTGTACGATTTTAAAATAAAAAAACTGTGTCATGTATTGTTCAATAACGTATTGATTTAAAAGTAATCAAGTGCAAAACACACGACTGCATGACATTTAAAATAAACAGACAAACTATGCACACTGAGAAAAAAACATCGATTTCATTGCATTATGAAAATTATACGCATTCTGTACTATGAGTTATTGACCCTTAAAAGACATTTCCATGACATTTATAAGATGTGTTTGCTTGTGAAACATGATGGTCTAAACCAAGTTCCATAGTGGAATTCCCTCTGACCATGAAATACTGGTACATCACCTTGACCATACACTTTACTATAGTGACCATAACCTATAATATCTTGACCATCAACTATACTATCTTGACCAGTCCCATAGCTGTGTGGTGATATTGCTGTTCACTATGAGAGACATCTCTATTCTGACTCTCAAGCTTTAAGTTTCAGAACCTACCAAAAACAATAACCCCTATCCAATCTTCTTCATCAGGATCATAGAAATTTTATACAAGACAGAAAACGAAGAAGTCTGTGACACATGTACTTTACTGAACAGATAAGACAGTAACCAAGGTCTGGCCATTTATACGATCCCCAGCCAGACAAAAACATTGTCAATAATGGCCATTCTCTCCTTATCAACAGACATCTTAATCAGTTATTCTCCATGTGTTCAGACAGACATGCATGTTCTCATACATGCTACACAGATATCAGTCCCATTTAAACACGCCAAACTATCATCAAGTAAGCTGCTTTAAAACTGTGAAACAGCCTTTCAGAGGAAATAAATTATACTGGCTGGCATTGTGTTTACAGATGAATTAATGGATGAAATTGTGCTGTCTTAAGACTTCATCCCCCCTCTCCTCCTCTTCAAAATCAAACTTGTCAAATGATGGAAATATTTTCAGACATTGTAAATGCATTACATTTATAGGGAATCATGTAAAGTTTTTAGATCTTGATGATAGCTTGCCTCTAAACTTCGAAATCATCAAAATATTTCAGATGATGGAACATTTTACAACGTCTGTATGGAAAAGATATGACCACTCTTCTTGTAGCCTTGAAGACTTTTCAATCAACATTCTCTTTCCTCTCTTTTTTTCCATTGCCCTATTTCATTATTTTTAGACATGAAATTCTTTGAATTACTGAAATAATAGGAGGTGCCTGATGAACTGAAATAATATGTCAATGTAATTTAGTTCCTATCAAAATCAGTGACTTAGAACTATGACATAGATGTTCCAACATGACGGAATCTTAATAGTATGTTTATAAGCTGATAAATGCATCACAGAACTCCTATTGTCTCGCAAAGATTAAACGCTTCGCCTAATTTATGTGTGTTCAACAGCCCCTATCCATCATTTGATGCATTACAAATGTAGATCATAGATAAAAAAAATTATATACCAAAGCCTTATATCTGCCACAACGAAAGCAAAAAAAAAAAAGTGCTGATGATAATGAAAAATGAATTGTAAGAAATACTAAGAATTTGTTGAAAATAAATGAACATTTGACAAGATTATTACTCTTTGTAATATGAAGAAATAATTGCATACTTGGGGCATGATATCATCAAATACAAAGCAAGATGGGAAAAAATAGCATCCATTTAACATGACAGGCATTCCAAAATCTTGAAGATTTATAACAAAACTCCGCTCATCTGCTCTCCGCTAATACAAAACAAATGATTTCCTTGAGACAGGAAATGCCTTAAATACAAATTACATGGTTTCCTCCATTTCTGTAAACTCTACAATTACAGATTGCAATAGTCATAAAAGTTCAATTTCTCTCAAAATAAAAACAGTACAAAAATATGCAACAATGAAAAAAAAGAATCAGAAACTTACAGCCACATGGCAAAAAATGATTGGATATTTCGTGCATCCTCTCTCGCATCTTTATCACATGGACAGAACTTATACATTTACAAGCTTATCAGAATAAATTTTTTCCAGATTTCCACAATTTCTTTCTTTTTTACTTCAAGCACTGACCACAACATGAATATATTTGAGGGTAAATACAGAGAGTTTATTATCAAAGTACTTTTATGTAGAGTATTTTTTTTTTTACAAAAGGTTTTTAATCTCAGCTACTATCAAGACTTTGTACCATATTATAGACAAAATACATGATAAAGATTTCATCCAAAAACACTGAACATTGCAACATGTCTTACCAATCTGTTGTCGCATGCCTTTCTTATTAAACACAAAGAAATGCAAGCTGTAACAATAGACTTTGTAACACATCTGTTCATTGGGATATATTTTGACATTAATTCTTTGATAAAAATTCACCAGATCTCGTAAAGCAATAATGACTTCCAGCAAGCGAACACCTTTCACACCAATCCCTATCTGTTCTTCTGGCTTGCATCTGAGGAACCCAGACAATTTTGACATTAAATACCTCAATAAATACAACTCATTTCACAAAAACCAGCAAATAGTCAACTTTTTTTCATCATCAAAATTTCCCAGTTTCTTTAAACTTAAATAAAATCACGTAAGATAGAACCAGAATGTGTGGCAATGTGTGTCTCCTTAAAGTAGTTTTTTCATCAAAATGTCTTTTTCTTTCTTAATCTTTATTGCAACGCCCATAAACTGTTCATAGTTAGGATAACTGCCATTGCTGAAATACTGCTGTTCATACACACTTAGTTGCATATAGGTCACATCATTTTCATTATCTTCAAAATTGAATTAACAGCTTCGACATCCCAAGTTCATCTTTCTTGTCGATTACTAGTGCAGAGAGCTTGCTCCCTGTTGATTCCCTGTATCAGAATTGCAGAGCATATTGGCTGGTAAATCAGCAGGAAATAAAAGATAATAAATGTGTGAATATTGCAAAAAATATATATAGAATCACAACATCGCTTCATTCATGTAAAAATTATCATTCATAGGGTGAAGCAACAGAACACCGCATCATCACAAGTGATATTACTCCAATGGATTCTTAATCGCTGATCGCATTCAAAGAAGACGATATTTATATATGCGGATACAAATGTCAATGTATTCTATTTGTGATCATTTGCGTTTCATGTACATATTACAGATTGTGTATCATGACTTACACCATTTAACAAAAATAATTTTCTTCGCTTCAAGAGTTTCACATAGTACTTGTTTAATGCTTTAGTAGACTGTATCTGTGAGAATATTATCCATGGTGAATAAAACTTCTAGAAATATTCTGACAAATCATATGATTTAATTTGTCTAACAACTTTCTAGTTCCTACACATGAATCATGTAACTTGAGAACATTTGCATAAAATATATATTACAGGCTGGATGTGGCTTTCCACCCACAACTCCGGTGCTTCACCAGTCATCTATTAGAAGAAGCTATCCTGACCTATGTCCATGATTTAACATTGATTGATTGACTGTGTATTGTTCAACGTCCCTCTCTCCCTCTCAAAAATATTTCACTCATATGGAGATGTCACCACTGCCGGAGAAGGGAAACAAAATCTAGGCCTATGCTCGGCGCTTATGTCCATTGAGCAGGGAGGGATCTTTATCATGCCACACCTGCTGTGACACGGGGCCTTGGTTTTTGCGGTCTCATCTGAAGGACCACCCCATTTAGTCGCCCCTTACGACAAGCAAGGGGTACTGAGGACCTATTATAACCTGGATCCCCACAAGAACAGTTAACATTGATTTATTTAACATGAACATCCTGATGATAACGTTAATGCATTGATCAAAATTTGTCCTGTAATACCTATATCTAAATGCACCTCAAAATCTAAAAATCTAAAGTTCTACTAATTATCTTTCATAAAAACATACAAATTGTGTCCCTTGTAAAGCCAGTTATCTGTTTGCCCATCTGTCAGCACATATTAAAATCATGAATCTATACATCTAATAATTGTAATGTAGATCTAGGTATTAACCACAAAATAAATAATATTCTTTTCAAAATTTGATTTCAACAATTTAAAAGGGATTCTTTGGATCCATTGAGGTAAAAAATTACAATCGGTTGGCAATAGGTACAGACTGGTATTAACACTCTCTCTGAGAACCAGAAATGCACTTTATCATCAAAACACATTTGTTGGCTCATTTAAAAAAGAAGTATTTAATCTCTGCAGTCCAGGCAGTGAAAAGTGCTGCACTTAATGAGAAATCAGCAAATGCATAGCAATACAGCTTACAAGTACATCATCCATGTAATACATATATTTAAAATTCACATCCAAAAATTCACATTTTTTTTTTTTTTTTTTAAAGATTCAATGATGTAATTTGATTGTTCAAATATATTTCAAAAAATCATATCCTCATGAACATCTTTATTTTCTACAGTAATGAGTATAAACTCATCAATCAAACTTAAAATAAGTAAAGTCTCCAATTTCCTATGTGATGATTCAATGTATTATCAGAATAAACACAGCTTAACATTAAAAAGCTGAATTTCAAAGAAAGAATGAAAAGGAAGTCTTTGTGGTTTAAGATGCAATCAAATTCCTTGTAATCAGGTAATGTAAAAAGTAGAGACTTTAAAAAAACAACCTTCTATACTCTCTGCTATGGAACAACACTTTCATGCCTCTGTTGCAAGTATTCATAACAAAGAAATTGAAAGCATTTTCATGTGTATCATCCAACATCCCAAAATATTCTCTTGTATACACAAAAAGTGGAGAATGGGGAATAATTTCTAACAAGTTTGTGAAACAGCTGCATTGGTTGTTTGTGGTATAATTAGATTAGTGGCTTAGTGAGATTCGAAGTCTTTAAACCTTGTTTTGAATCTTGAAAACTTCCAGTTCCTGCCATTCTTCAAAATGTTTGCAAACAAAAAGTGTTAACCTAGATAAACTTGCAGCTTTTGCAAGGGTTTTTATTCTTCAAATTACCACGATGCAGAATACTTCTGACAGGAAGCAGCAGTTTTTCATACCATACAAAGAGATGTATAAAGGAGAAAGCTGCTGTATTTTCTCAATTAGCTCTTAGTATCATCTAAAAACTTTGGGAGTAAATCAGTCTTTTAATTTGTTCTCTGAAGCAGTACAACACACATAAATGAATTAGAATATTCCTGCAACCGAGAAGTCTACTGTAATTTCCGAAATCACTTCTTCACCCATTTTAAACATGACAGTTAGGCTGTTATTGATGATACCAATTGACCTATAAATACTTTTTTATGGGTCTAAACAGGACATAACATTTCCTAAACTACGATGGAATCCCCCCCATTTTATTCGAAAGATTACACCTCACACTTAAAATTAATATATACAAAAAAATCTGAAAATGTTGAAAAGTATTCCAATTGTAATTCAAACTATTAAAAAATAAATAGAATACAATCTTTAAGATAGGCTTAACAGCTATGTTTTCTTTTCTGGATCCGTTCACCTATTCCACATGTTGTGAATTATAACGAAGCTGGGTCAGCCCAACCCCCAATTTCCCCCCCTCAAATCAACATGATCAAAGATTATCTCTTACAAGAGTGTGTCAAAAATCAATGTGTTTCCTTGGCATCTTAAATCTCCAACCGAGTTTCAAAACTCATCAGTGCTTAAGCCTATAAGGGACGAACTCAAAGGAAGTTTTGTTGTTTACATTTTCAAAACACACCTTTATTTCCATTTATAGTATATTTGAGATTGTAAAATCATTTTCGATATAACAAACATCTAATAATCGGATGTCAATAAAGTGTTGTAAACTACGAAATACTGATACAATCCCTGAAAAACATGAGTACTGTTGTCTGTTGTATACAACAATTAAAAACTGCCAAAAAGTTTACTCACCAGCTACGGGGGACGGCTTCCTTAGCACACACCAACGGGGTTTCCACTAAAAAAAATAACATGTATTTTCAATAACGCAAATTTACTTTCCACCAATTTCATAAAATAAAACTCTGTCAGCAATGTTTACCTTTTTTCCATCTCGATATTTCACTCTGCCCTCTACAACACAACTTACATCCGACATGTTGGTCCCATTCTTACACTGCCGCGGTGAATGGTATGCAGTGATTTAATTGGGCACCTGAAAACAGTAGCAGCTGAGAGGGATTGACTCAAAATCTGAAATGTGCGGTTAACCATCATACATACTCCCCACGCATGTTTAGAAATACTAGGTATTGATAAAAACTTATATACGAGACACCAGAATATAACCACAATGTACAAAGCATAATGTTCAGGCGTATGGCATTCAAAATAAAGCAAAAATCTCAAATACATACATGTACAAGTGCTATAGGCTAACACAAACGGGATTTTTATTGGGGGTTGGGGGGGGGGGGGGGGTAACATTTCTCAAGCGCCTGTGACTATACAGCGTACTAGTCATGAATGAGTCAACCTTCGCGTTTTTACGCTAGATCTATATTTCAATGAAAAATATTTACATTTCCGATGCTCGATAAAATGTATACGGATTGAAATGGTAGCCATCTCCTCATGAATGTGAACAATGTTCGCATAGAACATAGAACATGTTTTATTTTCCAATCAAGGGCCCTCACGGGGCAGCATGAAAATACATACAAATAATGTACATATACATATTATACAAGTAAAGAAAGAAGTGATTACATAACACATAGGCCTAGTTATATACAAATACAGTGTCATAGGCCTATATTGTTCAAAATAAATTTTCCAGTTATATTTAGAATAGATGGCTCTTCAGAACATAGTATGTAAATGAATTTTTGTTCATCATTGAGTTTAGTAAAAAAAAAAAAAAAAAAAAAAAAAAAAAATTAACTGTTTTTTCTATAGCACCACAAAAAGATTTTACTTTTCACATTTAATCAAAAAATGAATCTCATCACCTAATTAATGAACCGGAGTTGCATTTGTTACATATTTGTTCATATTCCTAG
Organism: Ostrea edulis; assembly: GCF_947568905.1. Lineage (NCBI taxonomy): Eukaryota > Metazoa > Mollusca > Bivalvia > Ostreida > Ostreidae > Ostrea > Ostrea edulis. The sequence continues at coordinate 68,640,664 of NC_079167.1, forward strand.
TAATACCAGAATATCTACCAACTTCAATCATTAATTTATGAGCTGATATCCGTAACTTACAAATAGATCTTCTAATATCAAAATTTTTAATTTTATTAAGATAGTTCTCAAAACCAAAGTGCTCCTTAAGGACATGCGGGACGATGTGGCCAAAAATAACTCGTCAATGAATATTTTTTCTTTTTTTCATGAAGCACCATCAGGATGTCCTGTACAATGTGTATAAATTTCATGGCCACTTTCTAGGTATACAAGGGAGATAATAAGCTTTGAATTACCCCCCTTTTCGAAAATTGTGAATTTTACAAGATTATTCCGATTTTCAATTAAAAAAAATAATTTGATGGAATTTTTATCTATATCTTTTACAATAATTTTTAGAATATATGTAAAATCTAAAATATATAATAATAAAATGCTTAAACATAACCATATAATAAGAAATTGGGAAAAATTAAGGATTTGGGGTGGAAATTGGTACTCAAAAACAGGGTAGTCCAGATACTAAATGAAGCACTGCTCAAAAACTTGTCAATGAATTTTTTTGTAAACACTGCAATTAAAAGCTATTCATATACCCAACTTCCTGTAGAAATATGAAGGGATGAAGCTAATCTTGATTTTGAGGTAGGCATCCCTGAAGTTATACATTGATATGCTCACTTGGGGGTTAGGCTTGGCGAAATATTTGTTATTAATAACTTTCAAGCTTATATTCTTTTCATGTACAACTACTGTTAAAAGTAATGGGGGATGGGACAGTCTCAATTTATTTGCACTACAAAATTAAAAAAACAAAAAAGCTCATTGTCAAAGACGGGGGGGAGGGGGGGGGGGAGGGGGGGGGGCTAATTCTTCGTGCCTGTTTTGGAATACATTTAGAAACTATATTTGTTTTGAACCTATTGAAATATTTAGAATTTTCATAATTATGGAACAAAAACTGAGTTAATGGAAACAAATTAAAATTTAATTTTTTTAAATATACATGTATATATTAAACATGGCTTCGAACAAAACGTCTAGTCTAGCTCTAAACAATACGTCTTCTTTCAAACCACGGGTTAGGTCTAGTTAACGTCAATATGAGTTACTTTCTTTACTAGATCAACAGCATTTCCGCGACCATGGTAGCTAGTGTCGCTTGACTCGATCGTCTCCATGCTATTTTTTAAGGTATTTATGTATCGCACATGTTGTGACTTTGCACCTTTTTCTTTTTCACACGTCTGCTTCTCGCATAAATTCCGACGTGTGTCATATTTTTTAAATTAGTTACCATTTCCGCAGCAGTGTTTCGTAAAGTTAGTAAAAATAATTTGGAATATGAAATAGTTTCAGAGATAAAGCGTACTTATATTTACATGAAAATGCTTGCAAAAATTAAACATTCCTAGTATGGACGTTAATATTTGACCAAAAGTAACGATTGTCGTCATAAGGGGGGGGGTATTTTTCGCAAACAAGGATCGATTATAAAAGCACCTGAATAGTTTGTACGTTTCCCAAGCAAGATTCGGAGAAATGTGTGTCCAGTTCTAGTTTCACACTACTATAGTAAATATCAACAAACGATCATCATCTTACACTTGCACTGAGTCATTGTTCACAGACGGTTGACTTTCTTTTTGTAAATGCACAGAGATGCAAATTGCATGTGCATGTAGGAGCGATTTCGGTGACTTGTAGGCTATACTATCAAAATTATTGTGGCGCATACTATACATATATATATAATATATGCAATGTATATATATGAAAAAGAGACTTGTAATCACTATGAAATAAAATGAAAATTGTCATTTGACAAGAATTCAATCAACAGATTTACACAAAACACTTGACAGCGGTAGCAAATTACAACAAAATCTGATGACATTTTCCCCGTGATACAACGTCGTGACGTACTTTTTTATTATGACGTTGTATAGTGTGTCTGTACAGTATTGTGATTTTTCTCGGGAAGCTGCGTCCGGTTCTAAATTTATAATAAATTCGCAACCATCACGTGATCATCATCCCGCATATCCTTAAGTTTAAAATAAGTGCACAGTTTCCCAACAATTAATTTATTTCGATTATTGTACCAGGTTTCAGTGTATTTATCATAGAATAATTTCTTTACAATTTTCTTAAATCTATACTGACTAAAATCTCTTAACGGATATCCAATTTTAACATATTCTAAAGCTTTTTTTTTTACTAGTGAGTACCATGACAGTTTGTTGTTGAAATGTAAAGATTTACTACATAGATAAGCATCCTTAAGTAGTTTAATTTCATTTTGGTTTTCAAGCCTGCACCAATAACATATTTTTGATGAAGCTTCTCACAGTGAAGTGATTTAATTAAAAAGTTTGTCTGGATCAAATGGTGATGATAATTTTAATTTATATATATGAACCTTGGTAAATATAATTACGACTGTTTAACGACTGGGAATTTTCCGACAGAAATGAAAGTAAAACGTAAATATAGAAAAAAATATTTTTGAAAAATATATGATGAAGCAACGCTTCACACCAGTATACACTTTTCATGAACGCGCTTCATGAAGTAAATTAGAGTCGCGCAGTTCATGTCTTCTGAATGTATTTTCAAAATATCCTTTGTTTGAAAAATCATTCTGAACTCAGTATTGCTCTACTTATACTGGAATATACGGGTCCACACAATGAAGTTGCGGAGGGTATGTAATGTTTTTGACCCGTCCGTCAGTCTGTCAGTCCATTTCTAGTCTGGATCATCCCGACGTTTATGTATTCACAAATAAGTCCATTTCTTGTCAGCGCAACTTCTCTGAGACCTCTTAACAAAATTTCGTGAAACTTTGTAGTTAATAAGGACACACAGTGTAGATGTGCATATTCCCAGGAAATTCTGATTCATTCATTTTTCTAGGAGTTATGCCCCTTTTAAACTTAAAATTTCGAGCCCGTCTGTCCTGTTCTTGTCAGAGCAACTCCTCCGAGACTGCTCGACAGAATTTCGTGAAACTTTGTAGTTATAACAAGGACACATTGTGTAGATGTGCATATTCCCAGGAAATTCTGATTCAATCATTTTTCTGGGAGTTATGCCCCTTTTAAACATAAAACTTATGCCATGCAAAACATATTTCTAACAACTTGTGTCAAACCGGTTTTTTAAAGCATACCTTATCTATTTTTTTTTCAATTAACTCCTCTTACAGCATTTATTATACCCTACACAACGAAGTTGCGGAGGGTATACTGTTTTTGACTCGTCCATCAGTCTCTTTCTTGTCAGCGCAACTCCTCTGAGACCTCTCAACATAATTTCGTGAAACTTTGTAGTTAATAAGGATACACAGTGTAAATTTATGTGCATATTCCCAGGAAATTCTGATTCAATCAGTTTTCTGGGAGTTTTATGCCCCTTTTGAACTTAGAATTTCGAGCCCGTCTGTCCTGTTCTTGTCAGCGCAACACCTCTGAGACCGCTCAACAGAATTTCGTGAAACTTTGTTGTTAATAAGGACACACAGTGTAGATGTGCACGGAAATCCTCTAACAACAACAGAAGAACAATTGAAGAGATGGGTAGAACACTTTGGAGAGCTATTAAATAGACCAGCGCAAATATACTGCGCATCATCATTGAACAATCCTGGAGTGGAAGTCCCCCTCTATATAAACTTTATCGACTACGAGAAAGCGTTCGACAGCGTGGACCGTGAGACACTGTGGAAGATACTGAGACACTATGGAGTACCCGAGAAGCTCGTCTCCCTGATCCGTAACACCTACCAAGGCATGACATGCAGGGTTACCCATGTTGGCCAGATGTCCGAGAGTTTTGAGGTAAAGACAGGAGTTCGACAAGGATGTTTGCTGTCACCATTCCTCTTCCTCTTGGTTATTGACTGGGTCATGAGGACTACCACATCAGGCAGGAATAATGGTATACAGTGGACAGTCCTGACGCAACTCGACGATCTAGACTTTGCCGATGACCTGGTTCTCCTTTCGCACAACCACAGTCAGATGCAGGACAACACAACTCACCTTGCAACAACATCAGCAGGAACGAGGCTCAAGATCAACTTGAAGAAAACAGAATTGATGAAGATCAACACCACTGTCCAATTACCAGTCACAGTTGGTGGTGAGCCCATCAGAGAAGTTGAGTCCTTCATCTACCTGGGGAATGTGATGGACAGACAGGGTGGCACAGACCGTGACATCAAGTCAAGAATCGGCAAGGCACGAGCAGCGTTTACCATGCTAAAGAACATCTGGGTCTCAAAGAATATCCGCATTACTACCAAACTGCGGATCCTCAACTCCAATGTTAGGATCGTCTTGCTGTATGGAGCAGAGACATGGAGAATGACCAAAACAACCCTACAGAAGATCCAGACATTTTACAACACCTGTCTCTGGCGTATCTTCAACATCCAATGGCCTGAAAAGATCACAAATCAAGAACTATGGAAGAGAGCAGGACAGAAACCATTAGACACGCAAATCAGACGGAGGAAATGGGACTGGATTGGGCACATCCTAAGGAAGACACCATCCAGTACCACACGCCAGGCCCCGACCTGGAACCCGCAGGACAAGAGAAAAAGGTGACGTCCAAGAAACATCTGGAGGCGTGACTCGGATGCAGAATTAAAGGCGCAGGACATGACCTGGCACGACACAGCAAAAGCAGCCCAGAATCGTGTTCGTTGGAGGACTGTCGTCAATGGCCTATGTTCCTCACGGAACGACAGGCCTAAGTAAGTGTAGATGTGCATATTCCATGCAGGAAATCCTGATTCAATAATTTTTCTGAGAGTTATGCCCCTTTTGAAATTAGAATTTCGAGCCCGCCTGTCCTGTTTTTGCAGTAATTGCATATCATTACCATTCATTATGTGAGACATTGTCAAGCAATGTTAGAGCGTGGGGTATGTGAGCTTGCTCACTTTTGCTTTCTATTATTACAAAACTTTGACCGACAATAGCAGAACTATGAGTACTGAAACTTTAATAACATCAACCTTTAGCACTCCATTTTCCTTAGATAATCCTCTGCAGGAGTGAACGAAAACCTTGAGTGCGGTGTACATATAAAAAGAATGGCCCTGGATAATTTTATAAAGATAATTTAGAAAAGCGCGATTGTTTTAAGGATGTACTCTACATCATCATAATGGCTGACTTTCTTTTAAAACATGGATGAAAATATGAACATTAGCAATATTTATAGTTATCGCCTAGTTGAGTAGCTCGGTAGGTTAGCACGTCGACTGCTGAACCGTAGATCACGGGTTGGAGTCCAGCAGGGGTTTTAATTTTTTTTTTAAATTGCTTTCGACTAAAACTGCATTTTTTGACTAAATAAAGTAAATTTGAAAATTTTCTATTTCAAAATATTGTTGTACATATCCTCCACTTTTCATCCATATCAAACTTCTCTGGTGTAGCATACCTCCTTAAATGAATTACGAAAAAAATTCTCTCAATATTCACTGATAAAATGACTACTAAGCCTGTGGATTCAATAAGTCCCTTAACATGGATTCACCAGTCCATATTTAAAAAATCAAAACTGAAACTGTTTTGTTTCACTATATGTACGTGTATTAATCAACCTCTGAAGCATCATGGGACATATCGTCTATATATGTCAGTAAAAATGAATCGTTTGCATGCGATTTGTGACCATATATGTCCTAGTCTGCTAGTCACCGATGTTCTATACTTTTTCTCTGTTTTTTTTAAAAATACATTAATTGATTCTATATAGATGACTACGGAATTCGTAGCCCGTAGGTGTCAGGGTATAGAATTGGTATTCATTTAACTGGCGCCCGTCATATAAATTAAATGACGCCGGGTCGCCACTGACTTAATTTAAAATATGGCGGTCGCCACTTGATTTACATTGTATATGGCGGCCGTCAATTATTCAACTGCTCCCCCTCTCTCTCTCTCTCTCTCTCTCTCTCTGTGTGTGTGTGTGTGTGTGTAGGGACGATGAAACCTGTTAAGTGAGGACGTCCTCACAATGTCTAAAAGAGAATACACGTACATGGATATGAAGGCAAAAATGTACTGTGTTAAATAAAGCTATAGGGACACCTATAAACGTTTATCTAATACTCTCTTTCGAATTGTGAAAAAAAAGGTTTTGAGAGAGAATATTAGTGACAACATGTCCCCCACACCACTTGTTCTCACCAATCTAATATTTTGTACGCACATCTTTCACATGTTGTGGATTACGTTTATGGGGACGTAATTGTGAGGACAGAATTTTGTCATCACAGTGTACTTTCTGTCCTGGTTAAAAATTGTCCTCACTATACACATTTTATCATCCCTCTCTCAATGAAAGTGATTTAACCCCTGTAATCACCCCTCTCCAATAATGGTAATACATGAATGTATGTACGTGTTACATAAAGTGGAATGCCTAATGTGATAATGTTTCCAAAGAACAGTTACAAATATAAATATATATCAATGAACTAAAATGACTATATTTGCTACAGATTTATATCCTTGTCTCCCTGTCTGCTTTATTTTGTTTTGCGTCATGTAATTCATGCCATGAATGCATAACGAGTGTTACTGGGGATTAAATAAGTTTATACAAAACAAACCAAACTGGCAACAATGAAATTCATAATGTGGTTATTTTGTTCATGTATTGATTTACCCAAGATTTTTTTTCAAATGGTTTGTTTTATCCCCCCAAAGGGTAGGTGGGTGGGTGGATAATTCATGTAGAATTAAAACTGAAGTTCACTGAACAAAGCACGATACATATCGAAATAAGTTAGATTAAGTTACATAACTCACGAGAGATAGATACGGTGGTATATTTAGGACATGCAAATATTTTTTTCCTTCTTATGTTGGAAAATATTATCTCGTTCGCACGAGATATTATCTCGTTATCTCGTATCTCGTTCGAACGACTTATTATCTCGTTCGAACGACTTATTATCTCGTTCGCACGAGATATTATCTCGTACGAACGACATAATTTCCTTTCTTTCTTTTTTTAAACTTTTATTTTGTGTAGTCATTTTTAAATACCAATCAGGACTGTATATTTCTTTAATATGAAATTCCACTGTGTGATCATGAAAACTCAAACTTAAATGATGATAAAGAGGGTTTTAATTCATTCAACAACAATTAGCAACATTCAACTTTCTATAGTTGTATATTGAATTGAATATTTACATATGTTTTGCAGTATAGGTGCTATATGATTTCTGGATGACTGATACCTTTTTCATGTTATCATGTATCATTGGTTTAAAGACCTCAATACCCAATGCCTCTACCAATACGCAGAAAGCCCTAACTTAGGGAATTTTACATTGCGGGAGGGGGGGGGGATAATTTCATATTCAAACAAGGTTAAGTTTAACCATGAGTGAGGGGTGCAAAAACCCAAGCTAGACTCATTTTAAATTAGTTACCAAGGTGTATATTCCTGTTTTGTTGGCTTCCAAAATATGAAATACAGAAAATATGTTGTTTTGTGTGAACTAATCTTATAAGGGACATAAACTATAACCAATCAATTGGTCAATTATGATGTTCACCACGAAAGTGCAAGTGAATTCATGCACATCTTTTATGTAGAGAGTGAATAATTTTAAGGATAATTCAAGTTGCAGAATTTACACTCTCATGACATTTGGTTTTTAACTTTGACCCTCGCTCAAAGAAATCAAAGAACTTATTTTTGATAGATATTTAAATGTGTACATGTAGTTCATTTCTTTTATTTTGCAACGGTCCTTTTGTTTTTCGAAGAAATAACTAGTTAATTCCATTTACACAAAGAGTACTATTAGAGGCACATGATTAAAATTTCCAACTTTTCCCTCATCCATATTAAATACTGAAGTCAACTTCTGAATACCATAGACTTTGGTCAGTTATAATTATATAGTAAGTGTAAAGTAAAAAAAAAAAAAAAAAATCCTGTGCGAACTACATAATAAGTCATGCGAACGAGATATTATGTCGTGCGAACGAGATATTATCTTGTGTGAACGAGATATTATGTCGTGCGAACGAAATGTTATCTCGTTCGAACGAGATAATAAGTCGTTCGAACGAGATATTATGTCGTGCGAACGAGATATCATGTCGTTCGAACGAGATAATAAGTCGTTCGAACGAGATAATATCTCGTTCGAACGACATAAAAATTTCCAACATAAGAAGGAAAAAAATATTTGCATGTCCTAAATATACCACCGTAGATAGACCATAAAGATGAGACTTATATATCTATATTCTATCCTTTACATCCCGTGGGGATCCGGATTAGAATAGGTTCTCAGCACCCCTTGCTTGTCGTAAGAGGCGACTAAATGGGCGCTCCTTCGTACGGAAGCCGATAGGTGCCAGGGTATAGAATTAATATTTATTTAACTTAATTTAAATGGCGACCGCCACTTATTATCTGGCGGCCGCCATATGAATTAACTGGCGGCCGCCATTTAATTTATACATGTGAAGCGGAAAGCTGTATTTCTTATGTTATTTTTATTGCGAGAGTTATCGCCCTTGTCATTTTAATTGCTTATTAGACATACTCAAATAAATATTTCATGATGGTTAGTTTTGAATTAAAGTACATGCAATTATAATCATTGTGTGTTTCTATAGTAGATTCTATAAAGATTAGCCAGTTTGGGTATCATTAGTATTTTGTTTTAATTGATAAGTAATTATACACTACGGATCATTATGGTACTGCGGATATATAGGATTCTTCTAGACGATGGCTGCCGAGGGAGAGATCGGTTCTAGAGGTTAAACTCGACAAACCCTGAAAGGTACGCATAAGTGTGCGGACTTCCATAGTTATATTGTACGTCTTAGTAATAAGTGTGTGGACAACCTTGCTTATTACTTCTAGAGTGTGTGGTCAATCCCTGCTCTGGATTTGGCATCTCATAGCTACAAGTGTGTGGACATCCCTGCTTGTTGCTGCGCAAGATCAGGTGTGAGGTCATCCCTGCGTGTCTTGTGGTAGAGCTCTGGTGTGCGGAAATCCCTGCCAGTGTCTCTGATTAGAACCGTTATATATATAGTGATAGGTGTGCGGTCATCCCTGCCTATCACTGCGCAAGGGCAGGTGTGCGGACATCCCTGCTTGTCCTTGTGGAAGTGCGCTGGTGTGTGGAATTCCCTGCCAGTGCACTTGTTCGCTACCAGTAAATGGATCCTATATAGGCGCAGTACAACTGATTAAGTCTGCGCATTGTACATATTGCAGCATCTCAGGGCTATCCGTTTCTATCACGGGTACGAGCCCGCGGGGGTTCACAGGCAGTGACCTCCCTTGCACGTTACACATGGTGGCTGCTAATTTCAAAAACAATTTAATTCGTATCGCTGAGTGATTATTTTGGAAAGATTTAGAATAGTACGCAAACACGTAGCTGCAATAATGTAGCCCTCTCTGATTTTTTTTTTTTTTTTTTTTTTTTTTTTAGGGAGAGGGCTACAACTCCTTAGGATCTCCGTAATGGTGCAAATGCGGGAGTGATTCACTCCCGCAACATTTGCGCTCATTCTATACATTTCCTGACTTCCTTTACGTAAATAAAATGATATTCTATGTTTCTTAGTCAAAATATAAACTTACAACCTGCAACTTAAGATTTGTGAGGCTCTATTCTACCGTTTTCAACAATTTCGATAAATTCCAATTTCTCGATTCATATTTGTGCGCCATGTTTGATGTTCTGAAGTATAAACTTCCGATTGTCAAGTAATTTGCATATGCCATATAAGGTAGTATTTACATCAATGGACAAGTATGGAGGCGAAAGCTATTTCGTCGGTATTGAAAAGGTTTGAATTTAATATCAAGTTAAAAACCGAACAGCAGAGTGTAAATTCTTTCTGCAACAATATGATTTTCCTTTCTTTGTCGAAGTGGCTCGAGTAACTACATTTTCGCGTTGATTGTCAATGTTTAGGTTTTTCATTAGATCCACCTACGAGATCTCGCGATAACAAGCATGGCGGAGCAGACGAAGAATTTTGCATGCTGTACATTATATTTAATGAAAAACACCTTTATTAGACATGCCCGAGCACAAAGTTGGTACTCCTTTTGGTGTAAACAACATTTGGGACTAATACACAGAGTTTATTATCGGTTATTCATAAAATTATTTTGCACCATTACGGAGATCCTATGGAATTGTAGCCCTATCCCGGAAACGTCAGAATAAAAAAAATTGGATAGGGCTACATTATTGCAGCTAGCAAACACGCAGCATCGTTTTTCAAAGTGTAGGGACAGTCGTCGGAGAAGTTGACAAGCAGAACAGGAACCTAAAATGTCTCTTTTGCCCAAACTTCCTACTCCTAAATTGGAGGGAGGGACTCTATTCATCCTTCAATTTATCATTTCATTCATTATTACCTTTTTACCATTCATTACTACCTATCGGCTTCCGTATAGATTCGTTTAATCATTGTACATTTTACCTGTTAATTATTACCTTGCATGACATATTGCAATATTTAGGAGAGGGACTTGTAAGTTGTCAACAAAACAATAGATGATTTGTAAATTCAGAATAAACACTCGTGAGCTTGCTATACAGAAAAGGAAGATATTTCCAATCCTTTTTGTAATGCCTGCAAAATCAAATTCATCGAAGAGGAAGGACACTGTTATTGCAGAGAGTGAAATAAGAGATCATTTGTTGAAAGGACTGAAATCCCATGTACACCAATCTAATAAAAATTAGATCCTTTGATCCGTTCACGTATATCGCTACACTTAATCTAATTTTTATTAGATTAATCCCATAATAAAAATCTATAAACATTGCCTAATTGTCTATATCAATGCTAAACTTCAAATATTGCTATACCAGTAAGTTGTGACCGGTGAAGATTGGTTGTTTACTCCTTCTGGGTACCTCTGGTGTGTCCAAGGGGTCCCTGTTTGACCGTCGCTCCATTTTTATTGGTTTGCCGTAAAACTTTTTCGTTTGACCCGAGAGAGAGACGATATATAATGGATATATATATATAAAAGTCACAATGTCCGGTATAAGATATTAAAAGATATGAAATAAACAACATGTGACCAGTGTACACATTGATAGAAGCCTTCGATTACGTAGAGTAAGACTCGTGTGCCATCAAGCATTGAATTCGTTCGTTTTGCAACGATTGATTTTGCAGTTGAGTCTCAGTCTGTTGATTTTTGCCAGTTTGCTAATTTTGTTTTATAAGTTAGTCTGTTATGTACATATACATCGATGTATTTCAGTATGTTTTTGAAAATTAGTTGTTCGTTTGTGTTAATATTTTCTTTACCCTTTTCGTCGCCCATAAATAACAAAACGATTAGATCGACCGGCCCGATCAATTAGCTGAAAGGTGAATCCTAGATGGGGTGGGGTAGGCGGAAGGTCAATCCTCTTGAGACGGGAGCGATGTTTTGCAAGATTCTACAGGTGATACACCAACATTGGGCGTACATGAGACCACCGTTTTTGTCTAGTCTCGGTAATTCTTAGATACATCTGTTGTTTGAAAATTACGCTCATTCAGAAATCTATGAGATATGTACGCGTACGTTACGTTGGGGAGTCCTCTCATGGACAAAATTTTCCCTGCTTCGAATCGGTGAGATGATACGGAAGCCGATAGGTGCCAGGGTATCGAATTAATATTTGTTTAACTGGCGGCCGCCACTTAATTTATATGGCGGCCTCCACTCAATTTAAATGATTTATATGGCTGTCGCCAGTTAATCAACTCCTCTCTCTTTCTCTATCTCTCTCTCAATATGAAAGGGGTGCAATCCCTCCCCAATGCTTAGTGATATGCATGTGATATATATACAATTCAGAACATTAAATTAGCCTATTGTTTTTCGATTGTGCTGTTAAATACGTAGAACCACGGGGCTGACCCTCCATTTGTTTAACAACGTTCAATTTCTGTTATTTTCACATGCAAACTCAGTTATTTTCACATGTGAAATACGATTAATTGGCGGATTTGCCCCCACCCCACTAATTTGGTGGTAGTAATGAATGGTAAAAATGTAACAATGAATGAACTGCATGATAAATTGAAGGATGAACGGAGTCCCCTCCCTCCAAATTAGGAGTAGGAAGTTTGGGCAAAAGAGATATTTTAGGTTCCTTTTCTGCTTGTCAACTTCTCCGACGACTGTCCCTACACTTTGATTAACGATGCGGCGTGTTTGCGTACTATTCTAAATCTTTCCAAAATAATCACTCGGCGATACGAATTAAAATGTTTTTGCAATTGGCAGCCGCTATGTTTAAATTAAGTGCGGCGAGATAAAATCACTGGCGGACGTCAGATAATAAGTGGCGGCCGCCAGTTAAATTAAGTGGCGGTCGCCACATAAATTAAGTGGCTGTCGCCAGTTAAATAAATATTAATTCTATACCCTGGCACCTATCGGCTTCCGTACCTTCGGATGAGACCGCAAAAACCGAGGTCCCGTGTCACAGTAGGTGTGGCACGATAAAGATCCCTCGATCCTTGCTCAATGGCCATAAGCGCCGAGCATAGGCCTAAATTTTGCAGCCCTTCACCGACAGTGGTGACGTCTCCATATTCAGTGAACTATTCTCGAACGGGACGTTAAACAATATTCAATAAATCAATCTATCCTTGACACTGAATGTGAACAAAGACTTTTCAATTTCAAATATTTTTGCACCGATCCCATGACGGTGATAAATATTGCCAACCTAGTCTCCAGCGTAGCATATCCTGCAACTTCAACGTAATTATTATTATTGCAATTCATCCTTTTTAAAAAGTAAACTTCAAAATAATTGTCTGTGCATTCTGTGCATGCTCTCCCACGAGAAGATATCTAATTGATATAATTTATCATTTATTTGTGTAAAGATGTAGAAATTGTGAACAGGAATAGAATTACGCCGTGCATTTTTATATTTGCTCTTTCCTAAACAGTCCAGGGGATATACATGCATATGAAATTAGTGCAGAACTTGTCTACTGAAAGAAAGAGCGATAACTCTGACTTTGTGAAATTGGCAGTGGTAAAGATATAGGTTTTGAATGACGCGTAAAAGACGCAATCAAGTCTCCCTCCCCGCGAAATGGCAGTCTAGCAAAACACTAAGACTTAATTTCCTATACATGCACATGTAGATAGATCTATATTTATGTAGGTCATAGATATGATGAATTTAAAAAAAGAAAAGAAAAAAGAAATATTTCTCCATATTTTTTTAAAATTTTTATTCTACTTGCAACATGTTCATGAGTGTGTCATAGTAAAATGTAAATATTCAAATAATTGACAATTAACATAACCTCAAATAATTGAAGATGTACTCAATGTATTTGAAGATCATCAGTTAATTTGATGCCCGCAACAATTCATTTAAAGATCTCTTCAAATAATATTACTGATATCAATATTTGTAATTTCTCTCTCTCCATTTAATAGTTAATATATTTCAAATAATTTGAATGAAAGCTGCAGCGTCAAGTTTTGCAATGGAGGACTGCGTATTGGCTGGTAAATTATGTTGCTAACAATGTCTTGAAGTGACTATTGCTATCTGACGAGGTTCTTTTTAAAATGTCGATGGGATTGTCCCTGGTCTTTACGTGCCTAGGAGTATAAAAATAACGTCTTGCTTTGTCACAAACTCAGTCTAACTTAGAACCTGATTTGATATTTGTACATATTCGGTAAGTCTGAATAAAATTATGCACTTCGTATGTATTTCATGATGTAGAAGACATCAAACAATTTGATTCTTTCATAATTAGAATTTCAAAATAAACTTGATATGAAACATGTTTTCAATGACTTATGCTGAAAAAGTTTCAGATGTCTTTTGATGCACTCATCTATGTTGGTCTATCAAATACCATTTGGCACAAAAATATATGACTTTGTGAATTTATTTTATTGATACAATATTTTGGGAGGAAAGATAAATCAACACATTACAAACAGAACAGGAAAATAGATATTAAACTATTGCACACAGCCAGTTTTTAATTTATCTGCATGACGTAAACAGATATTTGTATATTTCTTGTTTATCTACAGATGGACTAACAACTACTGTATATATAATGACAAAATACTGTTTTAAGTAAATGTCCAGTATGAACAGTATGTCTGTTGTTGAAACACGTTTCCATTATACCACATATAAACTAAATGTATCCGAAGAATATTAACGAAAACAGTAAACTTAAAGATTATCTTATGTGGCGGTCTTGTTTTCAAACAACTTCTTAATTTTTGAACCGCGGGTCGAATTTGTAAACAAGTTTGGCACTCTGAGACATTTCCGTCGTCATCTTTAGATGTCTCCATTTAAATCTCCGGATCTTGATGTGAAAGTATGTATTATAAGAATAAAACACCTTGACACGGACAATAATGTCATTATAGCATGCATTGACAGGTTTCAGCACCACGTTAAGTAGAAAATGACCTATGGCTTTTGAAAGTAATTGTTTTCTAAAAAGGCGATAAGGTAATACACAGAAACAATTTTTTTTTTTATTCAACACGGTCCTCGCTAGTTGTCTATTAGAGAGAGGGCACCCTGTTGCTCCTCATAGACGAGAAAATTCAACCGGGACTCCAGCAGAAAAATTAACAAAAGAAAATCGATTAAGCTGAAAAATTTCATTCGACAAAAATTCATTGAGATCATTTCGAGGGAGTCAAATTTAACATAAAGAAGAATATTGTGCATGAGCCAAGATTTTAATTAAATTTACCGATGGAGTTACAGAGCATTGCTTCCGAGTTAGGATTGGAGAGATTGCAAACGGAAACAACTTTTGTAAAAGATGAAGTGCTAAAAAGGCATTGCCAGCAATTCAACCAGGACTTAGAGGAAGAAAACATCTTTGAGCAAGCCAGACCTGCATATACGATAGAAATGGAACATTCAATCACTACGATTAAACGCGGTTCCTTGCCTTCAGGGTCCAGTTTGTTCCAACAGGCAATGCTGGAGTACGAACGTGTTCTCAGGGAAGAGGAGGAAAAGAAAACACGACCCAGGAAACTTGAAGAAGACAATATTGAGGACGCTGATGTGGTCGATTCTGCAAGGAACCCAAACATGAATAGTGAAAGCACAGGTGACAAGATGTACAACAACAGAAAAACCTCCCTCGTGTACCCTCCCAAAAGACAGCCAGTGTTACGCCGACTTTATTCAGTTCAAATTGACAGATATTCCATAAAAGGTCAGAATTTTGAGCGTCCCAAACGACACTAAAACAATTTGATGATTTGGACTAATTGAGTTATACAGACATTGTACCTATCTACATCACGCGTTACACATGCAGGAAATTCAGTGATTGGTAAGCTTCCTTTCAGCTGTGAAAACGAGAGAAACTTGAATTATTTATATTTTGATGAATTTTGAAATGTGTACATGTCGCATGTGTTGAGTAAAACCGACTTCATTAAGGTACTGTCAAATGTTTTTTGTTTTTGTTTTTATTGAATGATTCCTTCATTGATCTTGTCTTTAGGTCATTTTAAATGTAATACTTTAGATAATCATTTCTCCCATGGTCGTGTATCTATTTGTTCTGGGTACTTTAAAGTGTAAAAGTGTTGCTGATCATTTCTAGTGCTTCTTCTATATTTTCTGGGTACTTTAAAGTGTAAATGTGTTACTGCTTTTTAATGTTTCTTCTATATTTTCTGGGTACTTTAAAGTGTAAAAATGTTGCTGATTTTAGTGCTTCTTCTATATATTTCAATTTCTCAACAAAACCATGCATCGTTTAACAATTCAGCGATATTTTCATCGTCACTGATGATCGAGCGATCTAAACCACTGATTCCGTGCACGTGCTGCTAGAAGATGGAAATCTACATATGTAACACAGACAGTTCAAAATGTTGTATTATTTTTGCCTCTTTACACAAATTGTAATAATAACCATTTCTTCGTGAATGCGTTGCGCACAGTTGTGAACAATGCGCTTGAATCTTGATAAATATAGTACGTATATTTAACGACTAGGAATTCCGACAAATATTAGAATGTAAATATAATATATATACTTCAGTTTTTCGCATCAGCGCTTCGTGAATCATACCCTCATGTGGTTTTTCTTTTCTTTTTTCAAAAATGGAATGAATTTTTTTAAATGACGTCAAAAGCGCGTAAATAATGTAAAATGTTTTCTAAATGTCGTTTTATCGGGTGATGAAGGTAGCTAGCATTGTAGGAAAATTCATAACCCGCGTAAGCAGGTTATGCATTTTTTTTCTGCAATGATTGCTACCTTCATCACCTAATAAAACGACAAAGAAAGAAATTTTATTGTTAATATTTATATTTTTGCATTTCTAAAAAAATATAAACTAGAATTAAATACTGCAATACCATACCGTTGACCATTTTATGACTTTAAACGGAACAGCCAATCCAAAATTTGACCTTGAAGACACTCCATATTTGGTGATGATTACGCGAACAGATGGAACTAAAATACCGGATCGAACTAGTTTGCAACCAACATGTATTATTGTTTATGACGAAAGCAATGTCAATTTCAAAAGAAATATAAGAGAAAAGAGTTTGTGATTGTAATTGAAACATTTTTGTTACGCAATCCTTTGTCTTTTTAGGTTTTTATATAGAAGAAAGTCCACTTATAGTGAAAAGGTTACCTGTAGGTGTCCAATACGTTGACAACTGCTGTCCATTATTTTTAAGAAAGGACAGATACTGTCCGTTCTGAAACATAATGGACAGTAATTGTTAACTTATTGGACAGTGCCAGGTAAACCCAACTTATTAGCCTGAAAATAAGAGAAAGACAATACATTTTTCAAAGAGACACAAATTTAATGTTAAATTCCCTACAAGTAAGAATCAACACAGATATCGAAAAAATCACTGAAACACTTAAAACGATATTTCCCCTTAGTAGAATTCTCTGCTCCAACTTATAAGATTCACATTTAAAAGAATTCCATTGGCATATATCGCATCAAAACTTAAATTTGAAAGACATATTTCCATGCTGTATTTGAATTTCGCTAGATCAAGAGGCACATTCCGAAACTTCATCACAACGCTTTTTTTAAATGTGTTCTTTATCAGCATACATGTATCCTAATTCTGAATTATTATTTTCACTTTCATGAATAATTGCATTGCATTTCACGAGATGGGTGTATTGGGTTCTTTTGGCTGGCGTTAATTATTTCCTCATCCAAATATTCGAAAACAATGCTTTTCAGATCAAATTTGGCTCCATAACTTTCTCACCCTCCATATCCAGAATATAACACCCATTGAGATAATATTCGCAGTACTTTCGTTAAAATCCTTAAATGATTGTGCAATGAAAATGGTCTCCCATTCATGCAGAGGACGACATGTTGATATGGCTCAGTACTACAGAGTGCGTCAATATAAAATCTGCAGAACAAGATTACTTATACCTGACACTGTCCAATAAGTGAACAAAAGAAAGAGACCCCCACTCAAGACTGGTTCTATTGTCAGACTATTCAAAAATAGCTTTATTCATGATTATCATTGTCAATGAGCCTGTTCATTCTTAGAACAAAAGATGTTACAGTAATGTTTTAAGTAGGATATAAGCCTCAAACTGTCCATTCTGTGAGAGAAAGAACTGATCGAGGCCCGTAGGGCCTCGATCAGTTCTTTCTCTCACAGAATGAACAGTTTTTGGCTTATATCATCTACAAATTCTGCAAATTTTACAAGAAATATGATTATGTAGTTTGTTATTTGTATTATCAAACTGTATCTCTAAAAGCATCGCTAGTACATGTATTTGGATAAATAGTTTTGATGAGACAGAATAAGATAATTTTCTTTAATATATATATATATATATATATATATATATATATATATATATATATATATATATATAAAGCACTAGAATGACCAACGACATGAACAATTGGAATTGTCAAATTTTCGGGACAACCTGTCCCTTCGTCAGGACGTGAAAGGATTACATTATGGAGAAAACACAAATATAATTAACAACTAGATGCAATCTCGTTGCGAGCAACGAGTGGGTCTGTGAGGAGATAAGAATTTGACTGAGATTTTCGTTCATAAATAATGATACAAATATATTGTCTAGACGTACAATTTAGCTTCGGTAATGTTTTACAAATATTGATCATTTAAGTGCTATGAATTAAAGAATCTCTGCCGCGCTCGGCCACTAATGAAAGGGGTCAGCCTTTTTTTCGACAAAAAAGTTAATAATGTTATTTACTGCGATACAAAGTCGACTGATCAGGCGAGTCATGTCGCCCGGAGGCCTTTTTTTTTATCATTCTAGATATACCTCGCAAAACTGAACAAATTTTGTTCTACATGTCCTATTAAAATTTTCTTGAGAAAAAAGTTATTGATTGCGACATTTATCAGACTGTTAAGGCGAGTCATAAGGCCCGTGGGCCTTTTTCTTGATATCGTTTGAAAAATCTTGCAAAACTGAACAACTTTTGTTCTACATGTCTTATCAAAAGTTTTTCGAGAAAAAAGTTATTGATTGTGACACTAATCAAACTGTTCAGGCGAGCCATGAGGCCCGTTCGCCTTTTTCATGATGTTGTTCGAAAGATCTTGCAAAACTGAACAACTTTTGTTCTAGATGTCTTATCAAAAGTTTCTTGACAAAAATGTTATAGCTTGCAACAATAACCCAACTGTTCAGGTGAGCCATGATACCTGCAGGCCTATTTATTAACATCGTTAGTTAACGCTTGCGAAACTGAACAACTTTTGTTCTACATGTCTTGTCAAAAGTTTCTCGAGAAAAAAGTTATTAATGTTATTAATTGTGATACAAATTCGACTGTTCAGGCGAGCCATGACGCCCTGAGGCCTAGTTTTTGATATCATTAGATAGATCTTGCAAAACTGAACAACTTTTATTCTACATGTCTTATCAATAGTTTCGTGAGAAAAAAGTTAATCATTGTAACAGAAATTCAATGGTTCAGGCGAGCCATGAGGCCTATGGGCCCATTTCTTGATATGACACGAAAGATCTCAATAAACTGTACAACTTTTGTTATATATGTCTAAGCAAAATATTTACGAGTAAAAAGTTATGATTTAAAACGTGGAAAAAAAATGGACACTTTTTTAAACTCCATTTTCGACCCCTACCGAGCTTCCATACTAGGCACTTCCGGAAATTTTTAAAACCGATGTGCACAACTACAACATGTCGTCTAACATCACTGAAAATTTCAGCACTCTAGCTTTTATCGTTTTTGAGATTTTGGCTGGACAAAATGGTCATCTGAAAATCGATAAAAGGGGGATAACTTCCAACCGGAAGTGAATTTTCAAAAATTCAAAAAAAGATATAAACTTCAAATAGCATTGCATCAACCCTGAAAATTTGAAGTAAATCAGTCAAGCCATCTCTGAGAAATCCTCTGCACAAAATCGGTAAGGAAAAAAAAAAGAATAAAAATAATAATAATAAATAATAATAACTAGACACGATCTCGTTGCGAGCAACGAGTAGGTCTTCCGTCCGATTTGTTGATGCACTCGGCGTTAAAAAAAGACAAATGAGTCCCAATTTAGTTTCCGACTTTAAGACACTTTAGATATAATCAAGTTTTCATATCATAAGCTTCTGAAGCAAAGTTGCGGTGAAATTCGTTTGAAATTCGACTCTCCAGGCGAGCCATAAGGCCCGCGGGCCTATTTCTTGATGTCATTTGTTAGCCCTCTATAGACTCAACAACTTTAGTTCTATATGTCTTTACAAAATATTTACCTGTAAAAAGTTATTGAGATCGACCGATATCGACAAAAAAATCGACTCTACAGGCGAGCCATTAGGACCATAGGCCTATTTCTTGATATCAATCGATAGATCTCGATAAACTGAACAACTTTTGTTCAATATGTCCTTACAAAATATTTACCAGTTACAAGTTTTTGAAATCGACTGATATCGACAAAAATCGACTCTACAGGCGAGCCATGAGGCCCACAGACCCATTTTTTGATATTGATCGATAGGTTATGACACATTGAACAACTTTTCTTCAATAATGCTTTTCAAAAAATATGTCGTTTTAAAGATATGAGGCGTCAAATATTTACGATTTTGGCCCTTAAAATCTCTAATTACGTAACATATGACCTACTTTTTGATTTGATAAGATCAAGCTCGTTGAGATGAACATTTCCGCTTCTACAACTTATTATAAAATATTAATAGTTTCTGAGATATTCTCATAAACCTTTGGACCCTTCTGGGCCCCTAATTTAAAGGGTCAGCCCCTTTTGCTTGATATCGTAAGAAAGGTCATGACATTTCAAACATTTTTTGTTCAACAAGTATTTAGAAATTCTTTACCGTTCTCGAGTTATCTCTACAAGAAATATTTAGGGGCCAAACTGTAGCTCCCTAACGGGGCCACATAGGGAAAAAACGAAATGTACATATTGTTTAGATTATCATTCTGAACAACTTTTGTTCAATAATGCTTTTCAAAATATTTGTCGTTTTCAAGATATGAGGCGTCAATTATTTATGATTTTGGCCCTTAAAATCCCTTATTATGTAACATATGACCTACTTTTTGATTTGATAAGAACAAGCTCGTTTAGATGAACATTTCCGCTTCAATGACTTATTACAAAATATTAATAGTTTCTGAGATATTCTCATAAACCTTTGGACCCTTCTGGGCCCCTAATTTAAAGGGTCAGCCCCTTTTGCTTGATATCGTAAGAAAGGTCATGACATTTCAAACATTTTTTGTTCAACAAGTATTTAGAAATTCTTTACCGTTCTCGAGTTATTTCTAGAAGTAATTTTTAGGGGCCAAACTGTAGCTCCCTAACGGGGCCACATAGGGTAAAAACGAAATATGCATATTGTTCAGATCATCATTCTGAACAACTTTTGTTCTTTATTGCTTTTCCAAATATTTGTCGTTTTCGAGATACAAGGGGTAAAAAATTTATGGTTTTGGCCCTTAAAATCCCTTATTACGTAACATATGACCTAAATTTTTATATAAATAGATTTGGATTGTTGAGATGAACATTTTTTGTTCTTTGACTTATACCAAAATATGAACGATTTTTGAGATATTTGATCTAGACTTTGAGCCCTTCTAGATCCCTAATTTAAGGGGCTAGCCCCTAAATCTTGATATTTTCGAAAAGATCTCGTAAATGTGCACAACTTTTGTTCTACATGTCTTAACAAAATATTTGCAAGAAAAAAGATATTGGAGATCAAAGGTCAAAAATCGCCGAAATCGGCGAAAAATTTTGGCATCCATTTTTTCAGGTCCAGGCGAGCGTTTAGGCAAATCGCCTCCGGTAAAATCGAATCCCCCACAAATCTTCTAAAATGTTTACTCTATCTTGTGTAGAAATTTCAAGACTCTAGCTTCAAAACTAACGGAGGAGATGCGTGGACAACAAGGCCCTTCAAAAAGTCACTAAAAGAGAGATAACTCCTGACCGGAAGTGACGTCAAGCACGAAATTTTGCAAGCAAAGTCTCGTCACCAAAAGACATCTTTCCTGAAAATTTCGTGATAATCGATCGAGAAATGGCTGAGAAAAACGCGTGTACTACCAAGGAAAATAATAATAATAATAACTAGACACGATCTCGTTGCGAGCAACGAGTAGGTCTTCCGTCCGATTTGTTGATGCACTCGGAGTTAAAAAAAAAAAAAATACAAATGAGTCCCAATTTAGTTTCCGACTTTAAGACACTTTAGATATAATCAATTTTTCATATCATAAGCTTCTGAAGCAAAGTTGCGGTGAAATTCGTTTGAAATTCGACTCTCCAGGCGAGCCATAAGGCCCGCGGGCCTATTTCTTGATGTCATTTGTTAGCCCTCTATAGACTCAACAACTTTAGTTCTATATGTCTTTACAAAATATTTACCTGTAAAAAGTTATTGAGATCGACCGATATCGACAAAAAATCGACTCTACAGGCGAGCCATTAGGACCATAGGCCTATTTCTTGATATCAATCGATAGATCTCGATAAACTGAACAACTTTTGTTCAATATGTCCTTACAAAATATTTACCAGTTACAAGTTTGTGAAATCGACTGATATCGACAAAAATCGACTCTACAGGCGAGCCATGAGGCCCACAGACCCATTTTTTGATATTGATCGATAGGTTATGACACATTGAACAACTTTTGTTCAATAATGCTTTTCAAAAAATATGTCGTTTTCAAGATATGAGGCGTCAAATATTTACGATTTTGGCCCTTAAAATCTCTAATTACGTAACATATGACCTACTTTTTGATTTGATAAGATCAAGCTCGTTGAGATGAACATTTCCGCTTCTACAACTTATTATAAAATATTAATAGTTTCTGAGATATTCTCAAAAACATTTGGACCCTTCTGAACCCCTAATTTAAAGGGCCAGCCCGTTTTGCTTGATATCGTAAGAAAGGCCTTGTCATTTTAAAATTTTTTTGCTCAACAAGTATTTAGAAATTCTTTACCGTTCTCGAGTTATCTCTACAAGAAATATTTAGGGGCCAAACTGTAGCTCCCTAACGGGGCCACATAGGGAAAAAACGAAATGTACATATTGTTTAGATTATCATTCTGAACAACTTTTGTTCAATAATGCTTTTCAAAATATTTGTCGTTTTCAAGATATGAGGCGTCAATTATTTATGATTTTGGCCCTTAAAATCCCTTATTACGTAACATATGACCTACTTTTTGATTTGATAAGAACAAGCTCGTTTAGATGAACATTTCCGCTTCAATGACTTATTACAAAATATTAATAGTTTCTGAGATATTCTCATAAACCTTTGGACCCTTCTGGGCCCCTAATTTAAAGGGTCAGCCCCTTTTGCTTGATATCGTAAGAAAGGTCATGACATTTCAAACATTTTTTGTTCAACAAGTATTTAGAAATTCTTTACCGTTCTCGAGTTATTTCTAGAAGTAATTTTTAGGGGCCAAACTGTAGCTCCCTAACGGGGCCACATAGGGTAAAAACGAAATATGCATATTGTTCAGATCATCATTCTGAACAACTTTTGTTCTTTATTGCTTTTCCAAATATTTGTCGTTTTCGAGATACAAGGGGTAAAAAATTTATGGTTTTGGCCCTTAAAATCCCTTATTACGTAACATATGACCTAAATTTTTATATGAATAGATTTGGATTGTTGAGATGAACATTTTTTGTTCTTTGACTTATACCAAAATATGAACGATTTTTGAGATATTTGATCTAGACTTTGAGCCCTTCTAGATCCCTAATTTAAGGGGCTAGCCCCTAAATCTTGATATTTTCGAAAAGATCTCGTAAATGTGCACAACTTTTGTTCTACATGTCTTAACAAAATATTTGCAAGAAAAAAGATATTGGAGATCAAAGGTCAAAAATCGCCGAAATCGGCGAAAAATTTTGGCATCCTTTTTTTCAGGTCCAGGCGAGCGTTTAGGCAAATCGCCTCCGGTAAAATCGAATCCCCCACAAATCTTCTAAAATGTTTACTCTATCTTGTGTAGAAATTTCAAGACTCTAGCTTCAAAACTGACGGAGGAGATGTGTAGACAACAAGGCCCTTCAAAAAGTCACTAAAAGAGAGATAACTCCTGACCGGAAGTGACGTCAAGCACGAAATTTTGCAAGCAAAGTCTTGTCACCAAAAGACATCTTTCCTGAAAATTTCGTGAAAATCGATCGAGAAATGGCTGAGAAAAACGCGTGTACTACCAAGGAAAATAATAATAATAATAATGAAGAAGAAGAACGCGAACAATAATAGTAAGGTCTTCCGCAGGAGACGGAAGACCTTAATAATGAAGAAGAAGAACGCGAACAATAATAGTAAGGTCTTCCGCAGGAGACGGAAGACCTTAATAAGAAAAGTGAAAAATCAACAATAGAATAATAGAAGGTTCTTCCGCTGAAGACGGAAGACCCTAATAAGCACTAAAGCTACACTACAAAACTAGCTAAACACTTTTCCAGCGGATTACATGTTGCAGGCTTTGTTATTAACTCAAAAAAGAATAACAATCAGGGTGTCTGGTCACCGTGGTATCAGTCGGTAAAGTGTGAAATTAATTAATGGAAGAACTAACTTGGCCGATCAAAAGGTGAAACAGTTAATTCGTACATCGTGGTATTCTCCCCTAGATCAAACTATTGAAAATCTAAATTTTAGATAATAGTAAATGAAATTGGCGTAATGTCTAAGCTATTGGTTACTTGTAAAAAACTAAAAATGGAACTTGTTGATGATGAGTGCCAACGACGTTGGCAGTGCTGGTACTGCTATGCATCCAGTTGGTGAAGCAAGGCGATGTATCGTTGGTAATATGAGGCGGTACGCAGATATCTTAAGAGAAATAAAGTTATGAGAAATAAACCGTTGTCGTTTATCAGAGGGAGAATAACATTGTTATATCAGGAATAGGTTTAGCCAATGTTCATTCTGGCAAAGTCAATAATTTTGTTCATGCCGTTAGGACGGAATGACTTTAGTCTGTGCATCCAGAATTTTTCTTTTTTCTTTCTATCTGTGGAGCTCCAGGTTTGGTTGTGATCAATAACCACGACAATCATGTCTTCCCATTTGTGGCCATCTAGGTTGAAATGTTCTCCAACAGGCTCAGTGATTCTTTTGGTTTTGATGGTCGACCGGTGAGCCTGTTGGAGAACATTTCAACCTAGATGGCCACAAATGGGAAGACATGACTGTCGTGGTTATTGATCACAACCAAACCTGGAGCTCCACAGATAGAAAGAAAAAAGAAAAATTCTGGATGCACAGACTAAAGTCATTCCGTCCTAACGGCATGAACAAAATTATTGACTTTGCCAGAATGAACATTGGCTAAACCTATTCCTGATATAACAATGTTATTCTCCCTCTGATAAACGACAACGGTTTATTTCTCATAACTTTATTTCTCTTAAGATATCTGCGTACCGCCTCATATTACCAACGATACATCGCCTTGCTTCACCAACTGGATGCATAGCAGTACCAGCACTGCCAACGTCGTTGGCACTCATCATCAACAAGTTCCATTTTTAGTTTTTTACAAGTAACCAATAGCTTAGACATTACGCCAATTTCATTTACTATTATCTAAAATTTAGATTTTCAATAGTTTGATCTAGGGGAGAATACCACGATGTACGAATTAACTGTTTCACCTTTTGATCGGCCAAGTTAGTTCTTCCATTAATTAATTTCACACTTTACCGACTGATACCACGGTGACCAGACACCCTGATTGTTATTCTTTTTTGAGTTAATAACAAAGCCTGCAACATGTAATCCGCTGGAAAAGTGTTTAGCTAGTTTTGTAGTGTAGCTTTAGTGCTTATTGTTAATCATATTTGTGTTTTCTCCATAATGTAATCCTTTCACGTCCTGACGAAGGGACAGGTTGTCCCGAAAATTTGACAATTCCAATTGTTCATGTCGTTGGTCATTCTAGTGCTTTATATAATTATTTTCCCTGACCATTGTATCTATTTAATATAGATCCGACAGTTTTGGATACTGAATGTTGTTGGTTCTTCAGTGCTTTATATATATATATATATATATATATATATATATATATATATATATATATATCCAGAATCTTGCATGTTTACAATATTTTCATGTTACTTGTCTTGTACCCTCACACTTAAAGAGAATTTGACCCTGTCAGAATTTGATTAATTCTTTATAAAACCGCCCAAATTGCATTTCTTCTTGCAGATCGAACTTTCAGGTTCTGTATGTGCATGTATTGGAGTGATTCAGGGCTAGCGTTCATTATACCATCTGCAGCAGACACTATTTTCAGCATATGTTGCATATCACACTTAAAGTTTTGCCATTGGTTATAACACAAAAGTCACGATTTTAAACACATGATTGATAGAGGTAGAGGAAAAAACTAAACTTTTTTCATGCTTGTCACGATACATAATGGACAGCATCTATAAAGGACGGAAAACGTTCTGCGAACACCAGAAGACCTTTCCATACGTTTGCAGTATACAAAATCAGGTCAGTATTACATTTTTGTCTTTATATCAATATTAAAGGAAGGAACATCATCGGATATCTTCGGCTGATCTCGTCTTCTACTGGATCGTCGGTTATCTTCGGCTGACCTCATCTTCTACTCGTCGGATATCTTCGGCCGATCACGTCTTCTACTCGTCGGATATCTTCGGCTGATCTCGTCTTCTACTCGTCGGATATCTTCGGCTGATCTCGTCTTCTACTCGTCGGATATCTTCGGCTGATCTCGTCTTCTACTCGTCGGATATCTTCGGCTGATCTCGTCTTCTAGTCGTCGGTTATCTCCGTCTGATTTCATCTTCTATACTCGTCGGATAACCACGACTGATAGGGTAAAGGGTAGCGGTCACCCAGCTAAGTGCTGATCAGTGCTTATATTAGCAACGCGTACATGTATATCTTGCGTGATCAATAGAACTAGCTCCCTGGGTAGACAGTTTTTAAAGTACCCTGTATACTGAACAATAAATATACCCCCCCCCCCCCTTCTCTGCTCAGGGAAGCTTCGTCTCGAAGTTTACCGTGAGTTCTATCTGAATGTTTGACACCTCTTCAGCAACGGCATCCGCCGTACCCAACGACAACCGCCATCGTCACCGGATGAAACCACGTCCGTACCCAGAGCTCCGAAGAGACTCTACCTGGAGAAGGCCCACCAAACACAGTCACTACGCTGCCACCATTTTGTAACGTGTAGCGGTCACCCAGCAATGTCCTGATCACACTCGCCATTGCTTATCTTGCGTGGACTCGACCACATCACTAGAAAAGCTAGCTCACTAGGGATGCAATTAAGTTCCTTCTATACTAACATTCTCTACCCGTCATCATCTGATGATTAGAAGACGAGATCAGCCGTGGGTATCCAACGATGATGGAGGATCTGCCACGTTTTAACACAATAATATGATATATTTAAAGCACTTGGAGTTTTGAATGAAAAATAGCCACCCAACCCAACCCCCAACCCCCCAGCCGTCGCCTCCGCTAACTTTAAATTTCATGAATAATGAATTGGTGAATTATCTATATCAGTTTGGGTCCCGTGGGGATCTGGGTTAGAATAGGTCCTCCATACCCCTTGCTTGTCGTAAGAGGCGACAAAATGGGGCGGTCCTTCGGATGAGACCGCAAAAACATAGGCCCCGTGTCACAACAGATGTGGCACGATAAAGGCCGTAAGCGCCGAGCATAGGCCTAAATTTTGCTGCCCTTCACTGGCAATGATGAGGTCTCCATATGAGTGAAAGATTCTCGATTGGGACGTTAAACAATATACTATCAATCAGTCAATCAATATGTCAGTTTGGTTGTGGTGAGGCATGTGCTCTTTTTTTCTTTTTGCTAATATTCTTTGAAAATGTGTTTGTGGTAGTTTGGCAAAAAATAAAGATAACTAAATAAAATTCAAAATAAATAGATATGATATATTACTCCCTCCCCAAAAAAGAAAATTCGCCGGTTTATGACATAGTTTACACCATAAACATATACGTCTCAGGTGCTACCGGTATATTGTAAAATAACCTTTTGAAAATAAAATAAAGTCATGGCAAAATTGGAGTAAGTTGGGAACACTGCTCCTTTATCAAACACAAAGCTGTGTTTTTCGCTTTTTTTTTTTTTTTTTTTTTTTTTTTTGGACAATTACCGGTAGGCTCATCATAATGTCATTGCTAAGTTTGAATTTCCCGCACTTAGACGGACAATGCATTTGTAAAACTAGCAGTGATCTTTGTACAGGGACTAGAATGCAGTGGACAAGTGGGACGGGGTTCCTTCTAAAGTTTGCCCTGCTGCTTGCGGTCTGTGGGTCATGTTCATCCGTGGACCTGGATGATGTTAGACGAGATGGTACGTTTATCAAAATAATTTCTGGATCACATTGATTGTTCTAAACCTGATTTTGACAACTGACAAAATACATTCAAGTAGTCAATATGTCGCATAATTCGACCAGCATTTCATCTCTCCCTTACTTCAAACGTTTACACTCAGAAGGGTTATTTCATTCGTAACTTGAATACTTGACGATAATAATATGACGTCCTAAACTTCAGTGAGACATTAAAATTGGTTTGGTGCGATCTGTCCCTGCCTCGATCATCCTAGTATCAAAACTAATAAAGATTATATAAATGTGTGATCGATATTAAGAATATTTGATAAAAACCTAAAACGGATATACATGCATATTTTGGTTTTAGATTGGTTGTAATAAGTTCAAATATAAAATTCCTATAGAAAAAAGGGGCACTCATCAATTTTCTATGATCTTCAAAAGTTGAAATATGTTACCCCTCCCTATATACATGTATAACTTTACAAATTCCTCACCCCCTGTTTTGGACTTAACTGAGAAATCATTGGAATAAATTACATTTCATGCGGTAAATAGCATTCATTTTCTTCATAAAAACATAAATGTTGCTTTCATTTTCATCATTTTTTTTAAAGAAATAAATTTGGTTGCAGTAAGTGTCTTTAAAGGTATGTTTACATTGTTGACAGATTTAGACTACAATGTAAAACTTGAAATGTACGGAATTATTCAAAAAGAGTACGCCAAGATGGTCTTCCGTCAAGAGGCTTGTGAGGATAAAATCAAATCATTCGTTGAAAGCTGCAATGCATGTCCCAGGTAAAACCTGTATAATTTATTCTCCATTCTCTTTGAAATGTTTATTACGATTAGAACAAGTTATTACGATTAGAACAAGTTATTTGTTCGTGACGATAATCAATATTTTTGTTTTCCGAGAAAGGAAAGCAATTTTTAAAAAAAATAAGTTTCGCCCGTCTACTACTTGAACCCATTGTTATTACACGAAGATTTTTTCATCTTTTAATCATTATTCAGAACATTTTCCCATGGTGAAACTTTACTTTATATACAATTTAATACAAAAATATTAAATTTTGTTTAAAATTACGAACTTTTCCAGTTTTTAATCCCAATTCTCAATTTTCAAAATATCACTGTCTTTTATCAAGATATTATGAACTCTTTTCCGATGATATTTTGTAAGTTTTATTTTTATACTCTTGGTCTGAAGTTATGAACGCCTTCATCTTCGTCAATCACATCAATTCTGAATATAGTACACTACAAGAAAGTATTTAATTTGTAGAGCGCGATTTTAAAAAAGAGAAAGAAAATTGTGACCATACAGTCGATATAGATTTATAAGACTAGTTTCATCTTCCTAAAAAAAATCCTGATTTCCATAACTTTAGAGATAAATGGTTTACTATTATTCTTTTGTTTAATAAAACACATCGCCATTTTCAGTGGTTACACTTAAACTCTGTGACAACACAACACCATTAACTACCTCAGATGCCTAAACATTTAGTTTTAAAAATAAGTTCCTGTACGGAATAAACATTTTTGAACTACACGGGTGTATGAACTACACCGCTTCACACCAGCACACGTCATGCAGCGCATTGCATGTAACACTTCATGAAAATGTATGCCAGCCTGAAGTGTTACTGTTCATACCATCATGTACAATTCATTATTCATATTTACATTCTAATTTCATTTTTGTCGGAATTTCCAGCCGTTAACGTACTTACAGACGTACTATATTTATCAAGATTCATACGCGCATTGTTCACAACTGCAGCGCATATATGAGGAAATGTTGGTATAGATATCAGAGACGGAAACATTTGAAAAGTAAATATAGGATAATGAAACTAGATCATGCTCATTTTGAAAATACGATGGTTCTTAGATTGTGGCCAAGTGGTCAAGATTGATAAATTGTTTATCTTTTCCCATTAGTCAAAGTCCTCAGGTGATAGAAGAAAGAGATCTTTTAGGTGCCATCTTAGGTAGGTCTAGAACACTTTTGTAAAATACTCGGATTTAAATATATCCATGTTATAGTAAAGCATATTTGATTATAACCGTTTCCTTTTTTGTATTTAACTTAAAGTATATCATCAGATTTAAAGGGGCGAAGGATATGATTATTCATAAACAGTGGATCTTCTACCTTTCTTTACGTTTCATTTAAATGTGTGTATATTTCTTACTATATCTAGAAAAGCTGAAAGCAAAATCCGACAGACTTATCAAGGACTTGAAAAAGTTTAGAGGTAACACATCTCAGATATTGACAAACTTTTACAAATTAATATGATATTTGCTATTCAGCTATGAAGATATTATCTATCTTCTTCATCTTAAATTCGTGTTGTTATGGATACCGCGC
Source organism: Ostrea edulis (assembly GCF_947568905.1). Taxonomy (NCBI): domain Eukaryota; kingdom Metazoa; phylum Mollusca; class Bivalvia; order Ostreida; family Ostreidae; genus Ostrea; species Ostrea edulis. The sequence goes on from NC_079167.1 coordinate 68,671,020, forward strand.
GTGCTGATGAGAATTCAGTTTCCTCATCATGTTGCATTCGTTTCACGTGAATTTCAAAGGACAGGCAGTCAGCGTTTATTACATTCCGTGTACAAGTAATTTACCGATGTTTAAGGAAGTGTTTGAAAATATCTAAATTTTACAAACTTTTAGTAATTAGCAAACAATATGACGCAACAGAGAGAGAGAGAGAGAGAGAGAGAGAGAGAGAGAGAGAGAGAGAGAGAGAGAGAGAGATTTATTTGTTATGTCATGTGATTGATTTTTCACGAATTACAGGAATAATATGTACCTGATTTTAACTAAAATGTGAAAATGCAAAATTTTCTAATCTTTATGGATGACGGAAAGAGATGTTGGTCCCTTGCCAACATTATACCTCCTTAATGCACAAACGACATGCGCACTTTCATTCAATCTCTCATAGAGTTGTCGATCCTTGCAAAGGATCGACAACTCTGTATGAGAGATTGCTTTAGATCAGTGTGACGCACCATGTATATAAATCTTTGGGTATATGTACTGACGGTAAATATATACCTCAATCTAATTAAAATAAGATCTTCTCTTAAACCGTTACACTGGAGAAGGGCAACAGTTAAAGATCTGGCCTAAAGACAACTCATATATTTGTTCGAGAAAATGTCATTATTTCATGACCTTTACTCAAAATATCAAATATTTCTTCAATTAGAGCAAAGTCAAAAAGATTTTTTAATTTAAGCATTATATATATGTATATTACAGACAAGATTCTGAAAGGTTTGGAAGGATTTCTGAAGAAAGCAACAGGTATTAAATGATAACTCATTTCACTTTAATAGTGTGTATGTGCAATGTAGATGTGGCACCAAGGCCAGTACTGTTTTTCTTAATTGTTTAATCAGTATGACCTCAACGGGATATAGAAACATTGTAGCTGCATTCAATGCAACAGTTAAGTGAAAGTGATGAACAAATGTGTTGTCAGCTATATAATTAAAGATGTTAACTTCTGAGGTACAGTGAAGGGGTCTGTTCAGTGTATCATTGAGATTACATCGAGTTTTACCACCTTGTGCATGCTCAATTCAACATATAGCTGTTTAGTATGATTTATCAAGTGAAATAATATGACTTTTCTTTTGAATCCTACAGATAAAGCCAAAAACTTGCTGAAAAAAGTTATAGGTGACGTAATATGGATGGAATTTTCTTATTCTTTATTTTCCTTCTTTTTTATTTGTCTTTATCATTATTCTTATTTATACCCATTATTTGATGAAAATTTCTATTTCAACGAACTCCACGTTGAAAATGTTTTACGATGAGGAAAGTGGTAAAAGTTAATAGCCTTGTATAATGATTCAAAGAAACAAGAAATATTTTCATGTTGACTCAGATTGTGTTTGAATCTTAGAATGTTTTCATCTGTTTTTTTTCCAGATTTCTTTAAAAAGAAGATATTTCCAAAACTGAAATTACCTAAAATTAAATTACCAAAAATCAAATTGCCTAAAATTAAATTACCAAAAATCAAACTGCCTAAAATTAAATTACCGAAAATTAAATTGCCTAAAATCAAAATTAAGTTGCCTAAAATCAAATTGCCTAAGATCAAATTACCAAAACTTAAATGGCCTAAAATCAAAATACCAAAAATTAAATTGTCTAAAATTAGCCTGAAGAAATTATTCAGAGGGAAACATGGCTCGTCTTTCGACTGCCAGAGATGTGAACAACTTCAACATGACAGCGAAGTAGGCACCTTGAATAAAGGTAGGTAGCCTTGTAACGAAGTAACATATCATTAATTTTATTTGGAATTAAACTATGCAAATTATAGAAAGAAATGGATTTATTTCAAAACTTTTTACAATCCTAATTTTAAAACCAAACTAACAAGCGAATCCATGTCCATCCTCGTGGTTATTTCTTATGACAATAGAAAGATACCTCTACTGGCATTTGTTTTGTAAGGACAATATAAGTATGGAGAATGAAACTGTACTGAACTGAAACTGAGAGGGAAATTAATATTAAAATTTCCAATGCATGTTTTTGTCTTTCATATCTTTACAAATAGTAATGATAGCCATTTCCTCATGAATGTTTTGCAGTTAAGGACAATGCGCGTTTGAATCTTGATAAATACTATTATATTGCGTCTATCTAACGGCTGGGAATTTCGACAGAAATGAAAGTAAAATTCAAATTGAAGAAATAGATTTCATTTTCGAAAATACATGAGGTAATGAATTGCAACGTTTCATGCCGGTGTTGTAGCATAGACCACCCCCCCCCCCCCCCCCCCCCGCATAGACGTTCCCTCCGGAAAAACGGGCCCGGGATAGACATTCCCCCCGGAAAGATATGCCTGGCATAGAATTTCCCCCTAGGAAGAATTTACCCGGGCCCAATTCTCCCCCCCCCTAGGAAAAACCGCCCCAGTATAGAATTCCCCCCTAAATGACAGTACGTTTTTCCCCCTTCTTACATTTTAACTATGTATCCGTTTCCAGTTCTATTTCTAGATTTCTCAAGCTTATCTAGACCCAGGAATTCTTCTCTTATATGTATTTTTAATTTTGAACAGGATCTTGTGTATCGTGAACACTCATCATCTTATGATTTTTTGAAAAAAGGAAATTATTCAAATCGTGCAATGGTATATCAAAATCAGACACCTCAAGTCTTTATCGTTATTTACTAGTATCTAACATTTGAAAGAGTGACGTTGGGAAGAAGTTAATGTTTTTTAAATCTAAAATTTTGAATCTGAATAAACGAGAGAGAAAAAATACTTTTATTTGAACAGTTCATCTATTTTACTTTTCGGATATTTTAATTGTATACATTAGTCGACTTTTTACGAAAAATCCTAATGATATTGACCATCGTTAAAGTCTTTTGGGAAGCATATTGTATTTACAATATGCATTTTAAAGTTTTCAGCGTGTAAACTCGACTTCAACATCTCAACAACAAAAAATATTCGTTTGTTTTACGGATATCGTAATATTGATGAGCGCATATCTATTTCATTAAACTATAACAAATGAAATCCAGAAACTGGAGGGGGAAAATGCTATACCAGGGCGGTTTTTCCGCCCAAGGTAAAACTCTATACTGACTTTTTACATAGGGGAAATTATATCCCGGGCCCGTTTTTTCGGGGGGGGGGGGGTGTATGCGGAGGGAAAGTCTATGCTACAACACTGGTAGTCTTTTCATCAAGCGCCAGCACGCTTCGTGAAGTATGCCGGTGTGGAGCGCTGTGGTTCTATTTTTCCTCCCTGAAATATATGTTATTCTTGTAATTTGGTTGGGGTATCAGTTTGACAGTGACACATATAAGTGGAGTAATTGTATAAGATTTCACCAATAGGGGTAATTGTATAGGATGAACCGAGGCTGCAAAGCACGTTTGTAAATAAAATGTTAATTCCTTTTGATGGAAAATTTTATTTTGGAAGGAAGGTCAATTCTCATCTAAAATAACATCAACATTCGTTTCTTAGAAAAGTTTGGTCATTCTATACTAAACAAAGAAAACATACAATTTTTAATTATCAGAAATTCAACGAATAAAATGCGGTCTGTATTTGCTCTGCTTGTTCTTCATTCGTCTTGTCCGTCAAATTTCACCAAATAATTAAAGGGACAGTAAAGGTCATTTTATTGAATTAAAAAAAAAGAAGGGAATTAAAAGCAGTCCAAATGACTCATACAATTGTAATTTCCTGTAAATAATAACATTTTATGCATTTATCTGGGTTAATTTCCAAGTTTACAACAATTATTGAATGTATCAGAAAGAAGGCTTTAGCATAACTATGTGTGAATACAACAAGATATGTTCCATATGCTGTAGTAAAACTTTCTCATATATATTTTATTGTAGTGTGTGGGAGTGATTTTTCGAGGAAATTAGAAGAAAATCAAAAGATGCTGGGAAAGTTGTCGGATTTAGAGAGAGCAATGATTAGTGGCAGCAACTTTATTGTGAAGGTGAGTGAATTTCAATTAAATACACGCATACACACGCGCGCGCACGCTGTAAACTCCCTTATCTTTTCAAATCTATAATGTGCAAATACTATGAGTAATGAATTCTCGTTATTATGCGAATGTGATAACTTTATACTGTATGGTGTCCGGATAGGGCCATTTGCAAAAGCGTGACTGCGCGTTAGTCACAACACGCCGTCACGCCAACAAGCAACGCGCCTTCGCGCTCTCACGCCAACATGCAACGCGCCTTCGCGCAGACAAGCAACACGCCTTCGCGCTCTCACGACAACAATCAACGCGCCTTCGCGCTCTCACGCCAACAAGCATTACGCCTTCGCGCAGCGTTGCTTGTCTGCGCGAAGGCGCGTTGCTTGTTGTCGTGAGAGTGCGAAGGCGCGTTGCTTGTCTGCGCGAAGGCGCGTTGCTTGTTAGCGTGAGAGTGCGAAGGCGCGTTGCTTGTCTGCGCGAAGGCGCGTTGCTTGTTAGCGTGAGAGCGCGAAGGCGCGTTGCTTGTTGTCGTGAGAGCGCGAAGGCGCGTTGCTTGTTGTCGTGAGAGCGTGAAGGCGCGTTGCTTGTTGGCGTGACGGCGTGTTGTGACTAACGCGCAGTCACGCTTTCGCAAATGGCCCTATCCGGACACCATAATACTGTCTGTCAATTCGCTGTAATTCAACCTTTGAAATTGTCATCTTGTCATCTAAAACATAGGAAAAATTGCTATATCCAGCTAAATACAAGCCAGGAGCCAGTAAACTGAACGTGTCATGAAATGAAAGGATTGTAAATGCAGTGTAGCTTTCTTTATGGAAGTTCTTTATTTTTATTTTGTTTCAATTTAAAATTTAATTCTATTTCGACCAGCTTGGATTACGGTTTGACCTGAATTGCATTTTCTTAGAAGTACGGTGACCTTTCATGTCATCACTTTATGCCATCTGCATCTTTTGACTCCCCCTCCTCATTTTAGATCACTTCATTCACTCAGGTGGTCTCTTGGTATCTGTTTTCGTACGTCGTCGTACCCTGTCGTAAACTTTTGAACATTTTCAGCTTCTTTGGAACAACTGAACCAATTTCAACCAATTTAGGTATATAGCATCCTGGGAGGTCCGTTGGATTTGGTCAAAACCATCAAAATTAATGTAATCTTCAAAATCTTTCTTTATTCTTGAACATCAAGTTGCACAATTTTATATACATATTTATACATGTACCGAAACTGTGAAATTCATGACCTATGGTTTCAGGGTTCTTGCTCCAGGGTGGAGCTAACTTGGTCATACATTAAAAATGCATTTTATTTTACAAAAATTAATTTACAAGTTCAAAGAAATACAATAAATGATATACATGTACAATAATATAAATTGTGTTTACAAAGTATAGAGTTACATGTAATATAATTGTATATATAATAGGATTAAACATTCTTTTTGAAGAATTCATCCATGTGTAAACTCTGGACATTTTACTCACAAACTGAATAAAAGTGCGAAGCACTTTTATGTTAAGTTTTTGCATCGATAAATTCTTCAAAAATAATGTTTGATTCTTATAATTCCAATTCGTTCCCTGTATTATCAATTTCAATAATTTGAATAGTTTCCCCTCACTATATGTTATTTGTTTTCAGGCGCGTATGTATACATAGTAATTTCGGATTTATTGATGTACGTGTACATTCTCGTTCAGATTTATTTTTGTCCAATCAAAACAATTGCAATAAATAACATTTGAATTATGCTTTCTTAAATAACCATCATATTTTTGACTAATTTCGTGTATAGACAAAAAGTACATATTTAATAAATAAATAAATAAATGACCGCATTCATTGAGGAAAGGTTGAATAACCTTGAAAAGTTCCAAGTTTTGTATATCAGAGAGAGAATTATTCCAACATAGCATGAAATGCACATCTATAATGTAAATATCATTGAATGATGGTAGTTTGTTAAGTAAAAAGTACTGTGCTGTTGTATTTTTTTTTTTTTTTTTTTACATACATAAAACATCTAAGTCCACATGAACAACTTGGATTGTCTATTAAGTTACAACAAAATAAGTCAGAGTTTAAATTACAGCTGTATTTCAGCCTCGTGTGAACTACATATAATATTCAAAAATCTTTTCCCATATGAAAATTATTTTGATGGTTTTACAACATTGTTTTGCAGGCATTTTAAGAAAGTTTTAATAGAAGTTGTTCCCCTTACATTAATGATATTCCAATATTTGTGACAATATCGGAATAAAAGATTTGTTGAATAATTCTAACCTGCATTTCATAATGAATAATTTGAAAAATTTCTAGTGGAATATCCAGACAATCTGTTTCTTATATTACAATATTGAAACTTAATAACTTACACGATTCAAATAAAAATAACAATAATCAATTTTTTGATTTAAACATTATTTAATTTGATGGAATTGGCCAGCAGGCTTAGCCTACATGAGCTATCTCCTTATATAGAATGATTAAGTTATTCTTCTTTTAGATAAAGAAAACCTATCAATGATAGACTAGTATTGTTGTTATCATGTTTCGTTAACTCCATGGAGAGAATCATTTTTAAACATGTGCACAATTATTTTTAGCAGTAATAATTCATTTCCTCATTTCATTTACTGTGCATCAATTACTGGAAATGCATCATAGCATTGTTCAAAATATCGATGAAAGTAAGTCGTGTTGTATGTTTTTTCTTCTGCGATTTCATTTGACAGAGTATGATGTATTGGCCTCATGTTTAAATTTGATGGTGTATCACGTGATCTCGTTCAGCGGTTTACTGGCTATAATCGACTTATTTTTCCTCACTTGCAGTTGTTTTGAACATATTTTGTTGAGCGAATCAAAAGGATCGGGAACAACTTTCAACTTCCTAGTCCCTCTCCTTAACTATTACCATGTGTCATGCGAATTTAATCACAGACAATACAGTCTTACAAGTAATTTAAGTGGAAAAATGTTAAGTACACACTACAAGTTTCATCTATACAAGGAATTTTCGGGCAACAGCAAAAATACTTGTATGAGTCTGTAAAGGCACTGTAACATGACTCTATGTTAACAGGTTTGTATCTATATTGACCAATTGAAGCATGATGCGACAAGTAAAAAGATAATTTTCTTGCTTCGATGTGAATTTTACAAAAAAAATAATTACACATCTTCGTATTTTCCACGTGAAAAAAGGATCATTGATAATAATATTAGTTATGTAGATCAAAGTTAAGTAAACAATGGTGTCTCAGTTTAGTATGAATTAAATTGGCATTATAACGTTTACCAACTGAAAAGTATGGCGGCGGATTTTTAACTTTTGTAATTTTGTATTTGCGGAATAAATTGTCCAAGATCTTTTCTCTCCTTCTGCATTTAATTCATTCGGTCTTATTAAAACCAGACATTCAATCTCGCTCCCTCTATTTTTTTTTTCTATGTACGCCCAACGAACGGACATAGCAAAAAAAAAAAAAATATGGTGGTGGTGGGGGGGGGGGGGGGATTGAAGGTCTGGATTTAATCAGACTGAATAAATTTCCAAGTTTTACAGCAACTGGTTCGTATGATTTTTCAATTAATTCTAATCTGCATTTCTGAACAATAAACCGACCTTTATTTCGGGTATTGTATGCGTTTTCATACTTATTTGGGATAACGTCATTTAGATATTCCGAAACGCTACCGATGTGAATTTTGAAGTTTCCCCGTCAGTTTCGGAGTACATATGTAAAGTGATTCTCTTGACACAAAAGTAGGAAGACCAGTAACAATTCTAGCTGTAGATATAGTTGTACTTTTTCAAGTTTTTCAAGTTTGTTATAACAAGGAATTAAAGCATATCCAAGCGAAAATTCAATAAATAAAGTGTACAATTTTGAAATAATTTTCAGACCAATATTGAATTAAATTTATTTCAAAAGCCCATTTTTAAAGGACTGTTCCAGTATACCGTCTGGATATTCAGATCCGTTATTACTAATTCAATGAGCTGGACGCTCTCTCTCTCTCTCTCTCTCTCTCTCTCTCTCTCTCTCTCTCTCACTCTCTCTCTCTCTCTCTCTCTCTCTCTCTCTCTCTCTCTCTCTCTCTCTCTCTCTCTCTCTCTCTCTCTCTCTCTCTCTCTCTCTCTCTCTAACTCCAATCAGTAGTATTTCTCCTGCTTTTCATTTTCCTTTACAACTTGTTCTACTCCTGGTTGACGTTATAAATAATCTAATGTACCTCCTGCTTCACGTACTCACTAGAAATATTAGTATAATATCATACCTTATGATATTATCATTTATATATAGTATTTATAGCATTACCTTGATACTGTAAGGAAAGGGTATTCATAGTTACAACTTTGTTTTAGATGGACCATAATCCATATACATGTATGTATGTATATATATATATATATATATATATATATATATATATATATATATGTGTGTGTGTGTGTGTGTGTGTGTATGTATGTATGTATGTATATATATGTGTGTGTGTGTGTGTGTAAAACTTAATTTAACTTGTTATCAATATCGAATATATTGTATAAAGATTTTTCATCTGCAAATAATTTACACATTGATGACATATGTACAGCAGCATTGTTTCCATTATCATATCACAATACAGAAGTGGTCCTAAAACAGAACCTTGGGGTAAACCAGCAAAAATATTGAGTTTTGATGATAAATGACCATTTTAAATTACTTTTTGCGATCTACATGTATGATATAAAGACTAGGGGTTGGAAAGGTAATAAGCAGTTAAATATGTAGGCATGTTTAATCGATTGTTTCCACAACTCGATTATCAACATGGAAACATCCTACATCCTACTAATTAGCTAAAACAAACAAATATGGTAAACACTGGTTGGTTTCTAAGAACACTTATTAAGGCAAACGAAGTACAAAAGCAAGTACTTTAAAAAAAGATATATTACAAGAAAATCAAGTCATAATTTCGAGATATTTTTTAGAAAATTTTGAATTTTTTTCTCGTAATTTCGATATATTTTCTCGTAATTTCATGAAAATTAACTTGAAATTTAAACTTATTATGGAGATTGTTTCCTTGATACTACATGTAATCGGGTTTTGCAGTGATATGCTCTCTTTATTAAATTTTTAGAACAACTATTCATAAATTGCAAATCTTTGAATATCTAATTGAAGGTCACATTCCAAGAAATTCCACCTTCCATCGCAAAAATTACCAACGTGGAGTACCAAATTCCCGGCAACAGCATCGTATTTAAGTATTTGGCTGCAGGTGAAAATATCAATCTTATGGACTGGGAGCAAACACCCAAAACCCTGGCTCCAAAACTCTTTGATGATTATGTATTTTCATGAGCATGACCATTAAATGACGTTTTCTTGTAACATCTTTAGTAATAAATACTAAGCATTTGTTTATTTACATGTCGCATGGTATTTACTTCAAACTCCAATACTCCACGCATGGTACAAAAATCCTGACCTTTTTGAAGCAAGTCGCATTGTGTGAAATACGTAGAACCGAAACCTACGGAAGCCCATTTAGGACCTATCAAAAATATCTTTCTAATTTGAAATAACGAATTTCAGTTTTCGTTATTTCGATTTTAATTCGTTATGTCAAACTTTAGAATTCGTTTTAACGGATAAAATGCATAACACTTCGTAACAATAAATTTCAAAATTTGAAATAACGAATGAAATTTGAAATAATAAATTCTGAAATTCGTTATATCAAATTGCCTAATTCTTTACAACAAATTTTTAGCAAATGTACTGATGAAAAGGTGAAAATAACGAACAGTGATCAATCTCATTACGGAAACCATTTAGAACCTGTCAAAATATTTTTGAATTTGAAATAACGAATTCCGTTGGTATTTCAAACTTTTGAATTAGTTACAACGGGTTGAATTTGTTATGAAGAATTTTGAAAATGATTATATCAGTTAGATTCGATGTAAGGGTTTGAAAATCGTGGATATCAAATTAGTATATATAATTTGTGATATAGAATAGCAGAATTAGCAAGAATAGATTAAATAGTTTGAAATTATAGATTTTTTAATTCATTAACTCAGATTTTAATTCTCTAAAACGAATTAATACAATCTATTGTAGTTAATGATACATGTAGATGGACTAAGATGTCGCAAGATCAGTAAAAATTATTTAAAATTTGTCATAACGAGTTGGGTAATTCGATATAACTAATCTAAGAATTCATTATTTCAAATTTTGAAATCCGTTATCATGAAGTTTACACTTACGTCATAACGATTTTTAAAATTTGAAATAACGAATTAAATTCGTTATTTCAAATTAAAAATAAATATTTAATAGGTCTTAAATGGGCTTTCGTAATAAAAGGCACTGTTATGTCTCTTAGAAGCTTCCGTACATTAGGCCTAATACGAGCAATGCATTGTATAGAGGACCACAAGACTGGGATGAAATTGAAATAATCTGCGGATGTGACTTTGCGAGATTCTCGCCAATTTTGATGAAGGACTTCTGGGATTGTGATAAACAAAATGTGGGCGAATGTTCCTCTTCAGCCTTGCCTACTCAATATTTATAGGCTTTAGTCATTAGAGCTCGAAGTATGAACGACTCTGGCTTGTTGCGCTCACTATATTTTTAAATGTATGTATATAACGCTCATGTGATGTGTAATAAAATTATGAAACTAACATTTTAGTGGCTGATGCGGGGCTAGTGAAATCTGATGCGGGGCTTGTGAAATCGCCATTGATTTGACGCCTATCTGTCATCTATTATACGATGTCATCTATTTACAATCTGTCATCTATTATACAATCTGTCATCTATTATACAAGGAGTTTTTGTTTGCTTTACGTCCCGTCGAGAATTTTTCCCTCATAATGAGACGTCACCAGCTGTGAAGTAGCACAAAATTTAGACCTATGTTTAGCGCTCAGGGTCGTAGCAGTGAGGGTTCTTTATCGTGCCAACGCATGCCTCGACACGGGATCTCCGTTTTTGAGTTCATATCCGAAATACCCGTGATTCTCACTTCTAACTGCCGAGCATTTGGCGAAGAAGCAATCACTACCTATGTTAACGTCTTAAGTTTGACGCGGCCATGGCACGAGCAGGGCTCAAACTCATGACCTCCCGGTTACGATTGATTGATTGTATGTTGCTTAAAGTCCCTCTCGAGAATATTTCACTCATATGGAGACGCTAACGCTCTACCGCTGAGCTACTGCAACCAGTTCGTCCAATCCAGGAATCTTTGATACATGATTAAAGGGATGCCATCAGTGATAGATGAAGTGCCACAAATTCTGACCAATGCATGGCGCTCAAGGCCACAACAATTAGGGTTTTTGATCATGCCAACCGCTCCTCCGATCTTAAGGTCTCATCCAGGGAGAAGTTGGTCATATTTCAGAGTATTAAAGCCACTTAAAGATGATATGTCAGTATTGAATGCAAATATCATCCTCTTAATATTTTCTGAAAATGATACTGAGCTTTTTCAATCACAACCGTAAAAAGTCGCTACCGTAAATTTCCAAAATAGATTCATTATAATGATAGGATTCAAATTATTCTAAGTAAGGATACACGAACAAGATAATAAATTAAATCGACAATAACCATGCTTTGTTCTGTCTGCGTTTTAATCTTTGATTAATAGGACACGCATGACCTATATCACGCAGTAAAAGAATAGAAGAAGAAAAAAAACTTTCTTGAATTAGGAAGTTATGTAAAAATACCTGTTTGATAATTTATTCGAAAAAAAAACACCGTATAGTTATCTACACGACACCGTATATAGTGACATTTGTAGCAGGCTCACGACAAGGATAACATTTTTTTCACAGGAAAGGTATGGTCTTGTTAAACTTTTGATTTGAAATTTTGTACAGAGACAAATAAATCTAATGTTTCCCGTGGTCTTCTACCATCTTCAAGCTGATGATAAGATTTAAAGAAACTACATGTACATACAAGCTGATGTATTCATATCAGAATTTTAGTCTCCGCGAAGTTTTTGTTAGCCTGGTAGATTGTCATTTTGCTCCTAAGATATCACGATATAGGTTTTCGTATTTTGCTTTCTATCCACAGACGTATAACTCGGCAAACATGCGGTGTCTGGTCGTCGCGGTAATTGTCACATTCTTCCAGGGCTGTACATCTTTGAATCTGGATGACGTCAAGCTTGGTGGTAAGTTCACAAGTAAAATATACAGTATCGTCTGGATATCCTTTTTCTCGGTATAACGCACATCATGAAAGAAAAACAGCTTAACTCTTGAACAAACCTGAACGGTACAACTTGCCGGTCTTTAAGCCTAATCGCTGCAATTAACCGGCTTAAGTCCTTTAGCTCCAACGCTGTATCAACAAGTCGAGTTACCCAGTCTGGCCTAAATGCTGGAACTAACCAATTCATTTACAGTCTTTCATAAAAGATATCAATGGAGTCTTAAAGGAACTATCGGGTAAAAGAAACGAGAATTTGGAGATTGAACACACAAAACTCTCGCCGCTGAACTATTGACATGGTTGATGATAAAATTTCATAAAAATAAATTGTTCAATGATATGGAGATTTCACGAAATGGTCCCAAATATTATAATTTACATTATTTAGTGTTTGAATATCTTGAAATTCATTTCATTTTTAAAATTCACATAGAACTAAACTGGTACGTGACTGGAAAGGTCTCAAAGATTATACGGGATAACATGGGAGCAACATTTCAGAATATGACAGCTGAACAACAGGACTGTGAGGGTAAAATAACCCTCGTTTCAGACACCTGTTTTGAGTGTAACAGGTACGTTTACGATCACAATCGATCACTGTCTTTATATCTGATGCTAAAATATGTACAGTTGCATTTCAAATTTCTCCATCTATATATGCTCTTGTGGTTTTGTTTACAAGGTTAATTTCTGAGCAACAGATAGCAAACGCAGAGCGAGTGGAACTGGTCTTAGGTAGGTTGGAACAATTGGTATTATTCTTGAAACCCACTGAGTTTTTGAATGACATTATGTAAACCGTTCTGCAATTTGTTTTTGAAGAAAACGCTCAAAAACAAAAGGAGGCTAGAGCAGTAACAGGGGAGTGGAAACAAATCAGAGGTATTTAGAAATCTGCATGTCCGTGGTCTCTTTTTAGAAACTGAAAAATTATATGCTTTAATAACATTCCTATCTTTGACGTTTTATATTCCAGCGAGAAATGTTATTTGAAGTAAATACTTCCCTAGCTGATTACTGGTTCCATATAATTAATGTTGTACAATTAATGATAGAGTAACAATTTTACATTCCCAGGAAACATAATAAAGGGTTTAAAGAAAGCTGTGAAAAAAGCCAGAGGTAATATATTATTTCGATGTCTTCAAACTGTATACATTATTGAAACTGATAAATCAATTTGGTTTTCGTCGTTAAATATAAATTCTATGTAAATATATCTTCAATCACACTGTAAGTCAACGATAATGCTTTAAACCAAATCGAGTTTGTGGTCCTATATATCAGTCATTTACTAGGATATTGTTATTTTGTAGATTTCTTTGAGAAAACAATTGTGCCAAAGATTAACCTGCCAACACTCTCAAAGATTAAGTTGCCTAAAGTTGATTTACCATCGATAAATATACCTAATGTCATTATCCCCGAAATTACACTACCAAAGGTTAAGTTGCCTAAAGTCGATTTACCATCGATAAATATACCTAATGTCAACATCCCTGAAATTACACTACCAAAGGTTAAGTTGCCTAAAGTTGATTTACCATCGATAAATATACCCAATGTCATTATCCCCGAAATTACACTACCAAAGATTAAGTTGCCTAAAGTCGATTTACCATCAATAAATATACCTAATGTCAATATCCCTGAAATAACAATCCCAAACATTCAGATACCTAAAATTCCTATTCCGTCTGTAGATCTTTCAAAATTTCGATTACCTGAAATTACGATTCCAAAAATAGATTTTGGTAATCTTCAAATTCCACAGTTCACGCTTCCTCGAATAAAGTTTCCGAAAATCAGCTTTCCAAAACTGGACCTTGGGAAAATTTTCAGAGGCAAACGGTCAATTACAGATTGCAAAGAATGTGAACAATTTAGAACAGACAGCGAGAAAAACATCGTAAGGAAAGGTGAGATTCGCTTGTTTCCAGTACTATCTCAGAGATCAAGGATACTTCATTGTGGAGGAATATAAATACCTATATGATCAGATAACGTTTAACAAATAAGAACATTCTCTAATGACGTGAGAGAGAAAAGTAGGTGATAGAAAAAATATAACGTTTTACCAGCGATATGTTCAATTTATTTACAAACGTTCAAGTAAAAATGATAAGAAAAAACTATATATTGTTATGTTTTGTGCCGGTCGTCTGCTTCAAAGTTGTTTTTTTAATTTTGTGAAGAAAACAAGAAGCCGTGTAACCACAACCCGAGGTATATTTATTCATTGTTATGTGCTCTAATTATGCTTGTATGTTTGGTTTCAGTTTGCGGTCGCCGGTTTTTAAAGCAGACAGAATCCAAACAGAAAACACTGGAGAAGTTGGCACTGCTTTACTCTGCCCAAGAAAAGGATCTTATATACAATGTAAATAAAATATTTATATCATATGTAGAAGTTAAAATAACAGTGATAAATCTCATGATACAAAATCAAGCGTAGGGCAAACACGAAGCCCTGGACATACCAGAGGTGGGATCAGATGCCTAGGAGGAGTAAGTATCCCCTGATGACCGGTCACACCCGCCGCGAGTCCTACATCTATGATTATTCTCTACTTTTCGTCTACCAATTTATTTATACTATGATGACGTTGATCTCCTATTGCCATGGACCTTTGCGCCGTGATTTTGATATTCAGACATCGACCTAAATACTAGTAATGCATGAATAGAGAAAAGTAAGGTATATTTTGCTTTGTTTTTAGGTCACATTTGATGAAGCCACAATGGACTACACAAGTATGACTGTGGATTTGATTAGTATCGAATTCAAATTACCAAACGGAATGGAGGTGCACAGGTACAATGCAGCGGGCGTAAAGCTGTATCTCTCAGATATGCAACGATCTGCAGAAATACTGGCTCCAAAACTCTTCCAGCAATTCCTCAATTAGTACACAATGTTTTGAACTATATGGAAAATATATCATTTAGGAGAACAATGCATGCATGTGTATGATGAATGCCTCTATTGTAATTTACCAAAATGAAATTCTTTTGATTGTATCTAATGGTTATCCGCTAGGCCATGTTTCTTTGTGTATGCTTGTAAAGGGGGGGGGGGGGAGTGTGTATCGGTGAATTGGACTATCAGTGATCTCGTTAACATCCACTAATTAATCTAAACTGTACAAACAATAACCCTTAAAAAGTGGAAAGTTTCATTCTATGAAACGAATAACGCATTTTCTATCTCTAGAACTGGTATATAATAGCAGAATAAATTTCATTGTAAACGAATAGTTTTATTTTGTTTTCCTCACGCTAGAATCTTCACAAAGAATGACAATGTGCTATATCTGAAATAACATAAAAGTATGCTAGCGCTATTATAATGCTCTTTGAAAAGCTCTATAATGAAAAGAAAAGAATTCATACGGCAATGGCTAGTGCGAGCACTAATTTGTGATTTCAAGCATGGTATTCGATGAACTACTGAGTATTACCAATGCATCAATAATAACAATACGTATTGTCCCAGCCAATTAATTTTGTATATTTTGGTCGATTAGGCCTACGTCATTTTGTTTGAACTTGTTTTATTACGTCATTTGTTTGATCATGATAATAAATGACATGTTGACTTAAAATGTTGTGTTTTTCATTATTTAGACATTTCAATGATTATCCAATCACAAAAACTGAGCTATGGAATGCCAGAGTTTTTGCTCGTATATGGGTTTTTCTATTTCAAAATTGCGGAATATAAATAACAATACGTATATGGAAGTCTTATTTCTACCATTTGTAAATATTTACATTTGCCAATGCACTTCCTTATATGACAGTACTAATGAAATCGATGTTCAATTTCGTGTAACATGAATTTGGTCACGTGATCAGTTTGTTCTTGCGTATGAATACAGTTACCGCTTCAAAAGTCAGCCCCTGTACTTTCACCTGGCTTCTTGCTTATGCAATGCAGTGGGGGATTTAGACCCCCCCCTTTCGCCACAAATTTAGATAATAGAAATAGTGTGAGTAAAATTCCAGATTGGCACCCAAAATGGCTGAGTATTTTGGCTAATACTTGACTTTCACGCACACCCTTTCGTAAACCCTGGATTCGCCACTGCAATGACATCATAACAGAAACAAACGCAGCAGGATATTTATATAGAGTTTATTTTGTAAACAAACAAGAATTTCATCAATTCATAAAAGAGAAACATTTAACATACCGTTCTGTTGTTCATTTTATACAGTTTTAAATACGTCTGCAACTATGCCTAAATTGCAACTTCTGCATGGCGAATTTAAAAAATAAAGTTCTATGATATTGGAAGCGAAAAAATGTAGGCAGAGTTATAAGTCTATTTAATTTATGATGATAAGTTAACCTGTTGTTTCCTGGCAACTGCCATCACGGCTATGACTCGGCATGATCATAAGCGAGGCTGGTCTCAAGTTCAAGTTTATTTTATTCACTCAAACCACATTATACATGGTACATGAGGTGCATTAAGTAAACATACATTTGAGAAAGAATAAGGTCAGAATATGTACAAATATACAATATACATGTATTGAAAAAGTATTTACAAAATATATTAAGGAGGACAGACTAACTCATAGATTTTTTAGATAAACATACAGAGTTTTTTAAGTGTTTTAACCTTACTGGTTGACATAATTTCATGAAATTTAATAATATTAGGTCTTGTGTAATACCTACTGTGAAGGTATTCTTTTCTAATATTTGACAAAGCATTGCATTCTAATATATAATGGAATTCGTCTGCAATTTTCGATTCGTTACACAAAACACAAAATCTTTCATTATATGGAATACCAATCCATCTACCAGTCTCTATAGGGAGGCGGTGAGTTGTGGTGCGAAATTTAAGAAAAATAGTTCTGAATTTTTTTGACAATTTTTCTAAATATTTTTCTGGTCCAAAGTCTATTTTAAAAGTTCTGTATATTTTACCTTTAGATGAATTGAACATATCGCTCGACCATGTTTGGATGAATTGATCCTTAAGTCTTTGTTTGACAGTATTTGTTATCCATTTTCCATTTATGTTCTTTTGTTGATTCCATATATTTGAAAGACCACACATGTTTAAAATTCGATGAATACATTCAAACCAGGGGTTCTTAACAGTACCGTTAACATATTGTGTATGCAAAAATTTATAAAGTACATTAACAATTTTAAAGTCACAATCTTGCAATAGTGTAGCCCAGTATGAAATCATTCTGCTATACACATTAATATAGATTGGGAAACGACCTGTTTCGCCATATACCATAAATGAGGGCGTAGAGCTTTTCAGCTGAAAAATGTGTTTCAGAAATTTTAAGTGAATGCGCTCTACAACTTGTAAATTTTCATACCCCCATATTTCACATCCATAAATTAAAACTGGTAAAACTACTTTGTCAAACAGGTAAAATTGACAACTAATTGGTAAATCAAACAATCTAATTTTCCTTATAATTCCATACATAGCTTTCTGGGCTTGTTCACATAAATGTTTCTTAGCTCTACAAAAAGACCCTGATCTAGAAAATATAATACCGAGATATTTGAATTATTTTACATTCTCTATAACACCCCCATTATAGTAAAATTGCCTTTTCATCAATGGACCCTTTGAGAATATCAAAATTTTTGTTTTATCGACATTAACATTCAATTTCCACTGAGTACAGTATATAAAAAATTCATTCAACGCACATTGTAAATCATCAGCAGATTCAGCCATTATAACTGTATCATCTGCATATAGCAGAGTTAAAAGTTTCAAGTACAACATAAGTTCTTCTTCAATTGAATTAGTAACACTTTGTAGGCCAATAATGCCTTTCTCTTGTAAAAAATATTCAAGATCGTTAATATACAAAGCAAACAGAAATGGGGATAAATTTTCGCCCTGTCTTACCCCAACATTACATGTGAAAAAGTCAGTTGACATGCCATTTATCTTAATCATTGATTTAATTCCCATATACATATTTCTGATATAAGTAAAACATTTTCCCTTGATACCGTTTGTAGTTAACTTGTTCCACAGACCATTTCTCCACACAGTGTCAAATGCTTGTTTAAAATCAATAAATGCGCAAAATAATTTCTTTTTTTTACTCATTAGAGTGTGTGACAAAAACTGCAAAGAAAGAATATGGTCTAATGTTGAATGGTTTTTCCTAAACCCAGCTTGATTTTCATTAATCAAATTAACTTCATCGGCGTATGCCTCCAGTCGACTATTTAAAATGCATATGAAAAGTTTACCGAGACAACTTAACAAAGTAATAGGGCGGTAATTTTCCGGTGATGTTGGATCACCCTTATTTTTGTATATAGGTTTAACAACTCCAAGTGACCACTCATCTGGAACAAAGCCACTGTCAAAAATCATATTAAAAAGTTTTTTATACACAGGTAAAAATATTGACAAAGTTGATGAGATATGTTCATTTAATACATTATCATAACCAGGTGCTTTATCGTGCTTAAGTTTTCTAGCAGCCTTTTGTATTTCGTCGTCAGTAATAACAGTGTTAAGGAACTCATCAGAGGTATCTCCATCGTTTGGAACGAAATCAAAATTATCAAAATTCCCCGTTAAATCGTCATTAGAATCACCTAAATTAAGATTCCTCATAAACTGGAACATTTCGTTAATATCGACGGCGCATTTCTTATTTTTATTTGATGAATTTAAGATCTTCCAATATTCTTTAGAGTTTGTAGAGCGCAGTTCAGACAGTTTACGTGCTATTTCAAACTTATACTTTTTTATACAACTATCCATTATACGTTTGTAGTTTTTACTCATTGTTTTAAGATTGTCTTTGTTTTCTGCTGTCGTGTGCCTATTATGAAGTCGTTTCGCTAAATGAAATTTTCTTCTTGCAGCTCTACATTCTCTATTGAACCAGGGTTTATTTTTCATTTTTTGTACATTTTTTGTAACTCCAAATACTTCACTGGCTGTGTTCATATACACATTACATATATCATTTGCTACCTTGGCAATGTCTGCTTTACAAATACTAGACCTAGTGGATAATTCATTCAAGTAACTTTCAATATTATTTACGGCATGGACGTCAATACCATTACGAAAATCGTCTGCTTTGTCCGCGCACCACAATTTCACACGTGGCTGATTTTCACCTGTACTTTGATGTTCATTTTTTTTTACAAGTGGTAAAATTCTGAACTGTAGAGATACAAAAAGAAATAGGATTATGAACATCTGAAAATAAAGCACAAAAATCTAAAATATCAAACTTCATTAAAATATTAAACAATTCTCTGCTTGATAACACATAATCCACAGTGCTTCTGTTTTTACAGGTAAAAGCTCCAACACCTTTATCATTACCCACACGGCTGTTTACAATATATAGATTATTATTCACACAAAAATCTATCAATTTATAACCAAAATTATTAGTTGAGGTATCCTGCGCTGTTCTGACTGCGGGGATATTGATATTGTCAAAAAATGATAAAATATCAATATTTTCAATTTCAACAGAATTACATTGTATGACATTTGTTAAAAAATCATCCACTTCAACAAAATCATTTAATTTTCCAATTCTCGAGTTGAAATCTCCCATCAAACATACATATTTACACTCTCTACTTATATTGATTAATTCGTGTTCAATCTCAACATAACAATCAGGAGATGAGTATTTACTTCCTTCAGGAGGGATGTATACAGCACCGAAATAAATATCTTCATCAATATTAAACAGTGATTTGTTCATTTTAAACCAGGATACATATTTACAATTTGTGTTAATTACTGTGACATACTTCACAAGTGAATCTCTAATCAGCAAAGCAATGCCACCGGATCTAACTTTTGATAGTCTACATCTATTCTTAAGAAAAACTGAAAAACCAGGTATCTGAAGAACATCCGTATCATCAGTTTTAGTTTCTGTCAAACATATAACATCAAATGAAGATAAAAACTCAACAAATTCATTATATTGTAGTCTTCTATTAACTCCGCAGACATTTAAAGACAAGAAAGAGAGTTTATTATTCGGGTTCTCTGACGTCTGTTCTCCTGCGAGTCCCTAGTGCACACGGTCGGCGGTGTAGTGCTGACGCTGTCTCTTTTGCGGTTGTCGATCACGCCCAGGCGCGTTCCGGTCAACTTGTTGATTCGACCGATTTAACGTTGCGTTTCCGTTTGCTTCTCTCGGATGGAGCAGGGCCATGTCCGTGGGCGGATCCATCGGGTGCAAGGTATTGCTCCCCGTCAATAAACAGGACATCTCGCACTAATTTCGCACGTCTGTTGTTCTTCTTCGCTTGTCTCATAATAGGGTACAGTTTTTTCCTCTTTTCCTCTTTTCGGGTGGAAACTGTTCATTCACCCATACTCTTGATCCTCGCAGCTTTTGAGCAGCTCGCGTTCGAATGAATTCCCTGTCTTTGTAATACGTAAACTTAGCTACGATTTTCCGAGGATGTTCGTTAAACTCATTCCACCTCCCCATTCTGTGGACTCGTTCAAATTGTATTTCGTAATCTAGTTTACATTTTCGTTGGAGAAATTCCTGTAGAACCTCCTCTGTGTCCTCACTTTTATCCTCCGGTATTCCAGAAAACACAAGATTATCACGCATAGATCGCGCTTTGAGGTCGATGACGGAATTCTGTAACTTGTCGTTCTCCTCCCTGACAGTCCTCAGCTCTGCTGTCACTCTGTCCTCTGTGATTTTCTGGGCCTGTGTACACTGCTGTATGTTTTTCTTACAGTCAGACACTGAACTTTTATTGCTTTCGACGGATTCCTTAACTGAATCGAACACAGTTCCCAATGAATTCATGTTAGTTTCTAAACACTATAGATCTTTTTTAACACCTTTCACACCTTCATCTAAAAGGACGACATGTGACTTCATGGTACTTAGAGAACTCTGCATTTCATGTAGAGATGTCATTTTATGCTCGATTGTTGTGAGTCTTGTTTCTAGAGAATCATTCTTGAGTTCTATATTTGTCAGTTTGGTGTTCATTTGTGTCAGGAGAGAATGAATTGAATTTAGGGTTATGTTTCCGTCCTTGCACTCGTAAGAATCATCATAGATAATAGAATGACTCTCTGCCACCAGTTTAGTTGTATCAGCAATAGGTACAGACATGTTTAGATATATTTAGATAGGTAATGTCAGCTAACGTCCAATATATCACATCACATCACATCATGCACACAATACAGAGGCAAGACAGTTCATATCAGCCAGTGATCAGATACACATAACTCAATGGCCGTGAATTCTAAACTCACAGGAGTCGCAAAAAACGCCAAAATTCTCTCAACACAGCAAATGAATTGCTGAGATATAGATCAGTTGATAAAAAATATACATACAGTTGCTGCTTTCATATAACTTGACTGGCGAACAGTTTTCCTAATTTTTCTTGGAGCTCATTGTTAACTGGACTTGCTTGGTAGATGACCTCTGACCCCTCTCGAGGCCCGAAAAATTATGTTCATGTCAGGGTACCGGTGCGAGTCTTCATTAAAATCCTACAACAGAAATCTCTCAAGTGAACAAAAACTCCGTCAGTTCGTTTTTATTTTCTCTTACACACATTGAAGGTAAATAAAAGAAGCAACAAACCTGCACTTTGTCTAAATCTGTCCTACTGTCGCGAATCCGTCTCCTGCATGGCTACAACCGCGAGTCCTAACGATGAACATGCCGTTGTTTCTTTCCAAAAGCCTGACTAAGAGCTTAACGTTAACTTGACCCATCAATTCTCTCAGATCCTTAGAATTTAATCTGTCGAAATCTGTATTCAACAATTGCGTTTTCAACTTGGTAGGCTAGACAAACGCGAGTTTCTCCATCGCTGATCGCGACCAAATCACATCACGGATGTAGTTTACTCCACTCTTCTTGTCTTCATTTCAGTAATCAAATATCTATATCTTATATTCTCTTTGATATTTTTCCTAATTTTTTATTCGATAAAACTCTAACGAACTATATTCTGTGTTCTACGATCGTTATTTTGGTCATCTGCTACATAATCATGGAAGCTCAGTAAGAACACTAATCAAAATAGAAAATATAAATAACATTTTTGAGTGTTATTGGGATATGACATGAAATTGGTACGTGATCAAATATACTGTAACGCGCTTCGAGGATTTGATCACGTGACCAACTTCATGCCATATACCAATAACATTTAAAAATGCTATCTCATTTCTTAATTGTACGGTCTAAATGTGTATTGCATCTCGACGTTTCTTCCATTTCTTTATGTTATAGCAAATATCCACATTTATTCAAAAACTTCTATGTGAGACGAAAAAATCTCTTGCTGTGGCCTTCAATTCGACATTTAGATATATCGACGACGTTTTGTCTATTAAAAATGATAACTTTCATTCATATGTAGATTCGATATATCCCTGTGAGCTCGAAATAAAAGACACCACAAGGTCGTCAAGTTCTGCTTCATACTTAGATATTTTATTGAAAGTAGACATTAATGGCAAACTTACAACTCAACTGTATGACTAACGGGATGATTTCAGCTTCTCCATCGTCAAATTCCCATATTTATGTAGCAATATTCCATTACCACCTGCATATGGTGTTTATATCTCTCAGCTGATTCGATACGCAAGAGCTTGTTCTGCGTATAGTCAGTTTTTAAATAGAGACAAGCTACTGACAAACAAGTTGATGATACAGGGGTTTCAATAGTCTCGATTGAAGTCAGCATTTCGCAAATTAGTTCGTCAATACAACCTATCATTGGGTCAATTGCTGTCTGACGTGTTTCATACCGATTGTTAGACCGTTCTTGACACACTGATTTTGACTACGGAAAACTCCGTTTACCCGATCAGTATATAGGGCACACGTCGGGTGTGACCGGTCGACAGGGGATGCTTACTCCTCCTAGGCACCTGATCCCACCTCTGATGTGTCCATGGGTCCGTGTTTGCCTAACTATCTATTTTGTATTGCTTATAGGAGTTATGAGATTGATCACTGTTCGTTGTCTTCACCTTTCATAATAAAGTATTTGGTTTGATCTTGAATTATCCAGAAAGACAGTTAAATATATTTTTTAAATAAATATTCTTTTAAAGAACAATAAACCAGATATAGTGTTATACATGATACTAGAAAACTATATACATAAGGTATATATCTAATTAAAATCTAGTATATACTAGTGTAACGATCTACGTGAGCGGATCATAGGCTCTGATTTTAATCAGATTGCATGCGGTTTAGGGTTGATTGAAACTCGAAGCACCGAATCCAGTTCAGCAATTTTATCATAATAAATACCACTTGAAATATTGTATAATTCCTAGATGCAGGTTAGAAACTTTTTAAATAAAAGAAAATCAGTTGTTTCTGACAGTATGAATTTATGGAATTCATTAAGTTAAAAATTAAGATAGGGAACGTTCATTAATGATTTTAAAACACGCATCCAACATCCAACCACAATAAAACTCCCCTCTTCACTTCTCATAAGGTATAAAAATTATGTTGCTAAATACCACTCTGACTTCAGACACAAGTACTCTGACGTTGATATAAAAATGTTGCTGGAGTTTCTCATTCACAATATTTACGCAGTCTTTGGTGATTCTGGTCTTCCAACCGTCTTTTAGAATTCCCATCAGCACAAACTATGCTCCTTTATTATTTGTATTCTTATGAGGCAGATATTTCTTCAAAAGCTTCTATGTGATAAGACGAAAATATCTTACTGTGGCCTTCAACTTGATATTTAGATATATCGACGACGTTTTATCTATTAGAAATACTCATTTTCATTCATATGTCGATTCGACGAATCCCAGTCAACTCAAAATAAAAGACACCACGGAATATTCCCTATTCATATTGAACATAGATCTCAAAGGCAAACTAAAACAAAAATCAATGACAAACAAGATGACTTCAATTTTTTCATTGTCAACCTCCCATATTTGTGCAGGAATATCCTATTATCACCTGCACATAGTGTTTATGGCTCTCAACGGATTCGATACGCGAGAACATGTTATGCGTATGATCAATTTCTAAAAATCGAAGCAAGCGACAGACAAATAAGTTGATGTTGCATGATTCAGCATTTCGCAAATTCTATGACCGTTATAACTATCTAGTTTGCCAATACAACCTATCATTGCATGTACATGTAGGTCAAATACTGTCTGACGTGTTTCATATCGATTATTAGGTCATTAATGGCACATTGATTTCGACTATGGATAATTCCGTTTCCCTGTTCATGATAAAGGGCTCACGGCGGGTGTGACCGATCGACAGGGGAAGCTTACTCCTTCTAGGCACCTGATTCCACCTCTGGTGTATCCAGAGGTCCGTATTTGCCAAATAGGAGTAATGATAGGAATACACTATTCGTTATCTTCACCTTTCGTTATAATGATGTATTATGCAAATACGAGCTATCACTGGGTCGAATGCTGTCGGGCGTGCTTTGTGCCAATTGTTAGGCCGCTATTTATATTCAAAACATGGGGTATATAAGACATACATAAGTAAAACATTTCTTGAAATATATAAATTAAGTAGGAAGCACCCAAAACTTGTCAATAAGTGTTTACAGGCTAGTAAATGACGACAATTTTATATTTTTTTCGCGCGATACAGCTATAGACTTGTGCGTTGTGCTACAGTTCTGGGGCCAGTTACACATAAATTAGTTATTAAATTTAACTGACAGTTAACTTCAAGTTAACGCTATATGAAAGTTCAAGTTAATGACAAGTTAACTGTTAGTTAAAGTTAAATAACTTTCATGCAACTGGCCCCAGTACAGCACTGGGAATTTTCTCTGGAAACCTTATCTAAGCTGCGTATTGATTGTTTGGTGTATTTTATCAATGTCATTATCCTTTTGTTAATGTTTTGAAAATTACATACACTGTATATTCAATCCTTAATCCATCCCTCCACTCAACATTGCATCATATCCATTCGCCCGCTGCTCCCATGCGACACAAGTTAATGTCCGATTCTAAAGTGCCGCTTAGCTTTTGATAATGTACCGTTATGATACTTAACATACCTATCGTGTGTGACTGTAAAGTGGATTTTCCAACAGTAATAAATTTAGACTATGATAAATTGAAATTCTTTTTACTCTTGTTGGGCCAGGAAAAACCAGCTTGCCTCTTAATGTAAACATCTTTACATTGTATAATCTTTTCAGTTTCGTAAACCCAAATCCAGCAAACCTGTCATTGAGGTATGAAATACCTGTGTTCTTAATGCAACATGTACAACAAGCACCTAAACAGTCACAACCTCTGTAATTGTCCATAATATGTTCAATGTAGAAGGCACTCGTGGGCGCCATGTATGTCAGTGTACCTTATTGATATAAGGCATGAAATAAATTAAAAGCCAATAATTACAATGTTATCAAAATTTTAAACTTGTTATTTACATTATTTTTCTCTCTAATTTTTGTTCATTTCTTATTTCATTTTTATAGTGTTCATTCATTTACATAGTTCCCCCCACCCTTATTATTATTATCTTTTATAAATTATTTATTCTTAATGCATAGTTAAAATAGAATCTCTCTGGGTACGAGTTAGCTTTACTATTTGTCAACGTAATATGGTGAACTCGTTCCACTTGAGATTAATTAAGTCTATTTTTATCACTTTGAACATTTTGGATCCGTCAGCTCTTTGGACGAATAAGGCATGTCCTAATTTGCTCCGCTTTTAACATTGATTGGCAAGCCTAAAAACCAAAAAACATGTAGTCTGCGTTGTAAATACGTTTGTAGATTAGTGTAGTTGTAGTGCTAGATGTATTTATATGTAGTTTTTGTTATTTTACTCTGTTGATATTGGCCACATTATGTAATTCTTTTCGTTTGTCCTGAGGAAGGCAGAAAATTTGACAATCTGGTTGTTCTTGGCGTTGGTCATTTTAGTGCTTTGTATATATATATATATATATATATATATATATATATATATATATATATACTTCTTCAGGACAAACGAAAAGAATTACATAATGTGGCCAATATTAACAGAGAATAATAACAGAAACTACATATAAATACATCTAGCACTACAACTACACTAATCTACAAATGCATTTACAACGCAGACTACATGGTTTGGTTTTTTTTGTTGGTTTTTAGGCTTGCCAATCAATGTTAAAAGCGGAGCGAATTAGGACATGCCCTATTTGTCCAAAGAGCTGATCCAAAATCTATGAAAAGTTTTGGTTGTGATAATGTTGTCAAATTTAAAATTTTGATTATCAATAAATAAATGAATTAAAAAAAAAAAGGAAATTTGATTTGTAAAAGTTGCCTGAAGTATTGCTGTAGAGATTGTGTTCACAGACTGACGAGAGTACAAAGTAATGGGCAGTATAAGTGTGTACATGTAGGTTAGGGTTGATGTATCATATTTCAAGAGGCTGAATTTCTTAAAACTTTCGAATACGTCATTTGTACTTATGACAAGGAAGTAGTCCCCCTATATAAAGATCTAAAAAGTCATCCTAAGTTCATAGAAGACTGGTGGCATTTTCTACACCATGGTAATTTTCTTTTCATTTATCTTTATTTATTTCATCATGCTGACTATGTGTTTATTTATTTATTTTATTATGCTAATCATAGTTTTTCCAAATATTATATATATATATATATATATATATAGATATAGATAATAGTTACTTTTCGCAATGATCGGTAAAAGTATAGGTAAAAAATAAAAATGAAACACGAAGACGTTTAGTAAAGCTTTAGCGCTTTCATTTCAAATGTAATTTGAAATCTGAAGATTTGAAATGAAAGCGCTAAAGCTTTACTAAACGTCTTCGTGTTTCATTTTTATTTTTTACCTATATATATATATATATATATATACATATATAAAGCACTAAAATGACCAACGACACGAACAACCAGATTGTCAAATTTTCGGGACAAACGAAAATAATTACATAATGTAATTCTTTTATAAATTATTTATTCTTAATGCATAGTTAAAATAGAATCATATACATTATGTAATTATTTTCGTTTGTCCCGAAAATTTGACAATCTGGTTGTTCGTGTCGTTGGTCATTTTAGTGCTTTGTATAATGTTTTGTATTTGACCTTGTATCCACGTTGTGGATCCGACACTTGTAGGTATGGGGTGTTGTTGGAACTCAGTGCTTATATATATATATATATATATATATATATATATATATATATAAGAATAACAGACACAGTTTGAACTAGAATAGAATGTAACACATTTGTATTTCTCGTGTAAACAATTTCTTTTTCTTTTTTCTTTTTTTTAGCTTAGGTTCCGTTACCTCACTGTTCTACTCTTAATTTGTCTGCTGACCATAGACCATACAGAATCCTGGCGTAGAAGACGCTTCCGGCGATTTACCAGCAGGATAGGACGCGCAGTCAGGAGAGTCAGAATGAGAAGAGTGGGCACCGCGATCTCTGTCATCCGCACATTAGGGATCCTGGCTGGAGCAGGGAAGCGATCAGCAGAAAATGTTTGTTTGATATCTGTCAAAAATTAAAAGAATCAGACATATTCTTAAATTGGACTCCTTTTGAAATAGGTCCCTCGTTTGTATCGGGCCTTTCCATTTCATGACTTTTTAAAAGTTATCATATTTCATCATTATGTATTTTCTAACGAATTTTAAATTCAATTTTGAAATTACAAACTATTCATTCATTTATTTATTTTTCATTACTTGTACATTACTTGTACATTTTCAAAAATAATATTGATTATCTGAAAAAATTTCCGAGGCGAACAATAAGGCCTAATGAACAAACTTATATCTAATGCAACGAATAAATGGATGTGAGAATGCTTCACTCTTTAAACTAAAAAACGAAAGTAAACCTTTTCCCACACAGGTGCTTCCTAACCTAGATGTCTGTAGATTTGACACACTTGATTTGAATGACGACAATGAAATCTCGCAAGAGGAATTATCTGTTCTCATCCAAATGTCAGGACTGGAGGAATTGGATGATCTGTTCGCTAATCTGGACAAGGATAAAAGTATGTGCATTAAACCTACTCGGCTCTTAGGCTTCACCTACCTTTTGAGTTATTTATGATAAAGGAATTTCATTTGATATCTGATAACGAACATGAGAGGAAAATACTACAAATATTACTATCAACTAAATGTTACATGCATGTACTAATTTCAGTAGTAAGATAAGTTTTTTTTTTCTTATGAAACGTTAAACTCCAAGATTAGCACGACAATTGAACAATTATCCCATTTCTGTATGTTTTACTCTTGGTACGATTTCATGTTATTCAGAGAGTCAGTGATCACGTTTTTGCTATTCTTAACCAAAAGGACGGGGTTTGATATACAATTTATTGAAGTTATTTTTAAATTTGTGGAGGGAATTCATTTCTTGCGGAAGGTTATTTCAAAAGAAAAATCTCAAAATGCGCATCATTATAATTATTGAACAAGTAATGTATACTAAACAGTTATTCATCACTTATTGAAAGAAAAAGTCCAGACTTTTTAAACATTCAAATTATATTCCATGCAGCGAATAAAATTTATGCTATTAAAGAAATCCATTAACTATTTGATGTAAAATAAATAAATAAATAAATAGAAAAATGAAAAAAAGATAATCATCCCTTTCAATTTTTTATTTTAAAAAATCTAAATATTTCAAGTACACAAAAGTTAAAATTTATATCAAAATACTTCGACCGTATTTAAAAAAAAATACAGGTCGTTAAACGTCATTGTATACTTTAATTTTTTACGCAAATGTAATGTTTTAATTTAATTCAGTTTTACTAATTGTAGCTATGTTAGATGTGAGGTGTTAGATTGAAGAACCATAATGAAGAATAAGATAAATTAAATCGTGTGATCTGTAATTGATGATTAAATAGACTTTACAAGCTAAATTGATTAGTACATGCATAAGAATTAAAACAACTATATATCAAAAATAAGAAATGGAATATCAGTTACTGCTTTATGTTTGAACTCGGCAACAACTATTTACCCCGTAAGAATATTAAATTAACAGGCGACCTTGTTAATAACACAGCAACAACTATTTACCCCGTAAGAATATTAAATTAACAGGCGACCTTGTTAATAACACAGCAACAACTATTTACCCCGTAAGAATATTAAATTAACAGGCGACCTTGTTAATAACACAGCAACAACTATTTACCCCGTAAGAATATTAACAGGCGACCTTGTTAATAACACAGCAACAACTATTTACCCTGTAAGAATATTAACAGGCGACCTTGTTAATAACACAGCAACAACTATTTACCCCGTAAAAATATTAAATTAACAGGCGACCTTGTTAATAACACAGCAACAACTATTTACCCCGTAAGAATATTAACAGGCGACCTTGTTAATAACACAGCAACAACTATTTACCCCGTAAGAATATTAACAGGCGACCTTGTTAATAACACAGCAACAACTATTTACCCCGTAAGAATATTAAATTAACAGGCGACCTTGTTAATAACACAGCAACAACTATTTACCCCGTAAGAATATTAACAGGCGACCTTGTTAATAACACAGCAACAACTATTTACGCCGTAAGAATATTAAATTAACAGGCGACCTTGTTAATAACACAGCAACAACTATTTACCCCGTAAGAATATTAACAGGCGACCTTGTTAATAACACAGCAACAACTATTTACCCCGTAAGAATATTAAATTAACAGGCGACATTGTTCATGTTCATCTGTCTTACACAATAACATGGAAAGAAACAGTCCCACTCAACCATTGTTGATTGCGACAGCTTTAGATCTATTCGTAAAAAATCTTCATTATTTCAAACCACAAAATATAACCACATTGTAGTTTTACAGATAATTAAACTGTGTTAAGAAAATTACTCTCAGTGAATTGGTTTTTTTTTTTTTATATATATAAAGATGATGTGGTGACACGAGAAGAGTACGATGATGAACTTGGAAGCGATGTTTGTAAGGAGGAGAATGAGAAGACAGATGAGGAGGAGCAGAATGAGATGACAGGTGGGTTTCTCCGTCGTCTACCTTTGTGCATGTATATATTCAGCTCTAGCAATTTCATCAGTTTAAAATTATATCAAACAAAGGAAAGATAGTAACTGTGATCACCACCACCGATAGGAAATGTGTTTCATTCTCATATTTTAAAGGAACCATATTTTATCGCAACTGCAATATTGATTTTGAAGATTTTTGAAATCACAACAAATCTTCCTGTTGATTGAGACTTCTCATTAATAAAAGATTTTGTACGTCAGATCCAGTAAAATACAGTTGTATATTTTTTCTTTGACAGGTGATTTGCAAGACAATGGATCAGCTAAATCAGAAGACGTGTAATCTGATGATTTATAGTCTCTCGTGTTAAAGCATTTAGTGCATTTAATAATGTAAATGTTTGGTAAATGGATAGCTTACACAACATTGCTTTATAATATTTGATTGCTTTAAATGTGCAATTTCTGTGTTGCTGAGAAGATGACAATAAATTCAGAACAATCTGATCTTTTTATGAACTGTCTATTGTTTTATTTGAATCTGATACACAGTAGAGATACAGAATGTAAGACAGACATTTATTTATAGTGGGCGAGTATGATAGTCTTGTGCTTCATTGCAGGATGCATATCTGACCAAAGACCTATCTAGTGTTTGCTTAGAAATATTCACGAAATACGAGGATACATAAGAGGAAATAAATGATAACTAAATAAATAAACAAAATTAAGAATATCCGTAGCTGTGAATGTTTCATCTCCTTTCGCCCTCTAGATCCATTATATTGAACGCTGTTTAAGAGAAAGACGAGACAGTGATGGGAAAAATATCAATCTATGGAGTTTTCTCACGCTCGGTGAAAATTTAGTGTAAGAAACCTTCAAATTAGAAGTGACGTTTTTAGCCAAAGAAAGACGTTTTGGGAATGGAAGAGTTACTTTCCTTGAAATTCAGAGTGGCAATAGACTAATTACAAAATGGTCATGTTAAACTTTCTCTGAAATTAATTTTCTCAGATTCAACCATATAGAAAATGGACATCGCATCTTTCTGGATGTTTTCAGATTTTGTGGTTTAGAGAAAAATATAGTCAATTGCACTTAGCTACCAATAAAAAAAAAACCCAACAAAAACACAAACATACAAAAAAAAAACCCAAACCCATTCTCACTCTAATTACTAACCTAGTGATATCATGTAAATTCGTTGTAATGCACTTTTTCTTTAAAAAAAAAAGTATGTTATATACAATAGCATGTATGTACTTAATATGACATGGAATATGAAGTTTCAAGCTGATCCGAGTGTTGAACTAAGAGGCATTCAACAAATACACGTGCTCCTCGGTTGACATTGTTTTTTCTGGGGTGATTTTTTTCCAATGTTACCTTCAGCTACATGCTCTATTTATAACAGAGAACGGAATGTTGTATCAAATAGTTCTCCGTAATCATCAACAGTATCGTTACGCTTTCATTTCAATGAGTTGGTCCAAACACTACCATCAAATATTTATATAAGTACATATATATCTGATATGATTGTGATTTATCATTTTCTATTTCTTTAGAAAATACCTTTTTATTAAAACTCTTTTATGCTGGATATACCAGTCCATATTCCTTCATTGTAACTGAACAGAATACTCATTGTGTAAAGACAAACGTTTTCTATGAAATCATGCAAAATACGCATTCTTTTCTTGGAAAACTTAAACTCCAAAGAAAGAGTTCAGCGATGGAAATAATGACTATCGCCCACGAGTTGTACATTTGATATTCTTATATTTATATTCACTGAATCTTTTTCCCTTACATTTCTTTTGAAATTGACATTGCTTTCATTATGCAATAAAAACATGTTTGTTGCAAACTAGTTCGATCCGGTTTTCCAGTACCACCTGTCTGCAAAATCATTACCATATATGGAGTGTCATCAAGGTCAAAGGGTGCATTGGCTGTTCCATTTAACGTAACAAATGGGTCAACCATATGATATTTTAAATTTGTATTTTTTTAAACACAAAATAAATTTTTATTCGCTAACCTTATTTTGACATTCCAGGAAAATGTACTGTCGTCAAGTTAATATTGTTATGTACATCATACTTGCACACACATGGTTATAAGTCATATGTTCGACTTATTCATAAAGTGCGTAGCTGTAATTTTCTTTTGTCAATATACAGTAAATATATGTACCCACCATGTATTAACTACACGTATTTTTTTCCACACACAATCATTGTAAAACAAATTATAGCAATTAACCTATACAGCACGGGTTGATATAGAAATTTTAAAAAAAATCATATGAAATTTATATACAAGCATATCTGTTTCACGTTTCGATGTTTTACAGGACATATATATGTTAACGGCAAACTAACAACTCAACTTTATGGCAAACGCGCATCGTCGGGAACCCACGGTTGATTACGCTTCGTTCCTCTTTCTTCATCACCCATGGGTCCATTCATTCCTACTCGCTCGTTCTCATGAATAATTGATGAGGCAATTTGATTGGGCGCTCATAGTACACCCTGAGCGAATTTGTCCAATCAACAAGACGCTGTCAGCCCAATTTACATGTGTAGGTATACAATCGATGTGATAGCAAAGTTAAGTCAATGTTACCTTTAAAAACAGAAGAGTTCCGTTACTATAACGATTACTTTGATTGGACGATATTTTTAAATATTTATTCAAGAGAACGAGCGAGTAGGAATGAATGGACCCACGGGTGATGGAGAGAGGAACGAAATGTAATCAACCGTGGGTTTCCGACGATGGGCAAACGCGATGACTTTAGCTTCTCCATCGTCACCTTCCCATATTTATTTAGCAATACCATATTATCACCTGAATATGGTGTTCATGTCTCTCAACTGATTCGATATGCGAGAATATGTTCTACGCATAATCAATTTTTATACCGATGCTGGTTACTGGCAAATTGAAGTTAAAGCGATTTCAAAAGTCTAGTTAGCAGTCAGCGTTCCGCAAATCATATGGTCGTTATAATGATCTTATTAGGAAATACAACCTCTCATTACGTCAAATGCTGGCTGATTTATTTCATACCGATTGTTTTTGGCACACTGATTTTGACTATGGATTACTCCATTTACCTGATCAAGACATAGGGGTCATGGCGGGTGTGACCGGTCGACAGATGATGCTTAATAAAATGTTTATTCAGTATATACATACATACATATAAACGTCCATACATAAATACCAAGGATAACCCCATGAAAGCTCGAAAGCTTATTTCCAATGGGGTCCTTTGATGCTCGGATGTTTGTGCTAGGGGTCATTTATATGGGAGGAAACCGGAGTACCTGGAGGAAATCCACGTGTCCGAGAGGGCGACCGCCAAACCCTCTCACATACAACCACTGTCGGTCACGGGGATCGAACTCGGGTCGCAGCGGTGAGAAGTGAGAGCGCTATTCGGACACCCATTACTTTCCCATTACTCCTTCTATTGATGTTAACTACATATTACTCCCTTTACCCAATCCATGCAGATAGAGGGTTAACAGCGGGCGTGACCGTTCAACAGGGTATGGTTACTTCTCTTAGATACTTGATAACACATCTGGTCTTTTAAGGATATCAATGTTTACCCTGCTCTCAATTTCGTATTCTTTGTAGGATACTAGTACATGAGATTATCCTTGGACGAATTTGGCTCCACTTTTTTGGCACGCTGTTTTTGGCTATATTTAGCTCTAAAACTTCTTAGAATATAACTTAGTTTGTCGACCAATCAGATTTCAAGAAGTTGTTCATTAAGTGGCTCACTTATTCATTAAGAATTCCCAACAGAGAGATATCACGTGACTGACTGTGATTGGCTATTTGAAAATAAATTTTATGACATTGTAAATGTTCCCAGCCAATGAAAAACTAGGTTACATTCTAAGCCAGTTAGAGTATATTAAGTGAAATCTTATTGGATAAGAAGGGGCTCGCTCACTAACGTTCGCTCCGCCCCTTCTTATCCATTAAGATTTCACTTAATATACTCTAACTTATACATAGTTATTTCGGATTTCAAACATTTCGGTTGAGCATCACTGAAGAGACATTATTTGTCGAAATGCGCATCTGGTGCATCAAAACTGGTACCGTATAAGTTTTACATTATGACCCCTGGGTCGAGGCCTCTGCTGGTGGACTGTTAGTCCCCGAGGGTCTCTACAGCCCAGTAGCTAAGTACTTCGTTACTAGCTTGAAAATACGGATGTATATTTAATTGCTTTTATAAAATTTAGAAATTCATTTCAAAATTAAGGATTATCTCCCTCATGCATAGCTCTTATCCTTGGACGAATTTGGCTCCACGTTTTTGGCACGCTGTTTTTGGCTATATTTAGCTCTAAAACTTCATAGTTATTTCGGATTTCAAACATTTCGGTTGAGCATCACTGAAGAGACATTATTTGTCGAAATGCGCATCTGGTGCATCAAAATTGGTACCGTACAAGTTTTACATTCATCATTGTTCTCTATCTTCACCTTGTGTCCTGCAGAATGTGGTCTGAATCAGTTCCATTTTATTGTTAACCTGTCAGGATAGTGAAATTTGTGCAGTTTTTTCATGACTCCTATATCATTGCCAAATATTGGAATAAATTAAGATTTATATATGTTTGCATGCACATCGGCCTTCAATTTATTTACTTATCACGTGTTTCATGCCGATTGATAGGCTGTTCTTGACACGCTGATTTTGACTGCGGATTACGCTGTTTACCTGATTAAAATATAAGGCTAACGGCGGGTGTGACTGGTTGACAGGGGATACTTCCTCCTCCTAGGCACCTGATCCCACCTCTGGTATGTCCAGGGGTCCGTGTTTGCCCAACTATCTATTTTCTATTTCTTATAGGAGTTATCGATCACTGTTATCTTCACTTTTCATTTATAATTCGAATAATGATAGGAAGAGGGATGAAATAGGCTATGGCTGCTGCCCAATCCCATTCGCTTATAAGTGAATGAAATATTGTTTAAAATGAATAATTTGAATTTGTTTTCGTGATATTTGCAGAAATTATGCTCCCCTATAGACTTCAACATTAAATTGAACAAGCGATTATTTAAGGGATAATTAGTATTTTAGAATAATCTCTTGGTTAATCATTTTCATGTGTCGTAACCTCAAATTGTTAAAGGGGATACTCTAAATCTATGCTATAGATGTCCGGGCGTCCGAATAGCGCAGGCGTCCGGGTAGCGCAGAGGTAGCGCTCTCGCTTCTCACTGCTGCGACCCAAGTTTGATCTCCATGATTGGCAGTGGTTGTATATGAGAGGGTATGGCGGTTGGGCTTCCTCCGAGTACTCCCGTTTCCTCCCACATAAATGACCCCTAGCGGAAACATCCGAGCATCAAAGGACATGGAAATAAGCTTTCGAGATTTTATAGGTTATCCTTGGTATTTATGTATATATGTTTGCATGTATGTATATAACAAATAAATATTCATTTATTTATAGATAGGTTTCATTTACTAGTAGGACATGATAATTATTTTAAAATTCAAATCAGTGTGTTGTAGACTTTTTTTTTTACCAACAAAGATAATCTCAAAATACATCAGTTTTAAGACTTGTAATTCAGTTTCTCTCGTACATGGTGCAAATCAAAACAAAACAACGAATATCAAATTCCCGCAAAAATAATTAATTTTACAGTGCGTGTTTCTGCAAGATTTCATTAGCAAGATCGATGGCTGTTGTATTCAAATTGCTGAAGTATAGAGGCGTTGATATGGACTCTTGGGTGAGAACGGTGTCCTGGATCCTGTATTTATAACTTATGATTTCGGCCTGAAAGATGAAGGGGGCTAGCTGATACGATACAGTGCTTTCATCAAATTCCACCTGAAATTGTAAAGTTTAAGTGAAAAGTCACGAATCATTCAACGGAGAGAGAGAGAGAGAGAGAGAGAGAGAGAGAGAGAGAGAGAGAGAGAGAGCATTTTCATTTTTCTATATGCTAAAAGAAGATGATGATGTATGACAAACATGCTTGTCTATTTCTAGATGTAATGGCGTGTGTTGGAAATGTTATGTTTTACCTCTTGAATGAATGGATCGTAATATCCGAATGTGGTATTAAATATCACTCTGTACTTATCCAGGTATCCCATCACACTGTCAACACTCAGCGAAGCTGGTCCACAAACTAAACAGGGATACCAAATGTCACATTTAGTTTCATAAGATACTAGATTATATCTAACTACACGGATATTGTTTTTATTCCTGTAAGATTGTGTTGAGAGCTTACATTAG
This sequence comes from Ostrea edulis, assembly GCF_947568905.1. Classification (NCBI taxonomy): domain Eukaryota; kingdom Metazoa; phylum Mollusca; class Bivalvia; order Ostreida; family Ostreidae; genus Ostrea; species Ostrea edulis. The sequence continues at coordinate 68,707,652 of NC_079167.1, forward strand.
AAAAATATCTATTCATATGCATTTTTCCCTCAGTAACTAGATAGAACTACTATCACTCCAAAATTTTCCGACGTCCTCAGTACCCCCTTGTTTGTCTTAAGAGGCGACTATATGGGGTTGTTCTTCGGATGAGACCGCAAAAACTGAGGCCCCATGTCACAGCAGGTGTGGCACGAAAAAGATCCCTTCTGCTCAAAGGCCGTAAGCACCGAGAATAGGCCTACATTTTACAGCCCTTTCACCAGCACTGGTGTATGGAGCGCCAAATTAACATAAACTCAAATGATTGAATATATCTTCAAATATTTGAAGATATCAATAATTCATTTGGTGCGCGCAACAACTGAATTAAAGATCTCTTCAAATAATTAATGATATCTTCAATTCTGAATTATTGCGCGTATTAATTGAATTGATGATAGCATTAATTCTTCAGGTGAATTGATGCGCGCTTTATTTGAATTAATGATCTCTTCAAATGAATTAATGATATCAACAATTTAATTGATGCGCTCTACTATGCAATTGAAGAGAGTAATAATTGATATGATGCCCACATTAAATCAATTGATGAGAGCAATAATTTAATTGATGCGCGCATAAATTCATTTGATGAGAGCAATAATTGATTTAATGCGCGCATTAATTCAATTATTGCTCTTTTCAATTAAATTAATGATATATCTAATTCATTTGAAGAGAGGAATAATTCTTTTAGAGAGAGCAACTATATAATTAAAAATATCTTCAATTCAACATATCCACAATTGAATTAATGATATCTTTAATTGAATTGTTGCTCTCTTTAAAAGAATTGATGCACGATTAATTCCTTATACAAAAGTATTGTAAATAATTAAAGATGTCTTCAATTGAATTAATGAGATCATCAAATTATTTATACCAAGCTCTAAATTAATTATTGCGAGCAATATATTTCTACGAAATTGATGCTCTCATTAATTGAATTGAAGAGAGCAATAATTGAATTAATGCGTGCATTAAATCAATTATTCCTCTCATTAATTCAATTTGTGAGAGCAATAATTGATTTGAAGCGCGCATTAATTCATTTGATGAGAGCAATAATTGATTTAATGCGCGCATTAATTCAATTAAAGAGAGCAATAATTGAATTGATGCTATCTTCAAATAATTAAAGATATCTTCAATTATTTAAGTTTATGTTAATTTGGCACTCCATACTGGTGACGTCTCTATATGTGTAGAAAATTCTCGAGAGGGACGTTAAACAAGATACAATCAATCAATCCGACGTTGTGATTACGTATGGATTGATATCATTCGAGATATACCTTTGTCTATGTATTCCGCTGTACTAACGCCGTCCAAACTCGCACAGTGCGAGCACGTCCTGATCACACCGGTCCTGGTTCGCCTTCTTCGACGCCGTCTTCCTGTTGTGCTGCCTTGAAAAGGAAAAGGAAAAACTTTATCTTGACTAGGTTACAGAAAGTCTGACTTGCCCTTGTTTCAGTCCGTATCAATTCAGCAAATCCTACTTTTAGTAAGGAATGATTAAAAAAACAAAAATTTCAAAACATCAACATTTTAACACTTTCCGAAGAAACTCTAAAAAAAAAAAAAAAGCATGCAAGGGGTGTGACAAAATACATAACACATCCACTAAAATTTCACAAACCTTCAATTTTGTGAAATATTGTCACTAATATTCATTAGTTGAATATACCTCAAATCTTTGAGGTATATCCTAGTCATTGTCCTAGACAGGACTTACTTTTATACTCTCTCTCTCTCTCTCTCTCTCTCTCTCTCTCTCTCTCTCTTGTTTACCTTACTTACCTACGGCTTTGAAGTTATTGATGACTTTCTCAAGTTTTTCATCGATATTTTTCCAGATACGGTTTGATTCTTCTGGTGTTTTCCCCAGCTCTTTAATAGGAAAAGTGTAATTATTTGGTTTCAAATCAGAAAGTAATTCAAAAGATAGTAATTCATAAGCACATTTTAAGTTTTGGAAATTGTTATACATATCAAAATCACGTGACGTTCTCGTTATCATTTTATGGTAGGTCTATGACGTCACGGCTGGTTGCTTGGTTGTTTGTTTTATGTCCTGCATGTTTGGTTTTTTTTTTTATTCGCATTGAGACGTCACAAGGTGTAGGTAACTAAGTTATCCAAAACATCGCGACCGGCTGCTTGAGCTTAGGAAACAATACCTGGTCGACCATCTTTGTTTACAGCTGGCGTATAAAACCTCGTCGAAAATCATCAAAGACAAGAGTTTTTGCTTGGTGTAATTGAATGGTTTATAACATCAAAACCGGCTACTAGAGCTAACCAAACGATACATAATCTTTTGCTCATCTTTGTTTACAGCTGATGTGCAAGACTTAGTCGAAAGTGATTAGAGACCCGAGTTTTTATTCGGTGATCAAAACAAAATAAGCAATCGTATCAATTTGAAAATTCCCAATTTATTTTTGGTTCGATGTTGGAAAACTCTAATGTTATATTCACCTCGGAGGCACGTGCAAGTGAACATATGAGGACTGTTGGATTGATTGATTGAATATTGTTTAACGTTTCTCTCTAGAGAGACTATTTCACTTATATGGAGACGTCACCACTGCCGGTGAAGGGCTGGAAAATTTAGGCATATGCTCGATGTTTACGGTCTTTGAGCAGGGAGGGATCTGTATTGTGCTACATCTGCTGTTACACAGGATCTCGGTTTTTGCTGTCTGGTCCGAAGGACCGCCCTATGTAGTACGACAAGCAAGGGGTACTGAGGACTTATTCTAACCCGGATCCTCACGGGATCGGACTGTTCTAAAAATTTGCAAACATTGCAAATTACAAGAAAATGGCTGAGTGCTTGGGATAGTGGGGTTTATTTTATTTAAATTCTAACAATTCCTGATAAGAATTTTGAAAATCATGCATGTATATATAGCAAAATAAAAGATGCAATGACTTTTACATGGCTCGTTGCGAGTTCAATGAGCAACATATCAATTTCTTCCAACGTTAAGTGACGTCAATCAACTTTTCAAATTTTTGAAATCTTTTTTAAAAAGACACCATTCAATTTCACGTACTTCTCATGTCATTTTACACAATATGTAGAATATATCTCTATTACATGACTTGTCAGTGGCTTTATACCCCCGCAATAGGAGATTCGGGTTTATATAGTTTTTGTTCTTGTCTGTTTGCCCGCAAAAACTTTAACTTTGCCCATAATTTTTGAACGGATGGTGATGTGGCTGTCATATTTCACATGTATATTATATGTGACAAGATCTTTCTTTTGGTACCAACATTTTTGACCTTGTGACCCTCACCTTGGAGTTTGACTTTCTTTAACTTTCGAATAATTAGGGGTACGGCTTTCATATTTTTCATGTCGATTTCTTTTGATATGACCTTTTTAAGGTAACGAATTCTTATTTCACATGTGTATTCCTTGTAGCAAGACCTTGCCTTTGGCATCAAATTTTGACCTGATGACCTTACAGTTTCACCTACTTTTGAAAAACTTTAACCTTTAATTTGCCATAACTTTGATTGATTAGTGATAGATTTCATGTGTATTCCTTTTGACAAGATCTTTCTTTATCAAGTAAGAAATCTTTTTACCTCATGACATAAACCTTGGAGTTTGAATTACCTTTGAACAACTTTGACCGAGATAATTACTTTTGAATAGTTAGTGATAAGCCTTTCATATTTCACATGTGTATCGGGATAAAGTGCATAAACAGCTAAATTATCCAGGGCCTTATTGCTTTGGTTTATCAAGTAAACGCAAAAGTTATTTACCTGGCCTAGTTGCTGCCTTTAGATGCTTAGCCGTGATCCTGAAATCTTCCTCCATCATGTATTTACGTTCTCCGACTTGTTCCACCCTCTCTAGTGTTAAAGCGTCCAGCACATCGAAGAAGAGGCTTAACAGCTTTGTTAAAGGTCGGTTAAGATTTTCTTTTATTTCAGAGAGAGATGGTACAACACTGAAAATTACATCAGAAATTCCTTTAAACCATTCTGACAACTCTGCATTGAAAAACAAATAATTCAATCAAATTTTCTTGACCGCTTTTATTAAACATTTTGATAAACTGTTGAAAAAGAGCTAAACATAGAATGTGCTATAGAAATTTGTTAGATAGTTTATACATGTTTTATCATTGCTAAAACGCTTAGAAGTATTCATCATGAAATCCCCCTGTACCCATCATTATTCTTCCTGTCTGATCTAAATTCTGGATCTTCGTATAAAAATGTAACATTATCAAATTTCCCTTTCAACTTCATTATGAATTTTCATGAAATCGATATATTTTTTGTATTTATGATTGACTAACATCGAGGAAAAAACCCTATGATATAGATATTTTTAAAAAAAAATTCCCCTGATTATTTTGCGCATGCATTGTCCGTATGAAGTTACTCTTTGTAAATCTTACGGAGTTCCGGCACATTTGGCGCAGATAGCGTTTCGAATTCTATTAATCTCATCGACACAGATGCTGTTTCTGTTCTCGGTGAATCTTGCGAGGTTTCTCATAAGACCAGATATGGAGGCAATCATCTGTTTTGTGGCTAACTCGTCAACCTCTGAAATATACCATTGGTACATATCTGGATCCATTATAGATCTTCAGAAATCACTAGATCTATCAATATAATGTCCATGCCATTGTTTCTGTTTTGTTCTATTATTCTTTGCAAATTTTAGATATTATCATTATGTGAATTAGATATTTTCTTACTGTCCAAATAATAAAAATATATTTTAGTTGTAAAGAGCCTCAGATAATGATGTCTCTTTTAAAATCTGTACATTGTATATTTGTATACAAGACAAAACTGTCTGTATGGAACGTCAAATAAATAATATTTTTCACAATGCGTTCAATATGAGGTTTTCAGCAGAATAAAAAGTTAACTCGTTCCCCGTTAGGCGGAATTGTCTATACGGCGAGATAGTTCGAACCAGGTTTATTTCGTAAACGGTACGAACTGTATTAGCCAATCTTAATTAATTGTGGACTATTTGATAGGCATCAAATAATCTTGATTAACATCAACTCAAATAATTGAAGATATCTTCAATTATTTGAAGATACCATCAATTCATTTGATGCGCGCAACAATTTAATTAAAGATCCCTTCAAATAATTAATGATATCTTCAATTCTGAATTATTGCGTGCATTAATTGAATTGATGATAACATTAATTCTTTAGCTAAATTAATGCCCGGTTTAATTGAATTAATAATCTCATCAAATGAATTAATGATATCAACAATTGAATTGATGCGCGCTACTATTCAATTGAAGAGAGCAATAATTGATATAATGCGCGCATTAAATCAATTGATGAGAACAATAATTGAATTGATGAGTGCATCAAATCTATTATTGCTCTCATTAATTCAATTGGTGTGCGCATCAATTGAAATTGAAGAGAGCAATAATTGAATTAATGCGCGCATTAAATCAATTATTCCTCTCATTAATTCAATTGATGCGCGCATTAATTCAATTGATGAGAGCAATAATTGAATTGAAGCGCGCATTAATCTATTTGATGAGAGCAATAATTGATTTAATGCACGCATTGATTCAATTAGAGAGAGCAATAATTGAATTGATGATATCTTCAAATAATTGAAGATATCTGCAAATAATTGAAGATATCTTCAATCATTTGTCTGAGTTTATGTTAATTTGGTGCTCCATACTTGTGGACAGACTAAGCTTGCTATTTATTTGCTAACAACATATCTATAAAAATAAAATCACAACCATCGTTAATTACTGTTATTATGATTAATAGCATTATCATCATCATTACTATTACTTAGTAACAATTCCTATTTGAGTACGGTGATTGTGTATGAACAATCTTACTTGCAATATCCGGTCCAAGTTTTAGTCCACGACTTCCAGTCAATATCAGTGAATACAGTGTCAGTAGCAACGCCACCTTCCTGTTACCATGGTTACCCATGTTATCAGTCCTGAATAATACAAAAACTACTAGACATACCCCGGTACGCCCAATTATGTTCCGTGCAGAAGTTTCAATAATTTGGGGGTTTGTTCCCAATGGGTTTTTTTTCACCTGAGGTAGAGAACATAGAATTTCAAAATAAATTTCTCACCTGGCGACATTATTATTACACCCTTGCCGATGTGAGTGCGTAAACATGAGATAGAAGGAAGAGAGAGAGAAAGGGAAGAGAGACAATCCATTATACTTCTGTATCATTTTTTGTAGACACTGTATACATGTATGTAGTTGTGTAAAGTTAAAAAGTTCAAATTGAAATTCAGAATCTACAACTAACAATCAAATTCTCTGCCGTTTATCAGTGTCTCTCGTCCCGTGGGGATCCGGGTTAGAATGGTCCTCAGTACCCCTTACTTGTCGTAAGAGACGACTAAATGGGGTGGTCCTTTAGATGAGACCGCAAAAACCGAGGTCCCATGTCACAGCATGTGTGGTACGATAAAGATACCTCCTTGCTCGAAGGCCGTAAACGCCGAGCAGAGGCCTAAATTTTGCAGCCCTTTTCCGGCAATGGTGAAGTCTCCATGTGAATGAAAATTTTCTTGAGGGACGTTAAACAATATAGTTATACGCTCAGTGTATCTCGTTGGCTCGGGGTCATTCACGTGGAGATGAAACATGAGTTCCTTGAGGAAACCCACTTGTTCGAGAGGACAACCACGATTGTGTGTGTACATGACAAGGGAGCTAACAACCTCATCTCACCTTGCTGTTTGATCCAAGCAGTATTTCATAAGAAATTATTAGCGAACGTCTTATAGGTGTTTCATAACGGATGTTTTGATACATATAGATGGGAAGGACTACTTTACAATTAATAATTATGCAAATTTGTCATTTTTTGAAATCGTCGTTTGTTTTCACACGTTACGAAATAGACCGCCAACATAAAACCACAAACGTGTTGTCATTGCTGTATGTTAATAATTGTTTATTTTTAATTAATGATTTAAGTTTACTTGTACGATGCAATTTGATTTATTGATGTATTTTTTTGTTTTTTTTGTTTTTGTTTTTGTTTTTTTTTTTGCTTAGTAAGTATCAATTAAATAAATACTAATGTAGAGAAGAAAATGTCATTTGTTGAAAATGATGAAAAACATGATAGGAGAGAAGCTTAACGGCCAACCTAGCTTGGATGAAATTACGCTTCTTTTTAAATACATCATAAAAATAATTGTTTGAAATAAATCAAATTCTTAACTTAAATACGGTATCTTTATACATATGCAATAAATTGAGAATTCAAATCATATTTTCAGTAAAATAACTTACGCGTGTTTTTTCCAGCGAAATCCAACACGATTAAAAGCTTAACATGATATATGATTTTTTTTTTCTAATCGTATCATCATATAAACACAGTTCATTGGTGATTTATTCTGGAACACAAAATGCCTTAAGAGAACCCCTTATACTATCTATCACACTGGTACACAGCTCACGAATCTGTCGTCATCAACTGTTCATGATGAACGACAACCTGTTACCGATGGTTTTCCAATCGCGAACAAATTTCGTTTGTTGATTTTTGCATTAGCCGCTTATTGCAGATTTTAAAAAGCAGATGATATCCTCATCGCAGAATGAATCTACATTGTCTCTTGATATTGGCAGAATTTATACACTATGTATCATATTCTACTCAGTGATTTAGAATTTACAATGAAATATATAGAACATGACCTGGGGGTCCCCTATGGCTTTCCATAGGATAGAAACCTAGGAAGTGTAGTTTGTACAAGTTGATTTTCTTTATTTTACATCATGGGTTTATTTTTTTTGGTTAAATGAAACTTGCCATTCGACATCGAATAGAAGAAACTAAAGCTCAAGTTCGACTCCATTGACCTATTTGTTTAAAAACATTCATAAAATTCATTTTTCACACTATTTTTACCATGCCTTAAGGTGTTGTTTGTGCACAACAACTCAGGATGATACAACGTTGTAAGTGCTGGTTCAATTCTTACCGGTTCTTTATTGGTCCAAATATATCATACATTTATTACTTACCTATTCAAATGAAAATTGAAATACCAATCCATATTTTGAAAGGGTTTGGAAAGGTCTATATTTTGTGGCGACAGGATTTTTTAAACCTAAAGTCGAATGTCGCATTTGGCGAAGGAACAGTTACTAAGTAAACTGTTTTGGGTTTTACTCGGCCAAGGCAGGAGCAAGGATCGAACCCACGACTTCACAGTCACGAGGCGAACGCTCCATCGCTGACTAATCATGATCTTGCTGTTCTTGAGACGAAGAGTTTTCAAGATTTCCTCCACACATATTACCATATAAAACATTGATCCTCCATTTTGACTCCACCCTATCCCTCCTCTCCCCGGTGGCCACTAAAACAAACTAATTGTTATGGATCAGGATTACCAAAGTCCTGCAAAAATCAATTGCACATAGTTCAAGAACTTAACAATTCATTTACAATTAATGTATTTACGATGAATATATCAGCGAGAAAATATTAACTTACAGTAATCAGAGTTCACAGTGTCCATTGTTTGTTTACCGCCAAGCTGAATTCACACGCGAGAATATAGGTCTGTTCATTAGTGCTGTCGAAACCAGCCGTTAAGTCTATTCCCCAGTAATGAAAAGGTGAAGATAACGAACAGTGATTAATCTCATAACTCCTATAAGGAATACAAAATAGAGAGTTGGGCAAACGCGAACCCCTGGATAAACCCGAGGTGAGATTAGGTGCCTAGGAGGAGTAAGCTTCACCTGTCGACCGATCACATCCGCCAAGATCCCTATCTCTTGATCAGGTAAACGGAGTAATCCGTGGTCAGAATCAGTGTGCCAAGAACGGCTTAACGATTGGTATGAAACGCGTCAGACAGCATTTTATTCAATGACAGATTTTATTGGCAAACTAGATTGTTATAACGACCATGGATTTTGCGAAATGTTAACTTTAAACGCGACTGTTGAAGCCCCTGTAAATTCAACTTGTTTGTCTTGTTTGCTTGCCTCGATTTAAAAACTGATCATACGCAAACAAGCTATTGCCTATCGAATTAGTTGAGATATATAAACACCATATACAAGTGATAATGGAATATTGCTACATAAATATGGGAAGTTAACGATGGAGAAGCTGCTATCATACCGTTTGTCGTAAAGTTGAGTTGTTAGTTTGCTGTTAATATCCATTTTCAATAAAATATCTAGGTACGAAGCATATGTGGAGGGTTATGTGGTGTCTTTTATTTCGAGTTGACTGGGATATATCGAGTGTAATATTCAATGTAATTCTGTAGAGCGCTTATTACCACAGGATTTAGAGTTTATTTTGCTAAAACAAACTTGTAGACAATTCTATTTCTAGAAAGTATTCAGTGTCGGTAAACAGGCATTACATCACCAAAAAATAGAACGTCTGGAATTTTGTCTAGGTCACGTGTATCAATATCTAGTAAACATGTACTACACAATAGTATGTCTGATCATTGCCATGCTGCTATTGAGAATAAGATATTCAAAGTTTTTTCCCCATATATATTCACGTAAAAAAAAACTTTGTTCCCCGTATGTGCCATGATTTGGACAAACTGATTTTGAAAACGTCATAAAGCTTTCACTTTAAACATTTCCATTTCTTCTGGCCAAAGTGAGCAATGTGGCCTATGGACCTCTTCTTTCTCACGAGAAAAAAAAAATGGATGAGAAAATCAAGACAGTAGATTGTTTGTAATGTTACATCAGACAAAGACATTGAAAACTAAAAATCTGACATCACGATTATATCAAAATCTGTAAAATAGTATGGGTGTCAACGTAGTCAAAATAAGAGGGCTGTTTCTTGCAGATGAATATAATCTTGACTGTAAGTCTGTTCCATGATCCCGGGGCCCGATCTTTTGTATATAAAAAAGAATTTCTCGGGGCCCGATCTTTTGTCATCGTCGCAAGCTACAGCTGAAACGTACGCTCCTCTTCCCTTTCATCGGGTGAAAGCGTACATTTCAGCTGTGGCGTGCGACGATGATCTTTGGTATGTAAAAAAGAGAACTTTTCAAATTGTCATCAGAATGTTATACAACTGTCGCAAAGAAATGAAATCCTGTTGAAACATTAGCACATCTCAAATGTGTGGATGATAAAATCAACACGATAAAAAAATCTTGAAAACGAAATAAAAAAACCTTAAAGGTACATACGTACTCGTAATCAATTTTTTTTTCTTTCCAAAGTAACATAGTTAGTGTATCTATAATGGCGTTTTATAACAAGTTATGTAGCGTAAACTAATTGATTTCATCCCGAAAGAAAGAAATTGGTCACAATAAGTTCTTCATTTCTGACCAATATTTAACTCTCGGAAATCTTCGGTTAACCTATTTGCATAATGTATGCATTGCGCGCGCCTTTTAAACACGTGATTACAGAGAAAACAATGGCGTCGGTAAGTATTGACGTTATTTCACTTTGAGTAATCTTTTGTATATATTGGAATAAGAACCATTCCGATTAAATTAATTTTAGTAGATCATGTACAAAACACTAATTATTAATTAGATATGCACATATCCAAGAATTGGTTGAAAATATCCAAAATGAATGACTTGAATCTCTTCTACCAAAAATAGCGTCTGTCGTACGTCTTGCCACGCTTGTTTGTTTATATTTTATTTTTAGAACTTTACAGATTTTAGTCTGATTAATTATAGACACAGGCACGTATAATTGGGGGGGGGGGATACGTTTTCGAAAATAGCCATCATTTGTTATGTTTGGATATATCAAAGATATATATCCTCCCTATACCTAATGACAGTTGTACATAATAAAATGGGTCGAAAGCAAGTAGGAAAGTTTTGAATAAAAATTATTTAGTGAAGTATGGGCATTCATTGATTAAAAAATTATTAAAGAAACTTCTTCTCTTCCGGATGACCCCTTCCCAGCAACACACACATTAAAACCCATGTGCCCAATTTGTGATAATAGAATGGGAGATTCAAAATCACTTGTTATCCACCTGATTCTATAGTATTGTCCTTACAATCCTCACCCCACCTATTATCTCAACCCAATAAATAATAATCACATGGGCTCTTTTTGCCAATTTTCAGGAGAGTTCTAGTACCACAACTATACAGAGCAGCGATGAAGAGATAGATGTTCAAGATCAAGTGAGAGGTAGGGGCAGAAACCGTGGAAGGGGAGAGGTGTTCGAGGAAGAGGCAGAGGAGGCAGGGGGAGAGGTAGAGGAGGCAGGGGAAGAGGTAGAGGAGGAGGACCATCAAGAGATGAAGTTGCCCTTGATCAAATCAATAGAAGGAGTGAAGTTTTGCGGGTAAGCAACAAACATATGCAAAATAGATTTGTACACAATAATATACAAGTTACTGAAAAAAATGACATTGCCATGTACCCTATTAGATCTACACATTTATGTATGATTTATATTGTAGGAACACATTTCAATTATGGAGGTGGATGAACTTCGAGAACTGTGCCTAACGATGGCAGAAAAACAACCTGGTCTAGTTCACGATATCATGCATCCTCCTACCCAACAAGGGGGCTACCACCCACAACCTGGCGGGACTTGCCCAAACTGGTGTGTTTGTGGAAATTGCCGGCAGATGCCAACAGAAAGGGAGAAAGTGTGCTGTGGGAAAGAGCAATGCATAACTCTTTTACCAGTAAGATGTGTGATCATTAGAGTACATACTCTGTAAACATTTTTAGTTTTTTTTTTTTTAAATTGTATACAAGAATTTTGAAGATGGATTGTATCATTGCTGAGTTTTGTATTGGTCAGTTCACATATATATTGCTTTCAATTTACTTCCTCATGAGATAATTAGAAATATAATTTTCATACCACATTACGACACAACACATCTTTATCACACCGATGTTTCTAAAAAGATTCTAAAGAACTACATGTAATTTCTTCTATAGGACTTCTCGGTGCTAATTCTCGATGAAGCTGTGCTAGCCCTTGCCAGACTATATAGGAGAGACATTTTGGTCTTCAATGATGAAGTGGACGAGAGAAAAGGCAACCGTCACCAAGCGTACCGACAGTATATCTTGTGGACCTATGGCAGACTAGGTGCAGGGGACAGACGGGTCATTCCATCCTGCGCGGTTTGGTCTATTAGAGACAAGTTTCCTGACCCTTTTGGTCAATACACTGGATTTGTTGCAGGGCGAATATAAATGTACATAGCCAAATATAATATATATATATATATATGTGTTTGTAAATGTAATTGTATATATACTAACCTAAAAATTATGATAGCCAGTTGTATATTATTTTAATACTGCTAGTCCAATATTGTTATTCTCTATAAATATCCTAGATTTTTTTGTTTGGTATTGCAACTATGAAGTTGAAATATTTTTACATCCTCGTAGCCATGTTTAAAAATTTACCTATATCTTAGTAAAATGAACTATTATCAATCACTTTTGATTTTTTACACATTGTTCATATCATTATCAATAATCTGTTGTGGTAAAAGATTGAAGAAATTGTTGTAACAAGAATAAATTTTCTAGGTGTTTTAAATTTTGGTGTTGTTACAATGTAAATGTTAATTAATCAATGAAGTTGACAGGCAAGGTATGACATTGTTTTATGACCATTTTCATTATCCTCTCATAGTATGAATGCTCCAAGCATAATCATCCCGTTTCTGAAATGTTATACAAATCATAAGTCTTGGTAACTTTTGACCTTTGACTAAACAAAGTGATAATGTCATCTGCACTACCTAAAACTGCTTGCCTATTATAGGCCTTGCTTTCCTTGAGAAGACAAATCTCAACAGGGGGTGGCAAATGACTACATAGCTCACCAGGAAGCGTAACTACTTGTATTTCCTTTGAGTCAAAAGTGGGTAGAAGTCCATGGCCGCAAGGTCAAAGGCCTTGGTACCAAAATAAAGGCCTGGTCAGTAGCACTTTTTATGTGAAGTATCAAAGCCCTATCTCCCATGGATATATAAAATATGCAGTATTGAATATTAGGTCACTAGATGAAGTCTTCAAACACCAGAGACGTTTGTAAAACTCATATGCCCCCATGGTGCAAAATTGGAAAGGGTTATACACATGCATCATTTTATTGATAGTATCACCAATTCAAAATAATGAGCAATGTTTTCCTATGCCAGGAGTGGATTGACCACATGACCTAAAATTCAATAGGGGTCATGTGCTCCGTATGCTGTACCAAGTTTGGTGTCGATCAAACAAATAATTCTGAAAATATAGGAGACAATATATTACTATGTCCAGTTTGACCTCAAATCATTAGGGGTCATCTTCTGAAGATGTACAAATTTTGATGTCTGTTGAGCAAAGGATTCTCAAGATATTGAGTGAACAATATATTCCCAAGTCCAGTTTGACCATGTGACCTCAAAATCAATAGGGGTTATCTTCTCCTGAAGATGTAACAGTGTACTACGTTTGATGTCTGTCAAGTAAAGGGTTCTCAAGATATTGAGCGAACAGTGTTTTCTTATGTTCAGGGTAGATTGACCCTTGACCTGATAAACAATAGGGGTCCTTCTCTCATAACCAACCCACATACGAAATATCATAACGATCAATAGAATGGTTCTCATGATTTTGAGCCGACGTGATCTACTGACCAACCGCCAGGTACAAAGCAGTATGCCCCATTTCTTTGAAGATAAGAATGAAAGGCCTAGTCATGAGGCATATACATGTAAAGTACATGAATCAAACCCCTACCCCCATTGGTTGAAAAGAAATAGAACTGGTTTTTTTTTTCATAGTTATAAATAACTCGTTTGGCAATCCAAAAAAATTATATCCTAAATATACTTGGGGAAAACTTTGATCCGATTTAAACATCATAGAATGTAAACAATGTCAAGATGGTTTTACCTAAGTTTCATTTTTTCTATCCCATTAGTTCTTCAGGGGTGGACAGGGCCTTTCATTTGAACTAATGTAAATCCCCATATATTGGTCTAGAGTAAAGTTTACAAGCAAGATGGACAACATGTGATCAGAAAAGTTGCAATGTGTAAAATGGGTTTGTTACAAGATTGAGACAGATGTAGATTTTACATGATATAATTTCAATTAGATATTGCTGCAATACATGTACTATACTAAGTATAATTTCACATTTCTTTACAATATAAAATTCACATTTAATTTCCGTGGCAGTTCAAAATCGTGATTTCTGCTGCAACACAAGTTTTTCAGTTGAAGGTGGTTCTACAGGTGCCAGATGTTTTGCAATTTATCTGGCATCATCTGGTGCCAACACAGTTTTTTTCATGTCCACTCTGTCATTAATCCTCAATTTTACAGCATCGCACAATAGAGATGACATATACTTATATTTTTTCCTTTCTCTCATGGCATACACTGTCCATCTCCCACTTTTTTTTTTATTAAATACACGATGGTACCTAATAAAAAAGTCACATAATTAGAGAATGCTCAACATCATGTATTTGGTATAATAAAACATTGTTGTAATCATTCAATCAATTCATATTGCATCAATGATCTCATAAACAAGGCGTACAGCAAACAGTACAATATACGCCTATTGGACCTTCAGTGCAATATTTGTATGTAAGACAAGAAGAAATCCATAACACTCTTTAAACCTACTTTAAGCCCTAAAGTAGGTCACAGTGCATCAATCATGTTAAAATGTGAACAATTTTGTATTTCTCTGAGAGGGAGGTTCTGACCAAATTTTGGAAAATGAAAACAAAGTTTTTCTACTAAGTGAAACCATAACGTTGACCTTGAGGAATAATATACATCCTCTGCATAAGGTGTATGTATATCGCGTTTGATGGTCCTAGCCCCAACGGTGTAGTCTGTATCCTGCTTACAAGATTCTCCTATCAACTGATACGACCTTGACCTTGAAAAACAATGGAAATCTTCCTCTCCTCAAGATGATCAAATGTACCAAGTTGAAAGATCCTGGAGCTTATGGTTCATTCTACAATTTACCTACAATGTCTGAACAGACAGACAACAGTATACCCCCCCACCCTTTTTTTTGACAGACCGGATACTTGTACATCCCTAAGATTACCTTATTTTTCCATCTTTGTTTTTCTGCACTGGACGGTCTGAGTTCATATTGTGATCCAGTGCTGCCAGGCACGATAGACTGGTGGGGTATAGGCGTGTCGTTTTGAACAGTACATCAGAATGTGCTGATGGAATCCTTCCAGTTCAGCTGTACTTCTGAAATTGAACTCTCATGTAATAACAATGTTCGTCATCAACATGCATGTACCATGGATACATTTTTAGACAAGAGGCCCACAGGCCTAATCAGTCACCTGAGAACTAGTTAAAAGTATTACTAGTCCCCAATGGCAATGATGAATTAACCACAAACGTTTTAGACAAAATGGTAGAAATTTTTGTAATGTTCGTAGTGAAAGTGCAAAAGAAACTTGTGGTATTAAAAATTCATATGAAGTCAATAAGAACAATGGAAAAACATCCAACTATAAATAAAACCATGGTTTACTAGGAAATGTAAATATGCGAGACAAAACTATAGAAAAACAAAACGACTCTTCAAAAGATATGGCAATAGTATATTTAAGAATAATTTATATGAAAAAGAAAAGTTATATAAGCAAAAATTAAACCAAGCACAAAGGAAGCATAGACAAGAATTGAAAAAGAAATTCGCGATCTAAGAACAACAATTCCTAGAGAATATTGGAGAATTCTAAATTCTGGATGTAGAAAAAAGAAAAATTGTGATGTTGATATAAAAGATTTTTATAATTACTTCAAAGAATATTGCAACCCAGAAGAGGCAGTAGAGAATTATATTTAAAAAGAGGAAGAATTGAGATTATTATCAAATATAGAAATGAATACTCTTATAAACCAACCAATTACTAGTGAAGAAATTCTAAAATGCATAAAGATGCTAAAGAATAACAAATCATTTGGAGATGACAACCTCTGATATGCTATTAAGCTTTTACGTAGTACATGTAGTATTCAATAAAATCTTTGATACTGGTATAATCCCATCACAATGGACATGCGGCAACATAATTCATATATATATATATATATAAATAAGGGTGACTACAGTGAGCCAAAGAATTATCGACCTATAACACTGATAAGCTGTCTCGGAAAATTATTCACTGCAGTATTGAATGAAAGACTTAATAACTATTCTAATAATGTCCAACTAATCCTTGAAAATCAAGCTGGGTTTCGTAAGCAATATTCAACTACTGACCATATTTTTTCATTGTACACTCTTTTAGAAATTTCTAAATGCTTCAAAAGAAAAATGTATTGTGCATTCATTGATTTTGATAAAGCCTTCGACTCTGTATGGTGGATTGGTGTCTGGAACGAAATTCTTTTGAATAACATTGATGGTAAATGCATTAAAGTTATAATGAATATGTATGATAGTATCAAATCAAGGGTATGCACAAATGGAGTATTCAGTGACCTTTTTCCATGCTGTAGTGGTGTAAGACAAGGTGAGAACTTGTCACCATTTTTATTTGCACTGTACCTCAATGACCTAGATGAGTAAACCCAAGCAAATAATATCCAAGGACTTTCATTTATTTCAGAAAAAATTGAAAAAGAACTTAATACATTCATTAGATTATTTGTACTCTTATATGCATATAAATTTGAACAACTTTTTAATACACAAAACAGAAGTAAATTAATCAATTTAAGTAAATTCATCAAAATCATTTCTGAGAGAGTATGTTCTCCAGGTTAATCAATCCACCCACTGACAACATGGTATTCAAGTCTTTTTTTCTCTCTCTTTTTCAAAATTTACCTTTATCCACGACTTACATGTACATCTATATATCATTCATTTTGTTTATTTCTCTACACTGTAAATCAGTTTAAGAGAATAAAGATATTGTCATTATCACACTATGTGTA
Organism: Ostrea edulis; assembly: GCF_947568905.1. Taxonomy (NCBI): domain Eukaryota; kingdom Metazoa; phylum Mollusca; class Bivalvia; order Ostreida; family Ostreidae; genus Ostrea; species Ostrea edulis. The sequence continues at coordinate 68,724,667 of NC_079167.1, forward strand.
GTATAGCACTTTGCATGTCTGATGCGTTATTAATCACCTGTGTCCCCCCCCCCCCCCTCCATTTTAGGAAGAAAGAAAGCTTTAAGCAGTAAATCTCACAGAATAACAATGAAAACATGTTCTATTAAACATTTTATTTCCTATTCACAAGCTAAATTTTCAACGTGGAATAACTTAAAAAATACATTAGATTATATTTATACGATATGATTATTTACACAAAATTCTTGTAGATTTTATCGGCTAGGAGAGCATATGATTTTTCCTTATCGGTGAAGACTATTCTCTCTTCTGGTCTCCCTCTGATCGTCCTAGTTATTGTTCCAGTGCTGTATGTGACGCTTTGTAGCTCTGCAGACACCGCAAAAACTGGTGACGTCACCATCTTAGGATCTCCAGTAATTATCTGTGAAATGTACAAATCAATTTATTCAAGAACGAAAACCATGTACATTATAATCTATATGCATTTATGTAAATTTGCGGACAAAAGACGTATGACTTGCTGCAATGACACGAGGGAACAATGAAGCACACACCTGCGTGAGAATAGTTCCGTTGATGGCGTCTTCATACAGGAGCTGTAGATTCTCTATACTCTTAGTCAGGTCACCCAAACTCTTGGCTACACTGGCACCACATACTATGTT